>NC_135477.1:195830227-196200162 GCF_052094955.1 Ictidomys tridecemlineatus
GGATACAAGCAGTTGGAACTCTAAATCAAACATGGTTTGTGTTAGCTCTTTGAAACGTGGCAAAAGAAAGTAGTTTCAAGTTCTATCTTTATGGTTTGTTTCCTATTGATGTAGCCCCAAGCAGAGACTGACAAAAATCACTTTCATTGAAAGGGGTTGCCAAGGATCCAAAAAATTCCGAGTTTCCTGAAATCTCACCAAACATTTTTCACCCAATCTTGATGATACTTTCAGGTAATGATCAGCACACCAATCCCACTTGGCTCACCAAATTTTGTTCTTCTAGGTCAAACCGTTCGTTTGCAGTAACCGTTTCCATTTTTAGGTTTCACTCTCTTTACTTCAATATGGATACATGCAGTTGGAACTATAAATCAAACACGGTGTGTGCTAGCTCTTTGAAACTTGGCACAATATAGTAGTTTTACGTTCTACCTCTATGGTTTGTTTTTTATTGATGTAGACCCAAGCAGAGACTGAGAAAAATCACTATCATTGATAGGGGTTGCCTAACTTTCAAAAAACTACGAGTTTCCTGAAATCTCAGCAAACATTTTTTCATCCAATCTTGATGATACTTTCAGGAAATGATCAGTACACCAATCTCACTTGGCTAACCAAACTTCGTTCTTCTAGGTTAAACCGTTCGTTTGCAGTAACCGTTTTCATTTTTAGGTTTCCCTCTGTTTTCTTCAATATGGATACATGCAGTTGGAACTCTAAATCAAACACGGTTTGTGCTAGCTCTTTGAAACTTGGCAAAAGAAAGTAGTTTCAAGTTCTATGTTTATGGTTTGTTTCCTATTGATGTAGCCCCAAGCAAGACTGACAAAAATCACTTTCATTGAAAGGGGTTGCCAAGGATCCAAAAAATTCCGAGTTGCCTGAAATCTCACCAAACATTTTTCACCCAATCTTGATGATACTTTCAGGTAATGATCAGTACACAAATCCCACTTGGCTCACCAAATTTCGTTCTTCTAGGTCAAACCGTTCGTTTGCAGTAACCGTTTCCATTTTTAGGTTTCACTCTCTTTTCTTCAATATGGATACATGCAGTTGGAACTATAAATCAAATACGGTGTGTGCTACCTCTTTGAAACTTGGCACAATATAGTAGTTTTACGTTCTACCTCTATGATTTGTTTTTTATTGATGTAGACCCAAGAAGAGACTGAGAAAAATCACTATCATTGATAGGGGTTGCCTACCTTTCAAAAAACTACAAGTTTCCTTAAATCTCAGCAAACATTTTTTCATCCAATCTTGATGATACTTTCAGGTAATGATCAGTACACCAATCCCACTTGATTCACCAAAGTTTGTTCTTCTGGGTTAAACCGTTCGTTTTCAGTAACCGTTTTCATTTTTAGGTTTCACTCTGTTTTCTTCAATATGGATAAAGGCAATTGGAACTCTAAATCAAACACGGTTTGTGCTAGCACTTTGAAACTTGGCACAAGATAGTAGTTTCAAGTTGTATCTTTATGGTTTGTTTCCTATTGATGTAGCCCCAAGCAGAGACTGACGAAAATCATTTTCATGGAAAGGGGTTGCCAATATTCCAAAAAACTACGAGTTTCCTGAAATCTCAGCAAACATTTTTTCACCCAATCTTGATGATACCTTCAGGTAATGATCAGTACAACATTCCCACTTGACTCACCAAATTTCGTTCTTCTAGGTTAAACCATTCCTGTGCAGTAACTGTTTTCATTTTTAGGTTTCACTCTGTTTTCTTAATTATGGATACATGCAGTTGGAAATATAAATCAAACACGGTTTGTGCTAGCTCTTTGAAACTTGGCACAATATAGTAGTTTTACGTTCTATCTCTATGGTTGTTTCCTATTGATGTAGCCCCAAGCAGAGAATGACGAAAATCACTTTCATGAAAAGGGGTTGCCAAGCATCCAAAAAATTATGAGTTTCCTGAAATTTCAGCAAACATTTTTTCACCCAATCTTGATGATACTTTCAGGTAATGATCAGTACACCAATCCTACTTGGCTCACCAAATTTCGGTCTTGTAGGTTCAACCGTTCCTTTGCAGTAACCCATTTTATTTTTAGGTTTGACTCTGTTTTCTTCAATATGGAAACATGCAGTTGGAACTCTAAATCAAACACGGTTTGTGCTAGCTCTTTGAAACTTGGCACAAGAAAGTAGTTTCAAGTTCTATCTTTATGGTTTGTTTCCTATTGATATAGCCCCAAGCAGAGACTGACGAAAATCACTTTCATGGAAAGGGGTTGCCAAGCATCTAAAAAATTATGAGTATCCTGAAATTTCAGCAAACATTTTTTCACCCAATCTTGATGATACTTTTAGGTAATGAACAGTACACCAATCCCACTTGACTCACCAAATTTCGTTCTTATACGTTAAACTGTTCGTTTGCAGTAACCGTTTTCATTTTTAGGTTTCACTCTGTTTTTTTCAATATGGATACATGCAGTTGGAACTCTAAATCAAACACGGTTCGTGCTAGCTCTTTGAAACTTGGCACAAGAATCTAGTTTCAAGTTCTATCTTTATGGGTTGTTTCCTATTGATATAGACCCAAGCAGAGACTGACGAAAATCACTTTCAGGGAAAGGGGTTGCAAAGCATCCAAAAAATTATGAGTTTCCTGAAATTTCAGCATCATTTTTTTCACCCAACCTTGATGATACTTTCAGGTAATGATCAGTACACCAATCCCACTTGGCTCACCAAATTTCATTCTTCTAGTTTAAACCGCTCGTTTGCAGTAACCTTTTTCATTTTTAGGTTTCACTCTGTTTTCTTCAATATGGATACATGCAGTTGGAACTCTAAATAAACACAGTTTGTGCTAGCTCTTTAAAACTAGGCACAATATAGTACTTTTAGGTTCTATCTCTATGTTTTGTTTCCTATTGATGTAGTCCCAAGAAGAGAGTGACGAAAATCACTTTCATTGAAAGGGGTTGCCTACCTTCCACAAAACTACGAGTTTCCTGAAATCTCAGCAAACATTTTTTCACCCAAACTTGATGATACTTTCAGGTAATGATTAGTACACCAATCCCACTTGACTCACCAAATTTTGTTCTTCTAGCTTAAACAGTTCATTTGCAGTAACCCTTTATATTTTTAGGTTTGACTCTGTTTTTTTCAAAATGGATACATGCAGTTGGAACTCTAAATCAAACACGGTTTGTGCTAGCTCTTTGAAACTTGGCACAAGAAAGTAGTTTCAAGTTCTATCTTTATGGTTTTTTTCCAATTGATGTAGCCCCAAGCAGAGACTCACGAAAATCACTTACATGGAAAGCGGTTGCCAAGCATCCAAAAAATTATGAGTTTCCTGAAATTTCAGCAAACATTTTTTCACCCAATCTTGATGATATTTTCAGCTAATATTCAGTACACCAATCCTACTTGGCTCACCAAATTTCGTTCTTGTAGGTTCAACCGTTCCTTTGCAGTAACCCTTTTTATTTTTAGGTTTGACTCTTTTTTCTTCAATCTGGAAACATGCAGTTGGAACTCTAAATCAAACACGGTTTGTGCTAGCTCTTTGAAACTTGGCACAAGAAAGTAGTTTCAAATTTTGTCTTTATTGTTTGTTTCTTATTGATGTAGCCCCAAGCAGAGACTGACGAAAATCACTTTCATGGTAAGGGGTTGCCAAGCATCCAAAAAATTATGAGTTTCCTGAAATTTCAGCAAACATTTTTTCACACAATCTTGATGATACTTTCAGGTAATGATCAGTACACCAATCCCACTTGGCTCACCAAATTTCGTTCTTCTAGGTTAAACCGTTAGTTTGCAGTAACCGTTTTCATTTTTAGGTTTCACTCTGTTTTCTTCAATAGGGATACATGCAGTTGGAACTCTAAATCAAACACGATTTGGCTAGCTGTTTGAAACATGGCACAAAAAAGTAGTTTTAAGTTCTATCTTTATTGTTTGTTTCTTTCTGATATAGCCCCAAGCAGAGACTGACGAAAATCTCTTTTTTGAAAGGGTTTGCCAAGCTTCCAAAAAACTGCGAGTGTCCTGAAATTTCAGCATCATTTTTTCACCCAATCTTGATGATACTTTCAGGTAATGATCAGTACACCAATCCCACTTGGCTCACCAAATTTCGTTCTTCTGGGTCAAACCGTTCGTTTTCAGTAACCGTTTTCATTTTTAGGTTTCACTCTGTTTTCTTCAATATGCATACAGGCAGTTGGAACTCTAAATAAACACGGTTTTTGCTAGCTCTTTGAAACTTGGCACAAGATAGTAGTTTCAAGTTGTTTCTTTATGGTTTGTTTCCTATTGATGTAGCCCCAAACAGAGAATGACGAAAATGACTTTCATGGAAAGGGGTTGCCAAGCTTCCAAAAAACTACGAGTTTCCTGAAATCTCAGAAAACAAATTTTCACCCAATCTTGATGATACTTTAAGGTAATGATCAGTACAACATTCCCACTTGGCTCACCAAATTTTGTTCTTCTATGTGAAACCGTTCTTTTGCAGTAACCGTTTTCATTTTTAGGATTCACTCTGTTTTCTTCAATATGAATACATGCAGTTGGAAATCTAAATCAAACACGGTTTGTGCTAGCTCTTTGACACATGGCCCAAGAAAGTAGTTTCAAGTTCTCTCTTTATGGTTTGTTTCCTATTGATGTAGCCCTAAGGAGAGACTGACTAAAATCACTTTCATGGAAAGGTGTTGCCAAGCATATAAAAAATTACGAGTTTCCAGAAATCTCAGTAAACATTTTTACACCCAATCTTGATGATACTTTAACGTAATGATCAGTACACCAATCCCACTTGGCTCACCAAATTTCGTTTTTCTAGGTCAAACCATTCGTTTGCAGTAACCGTTTTCATTTTTAGGTTTCACTCTGTTTCCTTCAATATGGATACATGCAGTTGGAACTCTAAATCAAACATGGTTTGTGCTAGCTCTTTGAAACTTGGCACAATATAGTAGTTTTACGTTCTATCTCAATGGTTTGTTTCCTATTGATGTAGTCCCAAGCAGAGACTGACGAAAATCACTTTCATTGATAGGGGTTGCCTACCTTTCAAAAAACTACGACTTTCCTGAAATCTCAGCAAACATTTTTTCTCCCAATCTTGATGATACTTTCAGGTAATGATTAGTACACCAATCCCACTTGACTCACCAAATTTCATTCTTCTAGGTTAAACCGTTCGTTTGCAGTAACCCTTTTTATTTTTAGGTTTCACTCTGTTTTCTTCAATATGGATACATGCAGTTGGAACTCTAAATCAAACAGGGTTTGTGCTAGCTCTTTGAAACATGGCACAAGAAAGTAGTTTCAAGTTCTATATTTATGGTTTGTTTCCTATTAATGTAGCCCCAAGCAGAGACTGACGAAAATCACTTTCGTGGAAAGGGGTTGCCAAGCATACAAAAAATTATGAGTTTCCTGAAATTTCAGCAAACATTTTTTCACCCAATCTTGATGATACTTTCAGCTAATGATCAGTACACCAATCCTACTTGGCTCACCAAATTTCGTTCTTGTAGATTAAAGCGTTCCTTTGCAGTAACCCTTTTTATTTTTAGGTTTGACTCTGTTTTCTTCAATATGGAAACATGCAGTTGGAACTCTAAATCAAACATGGTTTGTGCTAGCTCTTTGAAACTTGGCACAAGAAAGTAGTTTTAAGTTCTATCTTTATGGTTTGTTTTCTATTGATGTATCCCCAAGCAGAGACTGACGAAAATCACTTTCATGGAAAGGGGTTGCCAAGCATTTAAAAAATTATGAGTTTCCTGAAATTTTAGCAAACATTTTTTCACCCAATCTTGATGATACTTTCAGGTAATGATCAGTACATCAATCCCACTTGGCTCACCAAATTTCGTTCTTGTACGTTAAACTGTTCGTTTGCAGTAACTCTTTTCATTTTTAGGTTTCACTCGGTTTTCTTCAATATGGATACATGCAGTTGAAAATCTAAATCAAACACGGTTTGTGCTAGCTCTTTGAAACTTGGCACAATAAAGTAGTTTTAAGTTCTATCTTTATTGTTTGTTTCCTATTGATGTAGCCCCAAGCAGAGACTGACGAAAATCTCTTTTTTGAAAGGGGTTGCCAAGCTTCCAAAAAACTACGAGTTTCCTGAAATTTCAGCTTCATTTTTTCACCCAATCTTGATGATACTTTCAGGTAATGATCAGTACACCAATCCCACTTGGCTCACCAAATTTCGTTGTTCTGGGTTAAAACGTTCGTTTTCAGTAACCGTTTTCATTTTTAGGTTTCACTCTGTTTTCTTCAATATGGATAAAGGCAGTTGGAACTCTAAATCAAACACAGTTTGTGCTAGGTTTTTGAAACGTGGCACAATATAGTAGTTTTACGTTCTATCTTTATTGTTTGTTTCCTATTGATGTAGCCCCAAGCAGAGACTGACGAAAATCTCTTTTTTGAAAGGGGTTGCCAAGCTACCATTAAACTACGAATTTCCTGAAATTTCAGCAACATTTTGTCACTCAATCTCGATGATACTTTCAGATAATGATCAGTACACCAATCCAACTTGGCTCTCCAAATTTCGTTCTTATGGGTTAAACCGTTTGTTTTCAGTAACGGTTTTCATTTTTAGGTTTCACTCTGTTTTCTTCAATATGGATAAAGGCAGTTGGAACTCTATTTCAAACACGGTTTGTGCTAGCTCTTTGAAACTTGGCACAAGATAGTAGTTTTAAGTTGTATCTTTATGGTTTGTTTCCTATTGATGTAGCCCCCATCAGAGACTGACGAAAATCACTTTCATTAAAAGGGGTTGCGAAGCTTCCAAAAAATTACGAGTTTCCTGAAATTTCAGCAAACATTTTTTCACCCAATCTTGATGATACTTTCAGGTAATGATCAGAACACCAATACTACTTGGCTCACCAAATTTCGTTCTTGTAGGTTAAACCGTTCCTTTGCAGTAACCCTTTTTATTTTTAGGTTTGACTTTGTTTTCTTCAATATGGAATCATGCAGTTGGAACTCTAACTCAAACACGGTTTGTGCTAGCTCTTTGAAACTTGGCACAAGAAAGTAGTTTCAAGTTCTATCTTTATGGTTTGTTTCCTATTGATGTAGCCCCAAGCAGAGACTTACGAAAATCACTTTCATGGAAAGTGGTTGCCAAGCATCCAAAAAATTATGAGTTTCCTGAAATTTCAGCAAACATTTTTTCACCCAATCTTGATGATACTTTCAGGTAATGATCAGAACACCAATCCCACTTGGCTCACCAAATTGCGTTCTTCTAGGTTAAACCATTCGTTTGCAGTAACCGTTTTCATTTTTAGGTTTCACTCTGTTTTCTTCATTATGGATACATGCAGTTGGAACTCTAATTAACACGGTTTGTGCTAGCTCTTTGAAACATGGCACAAGAAAGTAGTTTTAAGTTCTATCTTTATTTTTTGTTTCCTATTGATGTAGCCCCAAGCAGAGACTGACGAAAATCTCTTTTTTGAAAGGGGTTGCCAAGCTTCCAAAAAACAACGAGATTCCAGAAATTTCAGCATCATTTTTTTAACCCAATCTTGATGATACTTTCAGGTAATGATCAGTACACCAATCCCACTTGGCTCACCAAATTTCGTACTTCTTGGTTAAACCGTTCGTTTGCAGTAATCGTTTTCATTTTTAGGTTTCACTCTGTTTTCTTCATTACGGATACATGCAGATGGAACTCTAAATCAAACACGGTTTGTGGTAGCTCTATGAAACTTGGCACAATATAGTAGTTTTACGTTCTATCACTGTGGTTTGTTTCCTATTGATGTAGTCCCAAGCAGAGACTGAAAAAATCACTTACATTGAAAGAGGTTCCCAAGCTACCATTAAACTACGAGTTTCCCAAAATCTCAGCAAACATTTTTTCACCCAATCTTGATGATACTTTCAGGTAATGATCAGTACATCAATCGCACTTGGCTCATCAAATTCCTTTCTTCTAGGTTAATCCATTCGTTTGCAGTAACCGTTTTCATTTTTAGGTTTCACTCTGTTTTCTTCATATGGATAAAAGTAGTTGGAACTCTAAATCAAACACGGTTTGTGCTAGCTCTTTGAAACTTGGCACAAGAAAGTAGTTTCAAGTTCTATGTCTATGGTTTGTTTCTTATTGAAGTAGTCCCAAGCAGAGACTGATGAAAATCACTTTCATTGAAAGGGGTTTCCAAGCTTCCATTAAACTACGAGTTTCCTGAAATCTCAGCAAACATTTTTTCACCCAATCTTGATGATATTTTCAGGTAATGATCAGTACACCAATGCAACTTGGCTCACCAAATTTTCTTCTTCTAGATTAAACCGTTCGTTTGCAGTAACGGTTTTCATTTTTAGGATTCACTCTGTTTTCTCTTATATGGTTACATGTATTTGGAACTCTAAACAAACACGGTTTGTGCTAGCTCTTTGAAACGTGGCACATAAAAGTAGTTTCAAGTTGTATCTTGATGGTTTGCTTTCTATTGATGTAGTCTTAAGCGGAAACTGACGAAAATCACTTTCATTGATGGAGGTTTACTGCCTACCATAAAACTACAAGTTTCCTAATGTCTCAGCAAACATTTTTTCACCCAATGTTGATGATACTTTCTTGTAATAATCACTACAGCAATCTCACTTGGCTCACCAAATTTTGTTCTTCTAGGTTAAACAATTCGTTTGCAGTAACCGTTTTCATTTTTAGGTTTCACTCTGTTTCCTTCAATATGGATACCTGCAGTTGGAACTCTAAATCAAACACGGTTTGTGCTAGCTCTTTGAAACTTGGCACAAGAAAGTAGTGTCAAGTTGGTTCTTTATGGTTTGTTTCCTATTGATATAGCCCCAAACAGAGACTGACGAAAATCACTTTTATTGAAAGGGGTTGCCTACCTTCCAAAAAACTACGAGTTTCCTGAAATCTCAGCAAACATTTTTTCACCCAATCTTGATGATACTTTCAGATAATGATCAGTACACCGAACCCACTTGGCTCAGCAAATTTCTTTCTTCAATGTTAAACCGTTCATTGTCAGTAACCGTTTTAATTTTTAGGATTCACTCTGTTTTCTTCAATATGGATACATGCAGTTGAAACTCTAAATCAAACATGGTTTGTGCTAGCTCTTTGAAACTTGGCACAAGAAAGTAGTTTCAAGTTGTATCTTTATGGTTTGTTTCCTATTGATGTAGCCCCAAGCAGAGACTGACGAAAATCACTTTCATTGAAAGGGGTTGGCTACCTTCCAAAAAACTATGAGTTTCCTAAAATCTCAGCAAACATTTTTTGACCCAATCTTGATGATACTTTCAGGTAATGATCAGGACACTAATCCCATTTGGCTCACCAAATTTCGTTCTTCTACGTTTAACCGTTCGTTTGCAGTAACCGTTTTCATTTTTAGGTTTCACTCTGTTTTCTTCAATATGGATACATGCAGTTGGAACTCTAAATCAAACACGATTTGTGCTAGCTCTTTGAAACTTGGCACAAGAAAGTAGTTTCTAGTTCGACCTTTATGGTTTGTTTCCTATTGATGTAGCCTAAGCAGAGTCTGACGAAACTCACATTCATAGAAAGGGGAATCCAAGCCTCCAAATAACTATGAGTTTCCTGAAATCTCAGCAAACATTTTTTCACCCTATCTTGATAATACTTTCAGGTAATGATCAGTACAACAATCCCACTTGGCTCACCAAATTTCGTTCTTCTAGGTTAAACCATTCGTTTGCAGTAAGCATTTTCATTTTTAGGTTTCACTCTGTTTTCTTCAATATGGATACATGCAGTTGGAACTCTAAATCAAACTCGGTTTGTGCTAGCTCTTTGAAACTTGGCACAAAAAAGTACTATTACGTTCTATCATTATGGTTTGTTTCCTATTGATGTAGTCCAAGAGGAGACTGACAAAATTCACTTACATTGAAAGGGTTTGCCAAGCTTCCATAAAACTACGAGTTTTCTAAAATCTCAGCAAACATTTTTTCACCCAATCTTGATCATATTTTCAGGTAATGATCAGTACACCAATCCCACTTGGCTCAACAAATTTTGTTCTTCTAGGTTAAACCGTTCGATTGCAGTAATCGTTACATTTTTAGGTTTCACTCTGTTTTTTTCAATATAAATACCTGCAGTTGGAACTCTAAATAAAACACGGTTTGTGCTAGCTTTTTGAAACTTGGCACAAGAAAGTAGTTTCAAGTTGTATCTTTATGGTTCGTTTCCTATTGATGTAGCCCTAACCACAGACTGACAAAAATAACTTTCCTGAAAAGGGGTTGCCAAGCTTCCAAAATCCTACGTGTTTCCTGAAATCTTAGCAAACAGTTTTTCACCAATCGTGATGATACTTTCAGGTAATGATCAGTTCACCAGTCCCACTTGGCTCACCAAATTTTGTTCTTCTAGGTTAAACCGTTCGTTTGCAGTAACCGTTTTAATTTTTAGGTTTCAATCTGTTTTTTCCTATATGGATACATGTATTTGGAACTCTAAAACAAACACGGATTCTGCTAGCTTTTTGAAACTTGGAGCAGTATAGTAGTTTCAAGTTGTATCTTTACGGTTTGTTTCCTACTGATGTAGCCCCAAGCACAGACTGACGAAAATCACTTTCATGGAAAGGGGTTGCCAAGATACCATAAAACTATGAGTTTCCTAAAATCTTAGCAACATTTTTTAACCCAATCTTGATGATACTTTCAGGTAATGATAAGTACATCAATCCAACTTGGCTCACAAAATTTTGTTCCTCTAGGTAAAACCGTACGTTTGCAGTAACCGTTTGGATTTTTAGGTTTCACTCTGTTTTCTTCAAAATGGATACATGCAGTTGGAACTCTAAATCAAAGACGGTTTGTGCTAGCTCTCTTAAACTTGGCACAAGAAAGTAGGTTCAAGTGATATCTTTATGGTTTGTTTCCTTTTGATGTAGCCCCAAGCAGAGACTGACAAAAATCACTTTCATTGAAAGGGGTTGCCAAGCTTCCAAAAAACTATGAGTTTCCTGAAATCTCAGCAACATTTTTTCACCCAATCTTGATGATACTTTCAGGTAATGATCAGTACACCAATGCCACATGGCTCACCTAATTTCGGTCTTCTAGGTTAAACAGTTCATTTGTAGTAACAGTTTTTATTTTTAGGTTTCACTCTGTTTTCTTCAATATGGATACATGCAGTTTGAACTCTAAATTAAACACGGTTTGTGCTAGCTCTTTGAAACTTGGCACAAGAAAGCAGTTTCAAATTCGATCTTTATGGTTTGTTTCCTATTGAAGTAACCCCAAGCAGAGACTGACGAAAATCACTTTCATTGAAAGGGGTAGCCTAGCTTCCAAAAAACTACGAGTTTCCTGAAATCACAGCAAACATTATTTCACCCAATCTTGATGATACTTTCAGGTAATGATCAGTACACCAATCCCACTTGGCTCACCAAATTTCGTTCTTGTAGGTTTAACTGTTCGTTTGCAGTAACCGTTTTCATTTTTAGGTTTCATTCTGTTTTCTTCTATATGGATACATGCATTTGGAACTATGAATTAAACACGGTTTGTGCTAGCTCTTTGCAACATGCCACAAGAATGTAGTTTCCAGTTGTATCTTTATGATTTGTTTTCTATTGATGTAGCCCCAAGAAGATACTGAAGAAAATCACTTTCATGGAAAGGGGTTGCCTAACTTCCAAAATACTACGAGTTTCCTGAAATCTCAGAAATCATTTTTCACCCAATCTTGATGATACTTTCAGGTAATGATCAGTACACCAATCCCACTTGGCTCACCAAATTTCGTTCTTGTAGGTTTAACTGTTCGTTTGCAGTAACCGTTTTCATTTTTAGGTTTCATTCTGTTTTCTTCTATATGGATACATGCATTTGGAACTATGAATTAAACACGGTTTGTGCTAGCTCTTTGCAACATGCCACAAGAATGTAGTTTCCAGTTGTATCTTTATGATTTGTTTTCTATTGATGTAGCCCCAAGAAGATACTGAAGAAAATCACTTTCATGGAAAGGGGTTGCCTAACTTCCAAAATACTACGAGTTTCCTGAAATCTCAGAAATCATTTTTCACCCAATCTTGATGATACTTTCAGGTAATGATCAGGACACCAATCCCACTTGGCTAACCAAATTTTGTTCTTGTAGGTTTAACTGTTCGTTTGCAGTAACCGTTTTCATTTTTAGGTTTCATTCTGTTTTCTTCTATATGGATACATGCATTTGGAACTATGAATTAAACACGGTTTGTGCTAGCTCTTTGCAACATGCCACAAGAATGTAGTTTCCAGTTGTATCTTTATGATTTGTTTTCTATTGATGTAGCCCCAAGAAGATACTGAAGAAAATCACTTTCATGGAAAGGGGTTGCCTAACTTCCAAAATACTACGAGTTTCCTGAAATCTCAGAAATCATTTTTCACCCAATCTTGATGATACTTTCAGGTAATGATCAGGACACCAATCCCACTTGGCTAACCAAATTTTGTTCCTCTAGGTTAAACCGTTCGTTTTCAGTAATCGTTTTTATTTTTAGGTTTCACTCTGTTTTCCTCAATGTGGATACATGCAGTTGGAAAACTAAATCAAACACGGTTTCTGCTAGCTCTTTGAAACTTGGCACAAGAAAGCAGTTTCAAGTTGTATCTTTATGGTTTGTTTCCTATTGATGTAGCCCGAGAAGAGACTGACGAAAATCACTTTCATTGAAATGGGTTGCCAACCTTCCAAAAATCTACGAGTTTCCTGAAATCTCAGCAAACATTTTTTAAACTCAATGTTGATGGTACTTTCATTTAATGATCAGAACACCAATCCCACTTGGCTCACAAAATTTTGTGCTTCTACGTTAAACCGTTCATTTGCAGTAACCGTTTTGAGTTTTAGGTTTCACTCTCTTTTCTTCATAAGGATACATGCTTTTGGAAATCTAAATCAAACACGGTTTGTGCTAGCTCAATGAAACTTGGCACAATATAGTAGTTCTACGTTCTATCTCTATGGTTTGTTTCCTATTGATGTAGTCCCAAGCAGAGAATGACGAAAATCACGTTCATTTAAAGGGGTTGCCTACCTTCCAAAAAACTACGAGTTTTCTTTAATCTCAGCAAATATTTCTTCACCCAATCTTGATGATACGTTCAGATAAGGATCACTACACCAATCCCACTTGGCTCACCAAATTTTGTTCTTAAAAGTTAAACCGTTCATTTGCAGTAACTGTTTCCATTTTTAGGTTTCACTCTGTTTTCTCCTATTTGGATACATGTAGTTGGAACTAGAAATCAAACACGGTTTATGTTAGCTCTTTGAATCTTGGCACAATAAAGTAGTTCAAGGTTTTCTCTCTATGGTTTGTTTCCTATTGATGTAGCACCAAGCAGAGACGGACGAAAATCAGTTTTATTGAAAGGGGTTGCCAAGGTTGAAAAAAACTACCAGTATCCTGAAATCTCAGAAAACATTTTTTCACCCAATCTTGATGGTACTTTCAGGTAATGATCAGTACACCAATTCCACTTAGCTCACCAAATTTCGTTCTTCTGGGTTAAACCTTTCATTTGCAGTAACCGTTTTCAATTTTAGGTTTCACTCTGTTTTCTTCAATATGAATACATGCATTTGGAACTCTAAATCAAAAACGATTTGTGCTAGCTCTTTGAAATTTGGCACAATAAAGTACTTTCAAGTTCTATTTTACGGTGTGTTTCCTATTGATGTAGCCCGAAGCAGAGACTGACGAAAATCACTTTCATTGAAAGGGGTTCCCAACTTTCCGAAAAACTATGAGTTTCCTGTAATCTCAGCAAAAATTTTTTCACCCAGTCTTGATGATACTTTCAGGTAATGATCAGTACACCAATCCCACTTGGCTTACCAAATTTCGTTCTTCTAGGTTAAACCGTTTGTTTGCAGTAACCGTTTTCATTTTTAGGTTTCAATCTGTTTTCTCCTATATAGATACATGTATTTGGAACTCTAAATCAAACACGGTTTGTGCTAGCTCTTTGAAACTTGGTACAATAAAGAACTTTCAAGTTCTATCTTTATGGTTTGTTTTCTATTGATGTAGCCCCAAGCAGAAACTGAGAAAAATCACTTTCATTGAAAGAGGTTGCCTACCTTCAAAAAACTACGAGTTTCCTGAAATCTCAGCAAACATTTTTTCACCCAATCTTTATGATACTTTCAGGTAATGATCAGTACACAATTCCCACTTGGCTCACCAAATTTCGTTCTTCTAGGTTAAACCATTCATTTGCAGTAACCATTTTCATTTTTAGGTTTCACTCTGTTGTCTTCAATATGGATACATGCAGTTGGAACTGTAAATCAAACACAGTTTGTGCTAGCTCTTTGAAACTTGGCACAATAAAGAGTTCCAAGTTCTATCTCTATGGTTTGATTCCTATTGATGCATCCTCAAGAAGAGACTGACGAAAATCTCTTTTATTGAAAAAGGTTGCCAAGCTTCTAAAAAACTACCAGTTTCCTGAAATCTCAGCAAACCTTTTTTCACCCAATCTTGATGATACTTTCTGGTAATGATCACTCCACCAATCCCACATGGCTCACCAAATTTCATTCTTCTACGTTAAACCGTTCGTTTCCAGTAACCATTTTTATTTTTAGGTTTCACTCTGTTTTTTCCTATTTGTGTACATGTAGTTGGAACTCGATATCAAACACGGTTTTTGCTAGTTCTTTTAAACTTGGCACAATAAAGTAGTTCCAAGTTCTATCTCTATGGTTTGAATCCTATTGATGTAGCCCTAAGCAGAGACTGATGAAAATCACTTTCATTGAAAGGAGTTGCCAAGATTCCAAAAACTATAAGATTTCTGTAATTAGAGCAAACATTTCTTCACCCAATCTTGGTAACACTTTCAGGTAATGATCAGTACACCAATCCCACTTGGCTCATTATATTTCGTTCTTCTAGGTTTATCCATTCCTTTGCAGTAACCGTTTTCATTTTTAGGTTTCACTCTGTTTTCTCCTATATGGATACATGTAGTTGGAACTCGAAATAAAACACGGTTTGTGCTAGCTCTTTGAAACTTGGCACAATAAAGTAGTTCCATATTCTATCTATATGGTTTGATTTCTATTGATGTAGCCCCAAGCAGAGACTGACAAAAATCACTTTCATTGAAAGGGGTTTCCAAGCTTCCAAAAAACTATGAGTTTCCTGAAATCTCAGCAAACATTTTTTCACCCAATCTTGATGATACTTTCTGGTAATGATCAGTGCATGAATCCCACTTGGCTCACCAAATTTCGTTTTTCTAGGTTCAACCATTCGTTTGTAGTAACCGTTTTCATTTTTAGGATTCACTCTGTTTTCTCCTATATGGATACATGTAGTTGGAACTGGAAATCAAGCACGGTTTGTGCTAGCTCTTTGAATCTTGGCACAATAAACTAGTTCCAAGTTCTCGCTCTATGGTTTGTTTCCTATTGATGAAGCCCCAAGCAGAGACTGACGAAAATCACTTTAATTGAAAGGGGTTGCCAAGCTTCCAAAAAACTACCAGTTTCCTGAAATATCAGCAAACATTTCTTCACCCAATCTTGATGATACTTTCAGGTAATGATCCATACACCATTCCCACTTGTCTCTCCAAATTTCGTTTTTCTAGGTTAAACCGTTCATTTGCAGTAACCGTTTCCATTTTTAGGTTTCACTCTGTTTTCTCTTATTTGGATACATGTAGTTGGAACTCGAAATCAATAACGGTTTTTGCTAGCTCTTTGAATCTTGGCACAATAAAGTAGTTCAAGGTTTTCTCTCTATGATTTGTTTCCTATTGATGTAGCACCAAGCAGAGACTGATGAAAATCACTTTCATTGAAACGGGTTGCCAAGGTTGAAAAAAACTACCGGTATCCTGAAATCTCAGCAAACATTTTTTCATCCAATCTTGATGATACTTTCAGGTAATGATCAGTCCACCAATCTCACTTGGCTCACAAAATTTCATTCTTCTACGTTCAACCATTCGTTTGCAGTAACCATTTTCATTTTTAGGTTTCACTCTGTTTTCTCCTATATGGATACATGTAGTTGAAACTCGAAATCAAACACGGTTTGTTCTAGCTCTTTGAATCTTGGCACAATAAAGTAGTTCCAAGTTCTCTCTATGGTTTGCTTTTTATTGATGTAGACCCAAGCAGAGACTGGCGAAAATCACTTTCATTGAAAGGGGTTGCCAAGCTTTTAAAAACTACGAGTTTTCTGTAATCTCAGCAAACATTTCTTCACCCAATCTTGATGATACGTTCAGATAAGGATCACTACACCAATCCCACTTGGCTCACCAAATTTTGTTCTTAAAAGTTAAACCGTTCATTTGCAGTAATTGTTTCCAATTTTAGGTTTCACTCTGTTTTCTCCTATTTGGATACATGTAGTTGGAACTAGAAATCAAACACGGTTTATGTTAGCTCTTTGAATCTTGGCACAATAAAGTAGTTCAAGGTTTTCTCTCTATGGTTTGTTTCCTATTGATGTAGCACCAAGCAGAGACAGACGAAAATCACTTTTATTGAAAGGGGTTGCCAAGGTTGAAAAAAACTACCAGTATCCTGAAATCTCAGCAAACATTTTTTCACCCAATTTTGATGATACTCTCAGGTAATGATCAGTACACCAATCCCACTTGGCTCATGAAATTTCCTTTCTCTAGGTGAAACCGTTCATTTGTACAATCATTTTTTTTTTAGGTTTCACTCAGTTTCCTCCTATATGAATACATGTAATTGAAACTCAAAATCAAACACGGTTTGTGCTAGCTCTTTGAAACTTGGCACAATAAAGAGTTCTAAGTCCTGTCTCTATGGTTTTATTCCCATTGATGCATCCTCAAGAAGAGACTGAAAAAATCTCTTTTATTTAAAAAAGGTTGCCAAGCTTCCAAAAAACTACCAGTTTCCTGAAATCTCAGCAAACATTTTTTCACCCAATCTTGATGATACTTTCAGGAAATGATCACTCCACCAATCCCACATGGCTCACCAAATTTCATTCTTCTACGTTAAATCGTTTGTGTCCAGTAACCATTTTCATTTTTCGGTTTCACTCTGTTTTTTCCTATTTGTGTACATGTAGTTGGAACTCGATATGAAACACGGTTTTTGCTAGTTCTTTTAAACTTGGCAAAATAAAGTAGTTCCAAGTTCTATCTCTATGGTTCGAATCCTATTGATGTAGCCCCAAGCAGATACTGACGAAAATCACTTTCATTGAAAGGGGTTGCCAAGCTTCCAAAAACTATGAGATTTCTGTAATTAGAGCAAACATTTCTTCACCCAATCTTGGTAATACTTTCAGGTAATGATCAGTACACCAATCGCACTTTACTCACCATATTTCGTTCTTTTAGGTTTAACCATTCGTTTGCAGTAACCGTTTTCATTTTTAGGTTTCACTCTGTTTTCTCATATATGGATACATGTAGTTGGAACTCGAAATCAAACATAGTTTGTGCTAGCTCTTTGAAACATGGCACAATAAAGTAGTTCCATATTCTATCTATATGGTTTGATTTCTATTGATGTAGCCCCAAGCAGAGACGGACAAAAATCACTTTCATTGAAAGGGGTTGCCAAGCTTCCAAAAAACTACGAGTTTCCTGAAATCTCAGCAAACATTTTTTCACCCAATCTTGATGATACTTTCTGGTAATGATCAGTACACGAATCCCACTTGGCTCACCAAATTTCGTTTTTCTAGGTTCAACCATTTGTTTGTAGTAACCGTTTTCATTTTTAGATTTCACTCTGTTTTCTTTTATGTGGATACATGTAGTTGGAACTGGAAATCAAGCACGGTTTGTGCTAGCTCTTTGAATCTTGGCACAATAAACTAGTTCCAAGTTCTCGCTCTATGGTTTGTTTCCTATTGATGAAGCCCCAAGCAGAGACTGACGAAAATCACTTTAATTGAAAGGGGTTGCCAAGCTTCCAAAAAACTACCAGTTTCCTGAAATATCAGCAAACATTTCTTCACCCAATCTTGATGATACTTTCAGGTAATGATCCATACACCATTTCCACTTGTCTCACCAAATTTCGTTTTTCTAGGTTAAACCGTTCATTTGCAGTAACCGTTTCCATTTTTAGGTTTCACTCTGTTTTCTCCTATTTGGATACATGTATTTGGAACTAGAAATCAATAACCGTGTTTGCTAGCTCTTTGAATCTTGGCACAATAAAGTAGTTCAAGTTTTTCTCTCTATGGTTTGTTTCCTATTGATGTAGCACCAAGCAGAGACTGACGAAAATCACTTTCATTGAAAGGGGTTGCCAAGGTTGAAAAAAACTACCGGTATCCTGAAATCTCAGCAAACATTTTTTCACCCAATCTTGATGATACTTTCAGGTAATGATCAGTCCACAAATTTCACTTGGCTCACCAAATTTCGTTCTTCTACGTTCAACCATTCGTTTGCAGTAACCATTTTCATTTTTAGGTTTCACTCTGTTTTCTCCTATATGGATACATGTAGTTGAAACTCGAAATCAAACACGGTTTGTTCTGGCTCTTTGAATCTTGGCACAATAAAGTAGTTCCAAGTTCTCTCTATGGTTTCCTTTTTATTGATGTAGCCCCAAGCAGAGACTGACGAAAATCACTTTCATTGAAAGGGGTTGCCAAGCTTTTAAAAACTACGAGTTTTCTGTAATCTCAGCAAACATTTCTTTACCCAATCTTGATGATAGGTTCAGATAAGGATCACTACACCAATCCCACTTGGCTCACCAAATTTTGTTCTTAAAAGTTAAACCGTTCATTTGCAGTAACTGTTTCCATTTTTAGGTTTCACTCTGTTTTCTCCTATTTGGATACATGTAGTTGGAACTAGAAATCAAACACGGTTTGTGCTAGCTCTTTGAAACTTGGCACAATAAAGTCGTTCCAAGTTCAATCTCTATGGTTTGATTCCTATTGATGTAGCCCCAAGCAGAGACTGACAAAAATCACTTTCATTGAAAGGGGTTGCCTAGCTTCCAAAAAACTACGAGTTTCCTGAAATTCCAACAAATATTTTTTCACCCAATCTTGATGATACTTTCAGGTAATGATCACTACACCAATCCCACTTGGCTCAACAAATTTTGTTCTTCTAGGTTGAACCATTCGTTTGCAGTAACTGTTTTCATTTTTATGTTTCACTCTCATTATTCCTATATGGATACATGTAGTTGGAACTTGAAAACAAACACGGTTTGTGCTAGCCCTTTGAAACTTGGCACAATAAAGTAGTTCCAAGTTCAATCTCTATTGTTTGATTCCTATTGATATAGCCCCAAGAATAGACTGACGAAAATCACTTTCATTGAAAGAGGTTGCAAAACTTCAAAAAACTACTAGTTTCCTAAAATCTCAGCAAACATTTTTTCACCCAATCGTGATGATACTTTTAGATAATGATCAGTACACCAATCCCACTTGGCTCACCAAATTTCGTTCTGCTACGTTCAACCATTCGTTTGCAGTAACCATTTTCATTTTTAGGTTTCACTCTGTTTTCTCCTATATGGATACATGTAGTTGAAACTCGAAATCAAACACGGTTTGTTCTAGCTCTTTGAATCTTGGCACAATAAAGTAGTTCCAAGTTCTCTCTATAATTTGCTTTTTATTGATGTAGCCCCAAGCAGAGACTGACGAAAATCACTTTCATTGAAAGGGGTTGCCAAGCTTTTAAAAACTACGAGTTTTCTGTAATCTCAGCAAACATTTCTTTACCCAATCTTGATGATACGTTCAGATAAGGATCACTACACAAATCCCACTTGGCTCACCAAATTTTGTTCTTAAACGTTAAACCGTTCATTTGCAGTAACTGTTTCCATTTTTAGGTTTCACTCTGTTTTCTCCTATTTGGATACATGTAGTTGGAACTAGAAATCAAACACGGTTTGTGCTAGCTCTTTGAAACTTGGCACAATAAAGTCGTTCCAAGTTCAATCTCTATGGTTTGATTCTTATTGATGTAGCCCCAAGCAGAGACTGACGAAAGTCACTTTCATTGAAAGGGGTTGCCTAGCTTAAAAAAACTACGAGTTTCCTGAAATTCCAACCAATATTTTTTCACCCAATCTTGATGATACTTTCAGGTAATGATCACTACACCAATCCCACTTGGCTCAACAAATTTCGTTCTTCTAGGTTAAACCATTCGTTTGCAGTAACTGTTTTCATTTTTATGTTTCACTCTCATTATTCCTATATGGATACATGTAGTTGGAACTTGAAATCAAACACGGTTTGTGCTAGCCCTTTGAAACTTGGCACAATAAAGTAGTTCCAAGTTCAATCTCTATTGTTTGATTCCTATTGATATAGCCCCAAGAATAGACTGACGAAAATCACTTTCATTGAAAGAGGTTGCAAAACTTCAAAAAACTACTAGTTTTCTAAAATCTCAGTAAACATTTTTTCACCCAATTGTGATGATACTTTTAGATAAGGATCAGTACACCAATCCTACTTGGCTCTCCAAATTTCATTCTTCTAGGTTAAAGCGTTCATTTGCAGTAACCCTTTTCATTGTTAGGTTTCACTCTCTTTTCTTCAATATGTAAACATGCAGTTGGAACTCTATGTCACACACGGTTTTTGCTAGCTCTTTGAAACTTGGCACAAGAAACTAGTTTCAAGTTCTACCATTATGGTTTGTTTCCTATTGATGTAGCCCCAAGCAGAGACTGACGAAAATCACTTTCATTGAAAGGTGTTGCCAAGCTTCAAAAATACTACTAGTTTCATGAAATCTCAGCAAACATTTTTTCAAACAATCTTGATTATACTTTCAGGTAATGATCAATACACCAATCCCACTTGGATCACAAAATTTCGTTCTTCTAGGTTTAACTGTTCGTTTGCAGTAACTGTTTTCATTTTTATGTTTCACTCTGTTGTCTCCTATATAGATACATGTAATTGGAACTCGAAATCAAAAATGGTTTTTGCTAGCTCTTTGAATCTTGTCACAATAAAGTAGTTCCAGGTTTTCTCTGTATAGTTTATTTCCTATTGATGTAGCCCCAAGCAGAGACTGACGAAAATCACTTTCATTGAAAGGGGTTGCCAAGCTGCCAAAAAACTACGAGTATCGTGAACTCTCAGCAAACATTTTTTCACCCAATCTTGATGATACTTTCAGGTAATGATCAGTCCACCAATCCCACTTGGCTCACCAAATTTCGTTCTTCTACGTTCAACCATTCGTTTGCAGTAACCGTTTTCATTTTTAGGATTCACTCAGTTTTTTCCTCTATGGATACATGTAGTTGGAACTCTAAATCAAACACGGTTTTTGATAGCTCTTTGAAACCAGACACAATAAAGTAGTTCAAAGATCTATCTCTATGTATTGTTTCCCATTGATCTAGCTCTAAGCAGAGACTGGCATAAATCACTTTCATTTTGAGGGGTTGTCAAGGTAACAAAATATTATAAGTTTCCAGAAATCTCAGCAAATATTTTTTCACCCAATCTTGATGACACTTTCAGGTAATGATCAGTACACCAATCCCACTTGGCTCACCAAATTTCGTTTTTCTAGGTTAAACCATTCGTTTGCAGTAACCCTTTGCATTTTGAGGTTTCACTCTGTTTTCTTTTCTATGGATAATGTAGTTGGAACTCGAAATCAAACATGGTTTGTGTTTGCTCTTTGAAACCCCACACAATTAAGTAGTTCCAAGTTCTATTTCTATAAATTGTTTCCCATTTTGGTAGCTCTAAGCAGAGACTGGGAAAAAATCACTTTCATTTTGAGGGGTTGTCAAGCTAACAAAATACTACGAGTTTCCAGAAATCTCAGCAAACATTTTTTCACCGAATCTTGATGACACTTTCCAGTAAGGATCAGTATACAAATCCCACTTGACTCACCAAATTTCTTTCTTCTAGGTTAAACCGTTCGTTTGCAGTAACCATTTTCATTTTGACGTTTATCTCTGTTTTCTTGTCTATGGATACATGCAGTTGGAACTCAAAATCAAACACGGTTTGTGCTTTCTCTTTGAAACCCCACACAATTAAGTAGTTCCATGTTCTATTTCTATAAATTGTTTCCAATTTATGGAGCTCTAAGCAGAAACTGGGGAAAATCACTTTAATTTTGATGGGTTGTCAAGCTTCAATAAACTACGAGTTTCCAGAAATCTCTGCAAACATTTTTTCACCCAATCTTGATGACTCTTTCAGGGAATGATCAGTACACCAATCCAACTTGGCTCAACAAATTTAATTCTACTAGATAAACCGTTCGTTTGCAGTAACCGTTTTCATTTTCATGTTTCACTCTGTTTTTTTCTATATAGATACATGTAGTAGGAACTCTAAATCAAACACGGTCTGTGGTAGATCTTTTAAACTTGACACAATAACGTACTTCCAAGTTCTATCTCTATGGATTGTTTTTTATTGATGTAGCTCTAAGCAGAAACTGACGAAAATCACTTTCATTTTGAGGGGTTGTCAAGCTTTCAAAAAACTACGAGATTCCAGAAATCTCAGCAAATATTTTTTCAACCAATCTTGATGACACTTTCAGGCATGATCAGTACCCAAAACCCACTTAGCTCACCAAATTTCGTTCTTCTAGGTTAAACCGTTCATTTGCAGTAACCGTTTTCATTTTCAGGTTTCACTCTGTTTTTTTCTATATGGATACATGTATTTTGACTCTGAATCAAACACGGTCTGTGGTAGGTTTTTGAAACTTGACAGAATAAAGTAGTTCTACCTTCTATCTCTATGGATTGTTTCCCATTGATGTAGTACTAAGCAGAGACTGCCGAAAATCACTTTCATTTTGAGGGGTTGTCAAGCTTCAAAAAACTACTAGTTTCCAGAAATCTCAGCAAACATTTTTTCACCCAATCTTGATGACACTTTCAGGTAATGATCAGTACACCAATTTCACTTGGCTCACCAAATTTCGTTCTTCTAGGTTAAACCGTTCGTTTGCAGTAACCGTTTGCATTTTGAGGTTTCACTCTGTTTCTCCAATATAGATAAATATAGTTGGAACTCTAAATCAAACACGGTTATGATTAACTCTTTGAAACTTGACCCAATAAAGTGTTTCTAAGTTCTATCTCTATCGTTTGTTTCCCATTGATGTAGTCATCAGCACAGACTCGCGAAAATTACTTCCTTTTTGAGGGGTTGCCAAGCTCCCAAAAAATTAGGAGTTTCCTGAAATCTCTGCAAACATTTTTTTACCCAATCTTGATGATACTTTCAGGTAATGATCAGTACAGCAATTCCACTTGGCTCACCAAATTTCGTTCTTCTAGGTTACACCGTTCTTTTGCAGTAACTGTTTTCATTTTCAGGTTTCACTCTGTTTTCTTCTATATGGATACATGTATTTTGAACTCTGAATCAAACACGGTCTGTGGTAGGTCTTTGAAACTTGACAGAATAAAGTAGTTACACGTTCTATCTCTATGGATTGTTTCCTATTGATGTAGCACTAAGCAGAGACTGGCGAAAATCACTTTCATTTTGAGGGGTTGTCAAGCTTCAAAAAACTACGAGTTTCCAGAAATCTCAGCAAACATTTTTCACCTAATCTTGATGAAACTTTTAGGTAATTATCAGTACACCAATCCCACTTGGCTCACCAAATTTCGTCATTCTAGGTTAAACCGTTCGTTTACCGTAACCGTTTTCATTTTGAGGTTTCACTCTGTTTTCTCTTATATGGATACATGTAGTTCGAACTCGAAATCAAACACGGTTTTTGCTAGCTCCTTGAAACTTGACACAATAAAGTAGTTCCTAGTTCTATCTCTATGGATTTTTTCCCATTGATGTAGCTCTAAGCAGTGACTGGCAAAAATCACTTTCATTTTGAGTTGTTGTCAAGCTTTAAAAAACTGCAAGTTTCCAGAAATCTCAGCAAACATTTTTTCACCCACTCTTGATTACAATTTCAGGTAATGATCACTACCCCAATCCCACTTGGCTCACCAAATTTCATTCTTCTAGGTTAAACCGTTCGTTTGCAGTAACCGTTTTGATTTTCATGATTCACTGTGTTTTCTCCTATATGAATACATGTATTTGGAACCTTAAATAAAACACGGATTGTGCTAGCTCTTTGAAACATGACAAAATAAAGTAGTTCCAAATTCTATCTCTATGGTTTGTTTCCCATTGATGTAGTTCTCAGCAGAGACTCGCGAAAATCACTTTAATTTAGAGGGGTTGTCAAGATTCCAAAAAATTTGAAGTTTCCTGAAATCTCAGAAAACATTTTTTCACCCAACCTTGATGATACTTTGAGGTAATGATCAGTACACCAATTCCACTGGGCTCACCAAATTTCGATCTTCTAGGTTAAACCGTTCGTTTGCAGTAAGCGTTTTCATTTTCATGTTTCAGTCTTTTTTCTCCTATATGGATACATGTAGTTGTAACTCGAAATCAAACACGGTTTGTGCTAGCACTTTGAAACTAGACACAATAAAGTAGTTCTGAGTTCTATCTCTATGGATTGTTTCCCATTGACGTAGCTTTAACCAGATACTGTCAAAATCACTTTAATTTTGAGGCGTTGTCAAGCTTTCAAAAAACTACGAGTTTTCAGAAATCTCAGCAAACATTTTTTCTTTCAATCTTGATGACACTTTCAAGTAATGATCAGTACACCAATCCCACTTGGCTCTCCAAATTTTGTTCTTCTAGATTAAACCGTTCGTTCGCAGTAACCATTTTCATTTTGAGGTTTCACTCTGTTTTCTCCTATATGGATACATGTAGTTGGAACTCGAAATCAAACACAATTTTTGCTAGGTCTTTGAAACTTGACATAATAAAGTAGTTCCAAGTTCTATCTCTTTGGATTGTTTCCCATTGATGTAGCTCTATGCAGAGACTGGCAAAAATCACTTTCATTTTGAGGGCTTTTCAAGCTTTCAAAAATCTACGAGTTTCCAAAAATCTCAGCAAACATTTTTTCACCCAATTTTGATGATACTTTCAGATAATGATCAGTACACCAATTCCACTTGGCTCACCAAATTTCATTCTTCTAGGTTAAACCGTTCGTTTGCAGTACCAGTTTTCATTTTCAGTTTTCAGTCTGTTTTCTCCTATATGGATACATGTAGTTGGAAATCAAAATCAAACACGGTTTGTGCTAGCTCTTTGAAACGTGACACAATAAAGTAGTTCCAAGTTCTATCTTTATGGATTGTTTCCCATTGATGTAGCTCTAAGTAGAGTCTAGCGAAAGTCACTTTCATTTTGAGGGCTTTTCAATCTTCAATAAACTACGAGTTTCCAGAAATCTCAGATAACATTTTTTATCCGAATCTTCATGAAACTTTCAGGTAATGATCAGTACACCAATCCCACTTGGCTCCCTAAATTTCGTTCTTCTAGGTTAAACCGTTCATTTGCAGTAACCGTTTTCATTTTGAGGTTTCACTCTGTTTTCTCTACCATGGATACATATAGTTGTAACTAGAAATCAGACAAGGTTTGTGCTAGCTCCTTGAAACTTGACAGAATAAATTAGTTCCAAGTTCTATCTCTATGGTTTGTTTCTCATCGATGTAGCCATATACAGAGAGTGGCAAAAATCACTGTCATTGAGAGAAGTCATCAAGCTTTCAAAAAACTACGAGTTTCCAGAAATCTCTGCAAATATTTGTTCACCCAATCTTGATTAGACTTTCAAAAAATGATCAGTACACCAATCCCACTTGGCTCAGCAAATTTCGTTCTTCTAGGTTAAACCGTTCGTTTGAAGAAACCGTTTTCATTTTCAGTTTTCACTCTGTTTTCTCCTATATGGATACATGTAATTGGAACTCTAAATCAACCATGGTCTGTTGTAGCTCTTTTAAACTTGACACAATAAAGTAGTTCCAAGTTCTGTCTCAATTGATTGTTTCCCATTGATGTAGCTCTAAGCATACACTGGCGAAAATCACTTTAATTTTAAGGGGTTGTCAAGCTTCAATAAACTACGGGTTTCCAGAAATCTCAGCAAATATTTTTTCACCCAATCTTGATGACACTTTCAGGTAACGATCATTACAACAATCCCACTTGACTCAACAAATTTCGTTCTTCTAGGTTAAACCGTTCGTTTGCAGTAACCGTTTTCATTTTGAGGTTTCACTCTGTTTTCTCCTATATGGATACATGTATTTGTAACTCTCAATCAAACACGGTTTTTGCTAGCTCTTTGAAACTGGACACAATAAAATAGTTCCAAGTTCTATCTCTATGGTTTGTTTCTCATTGATGTAGCTCTAAGCAGAGACTGGCGAAAATCACTTTCAATTTGAGGGGTTGCCAAGCTTTTAAAAAACTATGAATTTCCAGAAATCTCAGCAACATTTTTTCACCCAATCTTGATGACACTTTCAGTTAATGATCAGTAAACCAATCCCACTTGGCTCACCAAATTTTGTTTTTCTAGGTTAAATCGTTCGTTTGCAGTAACTGTTTTTATTTTGGGGTTTCACTCTGTTTTCTCCTAAATGCATACATGTAGTTGGAACTCTAAATAAACACGGTTTGTGCTAGCTCTTTGAAACTTGACAGAATAAAGTAGTTCCACATTCTGTCTCTATGGATTGTTTCATATTGATGTAGCTCTAAGCAGAGACTGGCGAAAATCACTTTCATTTTCAGGGATTGTCAAGCTTCAAAAAATTAGGAGTTTCCTGAAATTTTAGAAAACATTTTTTCACCCAATCTTGATGACACTTTCAGGTAATGATCAGTACACCAATCCCACTTAGCTCACCGAATTTCGTTCGACTAGGTTAAACTGTTCGTTTGCAGTAAGCGTTTTTATTTTTAGGTTTCACTCTGTTTTCTCCTATATGGATACATATAGTTGGAACTCTAAATAAAACACGGTTTGTGGTAGCTCTTTGAACTTAACACAATAAAGTAGTTCCAAGTTCTATATCTATGGTTTGTTTCCCATTGATGTAGTTCTCAGCAGAGACTCGCGAAAATCACTTTCATTTTTAGGGGTTGTCATGCTTTCAAAAAATTAGGAATTTCTTGAAATCTCAGAAAACATTTTTTCACCCAATCTTGATGATACCTTCAGGTATTGATCAGTACACCCATTCCACTGGGCTCACCAAATTTCGTTCTTCTAAGTTAAACCGTTTCTTTGCATAACCGTTTTCATTTTGAGGTTTCACTCTGTTTTCTCCTATATGGATACATGTAGTTGGAACTCAAAATCAAACACGGTTTGTGCTAGTTCTTTGAAACTTGACACAATAAAGTATTTCCAATGTTCTAAGTCTATGGATTGTTTCCCATTGATGTAGCTCTCAGCAGAGAATGGCGAAAATCACTTTCATTTTGAGCGGTTGCCAAGCTTTCAATAAACTACAAGTTTCCAGTAATCTCTGCAAACATTTTTTCACCCAATCTTGATGACACTTTCAGGTAATTATCAGTACACGAATCCTACTAAGCTCACCAAATTTCGTTCTTCTAGGTTAAACCGTTAACTTGCAGTAACCGTTTTCATTTTTAGGTTTCACTCTGTTTTCTCCTATATGGATAAATGTAGTTGGAACTCTAAATAATTCACGGTTTGTGCTAGCTCTTTGAAACTTGACACAATAAAGTAGTTCCAAGTTCTATCTCTATGCTTTGTTTCCCATTGATGTAGCTCTTAGCAGAGACTGGCGAAAATCACTTTCATAGAGAGGGGTTGCAAAGCTTTCAAAAAACTACGAGTTTCCTGAAATTTCAGCAAATATTTTTTCACCCAATCTTGATGACACTTTCAGGTAATGATCAGTACGCCAATCCCACTTGGCTCACCAAATTTCGTTCTTCTGGGTTAAACCCTTCATTTGCAGTAAGCGTTTTTATTTTCTGGTTTCACTTTGTTTTCTCCTATATGAATACATGCAGTTGAAACTCGAAATCAAATACGGTTTGTGCTAGCTCTTTGAAACTTGACACAATAAATTAGTTCCAGGTTCTATTTCTAGGGATTGTTTCCCATTGATGTAGCTCTAAGCAGAGACTGGCGAAAATCACTTTCATTGAGAGGGGTTGTCAAGCTTTCAAAAAACTACGAGTTTCCAGAAATCTAGGCAAACATTTTTTCCCCCAATCGTGATAACACTTTTAGGTAAGGATCAGTACACCAATCCCACTTGGCTCACCAAATTTCGTTCTTCTAGGTTAAACCGTTCGTTTGCAGTAACCGTTTTCATTTTCAGGTTTCACTCTGTTTTCTCCTATATGGATACATGTAGTTTGAACTCGAAATCAAACACGGTTTGTGCTGGCTCTTTGAAACTTGACACAATAAAGTAGTTCCAAGTTCTATCTCTATGGATTGTTTCCCATTGATATAGCTCTCAGAAGAGAATGGCGAAAATCACTTTCATTTTTGGGGGTTTCGAAGCTTTCAAAAAACTATGAGTTTCCAGAAATATCAGAAAACATTTTTTCACCCAATCTTGATGATACCTTCAGGTAATGATCAGTACACCAATCCCACTGGGCTCACCAAATTTCAATCTTCTAGGTTAAACCGTTCATTTGCAGTAACCGTTTTCATTTTGAGGTTTCACTCTGTTTTCTCCTATATGGGTACATGTAGTTGGAACTCGAAATGAAACACGGTTTGTGGTATCTCTTTGAAACTTGACACAATAAAGTAGTTCCAAGTTCTATCTCTATGGTTTTATCCCATTGATGTAGTTCTCAGCAGAGACTTGAGAAAATCACTTTCATTTTTAGGGGATATCAAGCTTTCAAAAAATTAGGAATTTCCTGAAATCTCTGTATACATTTTTTCACCCAATCTTTATGATACCTTCAGGTAATGATCAGTACACACATTCCACTGGGCTCACCTAATTTCGTTCTTCTAGGTTAAATCCTTTGTTTGCAGTAACTGTTTTCATTTTTAGGTTTCACACTGTTTTCTCCTATATGGATACACGTAGTTGGAACTCTAAATAATACACGGTTTGTGCTAGCTCTTTGAAACTTGACACAATAAAGTAGTTCCAAGTTCTATCTCTATGCTTTGTTTCCCATTGATGTAGTTCTCAGCAGAGGCTCGAGAAAATCACTTTCATTTTTAGGGTTGTCAAGCTTCCAAAAAATTAGGAGTTTCCTGAAATCTCAGAAAACATTTTTTCACCCAAACTTGATGATACTTTCAGGTAAGTATCAGTACACAGATCCCGCTGGGCTCACCAAATTTTGTCCTTCTAGGTTAAACCGTTCGTTTGCAGTAACCGTTTTCATTTTGAGGTTTCACTCTGTTTTCTCCTATATGGATACATATAGTTGGAACTCGAAATCAAACATGGTTTGTGCTAGCTCTTTGAAACTTGACACAATAAAGTAGTTCCAAGTTCTATCTCTATGGATTGTTTCCCATTGATGTAGCTCCAAGCAGAGACTGGCGAAAATCACTTTCATAGAGAGGGGTTGCCAATCTTTCAAAAAACTACGAGTTTCCAGAAATCTCTGCAAACATTTTTTCACCCAATCTTGATGACACTTTCAGGTAATGATCAGTACACCTATCCCACTTGGCTCACCAAATTTCCTTCTTCTAGGTTAAACCGTTCATTTGCAGTAACCGTTTACATTTTGAGGTTTCACCCTGTTGTCTTCTATATGGATACATGTACTGGGAACTCTATATCAAACATGGTTTTTGGTAGCTCCTTGAAACTTGACAGAATAAAGTAGTTCCAAGTTCTATCTCTATGATTTGTTTCAAATTGATGTAGCTCTAAGCAGAGACTGGCAAAAATCACTTTCATTGAGAGGGATTGCCAAGCTTTCCAAAAACTATGAGTCTTCAGAAATCTCAGCAAACATTTTTAACCTAATCTTGATGACACTTTCAGGTAATGATCAGTACACCAATTTCACTTGGGTCATGAAATTTCGTTTATCTAGTTTAAACCGTTTGTTTGCAGGAACCGTTTTCATTTTTAGGTTTCACTCTGTTTTCTTTTATATGGATACATGGAGTTGGAAATCGAAATCAAACACGGTTTGTGCTAGCACTTTGAACCTTGGCACAATAAAGTTTTTCTATGTTTTTTTTTTATTTTTGTAGTTTAAAAAGTTTATTACTATCTGCCATTACTGAAGCAGTTTAAGTTTTGACAGAATGGTCTGATTCACAGTTGATGATAGCTTAACATTTTAGACATGAAAGAAAATAACTTTTTTTGTGAGTGTGTGTTCTTTTTTCTTCTTTTTTTTATTGTTGGTCATTCAAAACATTACATAGTTCTTAATACATCATATTTCACAGTTTGATTCAAGCTTGTTTTAAACTCCCAACTTTACCCCGTATAAAGATTGCTGTATCACATCAGTTACCCTTCCATTGATTGACATATTGCCTTTCTAGTGTCTGATGTATTCTGCTGTCTGTCCTATTCTCTACTATACCCCCCTCCCCTCCCCTCCCCTTTTCTCTCTCTACCCCTTCTACTGTAAATCATTTCTTTCATTTGTATTATCTTCTCTTACCCCTTCTTTCCTCTTATATATCATTTTGCATAACCCTGAGGAACGCCTTCCATTTTCATGCGATTTCCCTTCTCACTCCCTTTCCCTCCCATCTCTCATCCCTGTTTAATGTAAATCTTTTTCTCAAGCTCTTCATCCCTACCCTGTCCTTGTTTACTCCCCTTATAACAAAGGGGTCATTTGGTATTTGATTTTTAAAGATTGACTAGCTTCACTTAGCATAATCTGCTCTAATGCCATCCATTTTCCTCCAAATTCTATGATTTTGTCATTTTTTAATGCAGACTAATACTCCATTGTGTATAAATGCCACATTTTTTTTATCCATTCATCTATTCAAGGGCATCTAGGCTGATTCCACAATCTTGCTATCGTGAATTGTGCTGCTATGAACATCGATGTAGCAGTGTCCCTGTAGCATGCTCTTATTAGGTCTTTAGGGAATAAACCAAGAAGGGGAATAGCTGGGTCAAATGGTAGTTCCATTCCCAGCTTGCCAAGAAATCTCCATACTGCTTTCCAAATTGGCTGCACCAATTTGCAGTCACACCAGCAATGAACAAGACTGCCCTTTTCCCCGCATCCTCTCCAGCACTTATTGTTGTTTGACTTCCTAATGGCTGCCAATCTTACTGGAGTGAGATGGTATCTTAGGGTAGTTTTGATTTGCATTTCTCTGACTGCTAGCCATGGTGAGCATTTATTCATGTACTTATTGATTGATTGTATGTCCTCATCTGAGAAGTGTTCAGGTCCTTGGCCCATTAATTGATTGGAATATTTGTTATCTTATTGTCTAATTTTTATCTCTATGCTTTGTTTCCTATTGATGTAGCCCCAAGCAGAGACTGACGAAAATCACTTTCATTAAAAGGGATTGAAAAGCTTCCAAAAAATTAGAAGTTTCTTGAAATCTCAGCAAACATTTTTTCACACAATCTTGAAGATACTTTCAGGTAAAGATCAGTACACCAATCCCACTTGGCTCACCAAATTTCGTTCCTCCAGGATAAACCTTTCGTTTTCAGTAACCGTTTTCATTTTTAGGTTTCACTCTGTTTTCTCCACTATGGACACATGTAATTGGAACTCAAAATCACACACGGTTTGTGCTAGTACTTTGAAACTTCAAACAATAAAGTAGTTCCAATTTCTATCACTATGGTTTGTTTCCTATTGATGTAGCCCCAAGCAGAAACTGACAAAAATCACTTTCCTGGAAAGGGGTTGCCAACCTTCAAAGAAACTACGAGTTTCCTGAAATCCCAGCAAACATTTTTTCACCCAATCTTGATGATACTTTCAGGTAATGATCAGTACACCAATCCAACTTGGCTCACCAAATTTCATTCTTTTAGGTTAAACCATTCATTTGCAGTAACCGTTTTCATTTTGAGGTTTCACTCTGTTTTCTCTTATAAAAATACATGTAGTTGGAACTCGAAATCAAACACGGTTTGTGCTAGCTCCTTGAAACTTGACACCATAAAGCAGTTTCAAGTTCTATCTCTATGCACTGTTTCCCATTGATATAGCGCTAAGCAGAGACTGGCGAAATCACTTTCATTTTGAGTTTTTGTCAAGCTTCAAAAAACTGCGAGTTTCCAGAAATCTCAGCAAACATTTTTTCACCCAATCTTAATGACACTTTTAGGTAATAATCAATACACAAATCCTACTTGGCTCACCAAATTTCCTGCTTCTAGGTTAAACCGTTCGTTTGCAGTAACCGTTTTCATTTTCAGGTTTCATGCTGTTTTCTCCTATATGGATACATGTAGTTGGAACTCTAAATCAAAAATGGTTTGTGCAAGCTCTTTGAAACATGACACAATAAAGTAGTTCCAAGTTCTATCTCTATGGTTTGTTTCCCATTGATGTAGTTCTCAGCAGAGACTCGCGAAAATCACTTTCATTTTGAGGGGTTGCCAAGCTTCCAAAAAATTAGGAGTTTCCTGAAATCTCAGAAAACATTTTTGCACCCAATCTTGATAATACTTTCAGGTATTGATCAGTACACCATTTCCACTTGGCTCACCAAAATTCGTTCTTCTAGGTTAAACCTTTTTTTTGCAGTAACCGTTTTCATCTTGAGGTTTCACTCTGTTTTCTTCTATATAGATACATGTAGTTGGAACTCGAAATCAAACACGGTTTGTGCTAGCTCTTTGAAACTTGACACAATAAAGTAGTTCAAAGATCTCTCTTTATGGATTGTTTCCCATTGATGTAGCTGTAAGCAGAGAATGGCAAAAATCACTTTCATTGAGAGGGGTTGCCAAGCTTCCAAAAAACTACGAGTTTCCAGAAATCTCTGCAAACATTTTTTACCCAATCTTGATGACACTTTCAGGTAATGATCAGTACACCAATCCCACTTGCCTCACCAAATTTAGTTATTCCAGGTAAAACCGTTCGTTTTCAGTAACCATTTTCATTTTCAGGTTTCAGTCTGTTTTCTCCTATATGGATACATGTAGTTAGAACTCTAAATCAAACACGGTTTGTGGTAGCTCTTTGAAACTTGACACAATAAAGTAGTTCCAAGTTCTATCTCTATGGGTTGTTTCCCATTGATGTAGTTCTCAGCAGAGACTCGCGATAATCACTTTCATTTTGAGGAGATGTCAAGCTTCCAAAAAATTACGAGTTTCCTGAAATCTCAAAAAACATTTTTTCACCCAATCTTGATGATACTTTCAGGTAATCATCAGTACACCAATTCCACTGGGCTCACCTAATTTTGTTCTTCTAAGTTAAACCGTTCGTTTGCAGTAACCGTTTTCATTTTGAGGTTTCACACTGTTTTCTCCTACATGGATACATGTAGTTGGAACTCTAAATCAAACACGGTTTGTGCAAGCTCCTTGAAACTTGACAGAATAAAGTAGTTCCAAGTTCTCTCCCTATGGATTGTTTCCAAATGATGTAGCTCTAAGCAGAGACTGGCAAAAATCACTTTCATTGAGAGAAGTTGCCAAGCTTTCAAAAAAACTACGAGTTTCCAGAATTCTCTGAAAACATTTTTTTACCCAATCTTGATGATACTCTCAAGTAATGATCAGTACACCAATCCCACTTGGCTCACCAAATGTCATTCTTCTAGGTAAAACCTTTCGTTTGCAGTAACCGTTTTCATTTTGAGGTTTCACTCAGTTTTCTCCTCTATGGATACATGTAGTTGGAACTCTAAATCAAACACGCTTTTTGATAGCTCTTTGAAACCTGACACAATAAAGTAGTTCAAAGATCTATCTCTATGGATTGTTTCCCATTGATGTAGCTCTAAGCAGAGACTGGCGTAAATCACTTTCATTTTGAGGGGTTGTCAAGGTAACAAAATACTACGAGTTTCCAGAAATCTCAGCAAATATTTTTTCACCCAATCTTGATGACACTTTCAGGTAATGATCAGTACACCAATCCCACTTGGATCACCAAATTTTGTTCTTCTGGGTTAAACCGTTTGTTTGCAGTAACCGTTTTCATTTTGAGGTTTCACTCAGTTTTCTTTTCTATGGATAATGTAGTTGGAACTCGAAATCAAACATGGTTTGTGGTTACTCTTTGAAACCCCACACAATTAAGTAGTTCCAAGTTCTATTTCAATAAATTGTTTCCCATTTATGTAGCTCTAAGCAGAGACTGGCAAAAATCACTTTCATTTTGAGGGGTTGTCATGCTAACAAAATACTATGAGTTTCCAGAAATCTCAGCAAACATTTTTTCACCGAATCTTGATGACACTTTCCAGTAAGGATCAGTACACAAATCCCACTTGGCTCACCAAATTTCGTTCTTCTAGGTTAAACCGTTCGTTTGCAGTAACCATTTTCATTTTGACGTTTATCTCTGTTTTCTTGTCTATGGATACATGCAGTTGGAACTCGAAATCAAACACGGTTTGTGGTTGCTCTTTGAAACCCCACCCAATTAAGAAGTTCCAAGTTCTATTTCTATAAATTGTTTTCAATTTATGGAGCTCTAATTAGAAACTGGTGAAAATCACTTTTATTTTGATGGGTTGTCAAGCTTCAATAAACTACGAGTTTCCAGAAATCTCTGCAAACATTTTTTCACCCAATCTTGATGACACTTTCAGGGAATGATCAGTACACCAATCCAACTTGGCTCACCAAATTTCATTCTACTAGGATAAACCGTTCGTTTGCAGTAACCGTTTTCATTTTCATGTTTCACTCTGTTTTTTTCTATATGGATACATGTAGTAGGAACTCTAAATCAAACACGGTCTGTGGTAGATCTTTTAAATGTGACACAATAAAATACTTCCAAGTTCTATCTCTATGGATTGTTTTCCACTGATGTAGCTCTAAGCAGAGACTGGTAAAAATCACTTTCATTTTAAGGGGTTGCCAAGCTTTCAAACAACTACGAGTTTCCAGAAATCTCAGCAAACATTTTTTCACCCAATCTTGATGACACTTTCAGGTAAAGATCAGTACACCAATCCCACTTGGCTCACCAAAATTCTTTCTTCTAGGTTAAAGCGTTCGTTTGCAGTAACCGTATTCATTTTGAGGTTTCCCTCTGTTTTCTCCTATATGGATACCTGTAGTTGGAACTCTAAATCAAACACGGTTTGTGCTAGCTCTTTGAAACGTGACACAATAAAGTAGTTCCAAGTTCTATCTCAATGGTTTGTTTCCCATTGATTTAGTTCTCAGCAGAGACTAGCGAAAATCACTTTTAATTTTAAAGGTTGCCAAGCTTCCAAAAAATTCAAAGTTTCCTGAAATCTCAGAAAACATTTTTTTCACCCAATCTTGATGATACTTGCAGGTAATGATCAGTACACCAATTCCACTTGGCTCACCAAATTTTGATCTTCTAGGTTAAACCATTCATTTGCAGTAACGGTTTTCATTTTGAGGTTTCACTCTCTTTTCTCCTATATGGATACTTGTAGTTGGAACTCGAAATCAAACACGGTTTGTGCTAGCTCTTTGAAACTTGACACAATAAAGTAGTTCCAAGTTCTATCTGTATGGTTAATATCCCATTGATGTAGCTCTAAGCAGAGACTGGCGAAAATCCCTTTCATTGAGAGGGGTTGCCAAGCTTTCAAAAAATTACGAGTTTCCAAAAATCTCTGCAAACATTTTTTCACCCAATCTTGATGACACTTTCAGGTAATGCTCAGTATACGAATCCCACTTGGCTCACCAAATTTTGTTCTTCTAGGTTAAACCGCTCGTTTGCAGTAACCGTTTTCAATTTTAGGTTTCACTGTGTTTTCTCCTACAAGGATACATATAGTTGAAACTCGAAATCAAACACGGTTTTGGGTAGCTCTTTGAAACTTGACACAATAAAGTAGTTCCAAGTTCTATCTCTATGGATTGTTTCCCTTTGATGTAGCTCTAAGCAGAGACTGGCAAAATTCACTTTCATTTTGAGGGGTTGTAAAGCTTCAAAAAACTATGCGTTTCCAGAAATCTCAGCAACATTTTTTTACCCAATCTTGATGACACTTTCAGATAATGATCAGAACACCAATCCTAATTGGCTCACCAAATTTCTAGGTTAAACCATTTGTTTGCAGAATCCGTTTTCATTTTCAGGTTTCACTCTGGTTTCTCCTATATGGATACATGTAGTTGGAACTCTAAATCAAACACCGTTTGTGCTAGCTCTTTGAAACTTGACACAATAAAGCAGTTCCAAGTTCTATCTCTATGGATTGTTTCCCATTGATGTAGCTCTAAGCAGAGACTGGCGAAAATCACTTTCATTTTGAGTTGTTGTCAAGCTTCAAAAAGTACGAGTTTCCAGAAATCTCAGCAAAATTTTTTCACCCGACCTTGATGACACTTTCAGGTAATGATCAGTACACCAATCCCCCTTGGCTCAACGAATTTCTTTCTTCTAGGTTAAACCATTCATTTGCAGTAACCGTTTTCATTTTGAGGTTTCACTTTGTTTTCTCATATATGGATACAAGTAGTTGGAACTCGAAATCAAACACGGTTGGTGCTAGCTCTTTCAAATTTGACACAATATAGTAGTTCCAAGTTCTTTCACTATGGTTTGTTTCCCATTTATGTAGCTCTAAGCAGATACTGGTGAAAATCATTTTCATTTTGAAGGGTTGCCAAGGTTTCAAAAAACTCAGAGTTTCCAGAAATCTCAGTAAACATTTTTTCACCCAATCTTGATGACACTTTCATGTAATGATCAGTACACCAATTCAACTTGGCTCACCAAATTTCCTTCTTCTAGGTTAAACCGTTCGTTTGCAGTAATCGTTTTTATTTTGAGGTTTTACTCTGTTTTCTCCAACATAGATACAAGTAGTTGGAACTCGAAATCAAACACGGTTTGTGCTAGCTCTTTGAAATTTGACACAATATAGTAGTTCCAAGTTCTTTCTCTATGGTTTCTTTCCCATTTATATGGTTCTCAGCAGAGACTCACTAAAATCACTTTCATTGAGAGGGGTTGCCAATCTTTCAAAAAACTACGAGGTTTCAGAAATCTCAGCAAACAAATTTTTCACCCAATCTTTATGACTCTTTCAGGTAATGATCAGTACAACATCCCACTTGGCTCAACATATTTCTGGGTTAAACCATTCGTTTGCAGTAACAATTTTAATTTTCAGGTTTCACTCTGTTTTCTCCTATATGGATACATGTAGTTTGAACTTGAAATCAAACAAGGTTTTCACTAGCTCTTTGAAACTTGCCATAATAAACTAGTTCCAAGTTCTATCTCTAAGGATTGTTTCCCATTGATGTAGCTCTTAGCCGAGACTGGCGAACATCACTTTCATTTTGAGGGGTTGCCAAGCTTTCAAAATACTACGAGTTTCTAGAAATATCAGGAACATTTTTTCACCCAATCTTGTTGACACTTCCAGGTAATGATCAGTACACCAATTTTACTTGGCTCACCAAATTTCCTTCTTCTAGGTTAAACCCTTCGTTTGCAGTAACCGTTTTCATTTTGAGGTTTCACTCTGTTTTCTCCTATATGGATACGTGTATTTGGAACTCTAAATCAGACACGGTTTGTGCTAGCTCTATGAAACTTGACCCAAAAAATTAGTTCCATGTTCTATCTCTATGGATTCTTTCCCATTGATGTAGCTCTAAGCAGAGACTGGCGAAAATCACTTTCATTGGAAAGGGTGGCCAAGGTTTCAAAACACTACAAGTTTCCAGGAATCTCGGCAAACATTTTTTCACCCAATCTTGATGACACTTTCAGGTAATGATGAGTACACCAATCCCACTTGGCTCACCAAATTTCCTTCTTTTAGGTTAACCCATTCGTTTGCAGGAACCGTTTTCATATTGAGCTTTCACTCTGTTTTCTCCTATATGGATACATGTAGTTGGAACTCTAAATCAAACATGGTTTGTGGTAGCTCTTTGTAACTTGACAGAATAAAATAGTTCCAAGTTCTATCACTATGGATTGTTTCCCATTGATGTAGCTCTAAGCAGAGACTGGCAAAAATCACTTTCATCTTGAGTTGTTGTCTAGCTTCAAAAAACTAAGAGTTTCCAGAAATCTCAGCAAAAATTTTTCCACCCAATCTTGATGACACTTTCAGGTAATGATCAGTATACCACTTTCACTTGGCTCACAAATTATGTTCTTCTAGGTTAAAACGTTCGTTTGTAGCAACCGTTTTCATTTTTAGGTTTCACTCTGTTTTCTCCTATATGAATACATGTAGTTGGAACTCGAAATAAAACATGGTTTCTGCAAGTTCTTTGAAACTTGACACAATAAAGCAGTTCCAAGTTCTATCTCTATGGTTTGTTTCCCATTGATGTACTTCTCTGCAGAGACTGGCAAAAATCACTTTCAATTTGAGGGGTTTCCCAGCTTTCAAAAAACTAGGAGTTTCCTGAAATCTCAGAAAACATGTTTTCACCCAATCTTGATGATACTTTCAGGTAAAGATCAGTACACCAATTCCACTTGGCTCACCAAATTTCGTTCTTCTAGGTTAAACCTTTCGTTTGCAGTAACCGTTTTCATCTTGAGGTTTCACTCTTTTCTCCTGTATGGATACTTGTAGTTGAAACTAGAAATCAAACACGGTTTCTGCTAGCTCCTTGAAACTGACAGAACAAAGTAGTTCCAAGTTCTATCTGTATGGAATGTTTCCCATTGATATAGCTCTAAGGAGAGACTGGTAAAAATCACTTTCATTTTGAGGGATTGCCAAGCTTTCAAAAATCTTTGATTTTCCAGAAGTCTCAGTAAAATTTTTTTTAACCAATCTTGATGACACTTTAAGGTAATGATCAGTACACCAATCCAACTTGGCTCACCAAATTTTGTTCTTCTAGGTTAAACCATTGCTTTGCACTAACCGTTTTCATTCAGTTTTCACTCTGTTTTCTCCTATATGGATACATTTATTTGGAACTCGAAATCAAACACGGTTTGTGGTAGCTCTTTGAAACTTGACACAATAAAGTAGTTCCACGTTTTACCTCTATGGTTTGTTTCCCATTGATATAGCTCTAACCAGAGACTGTCGAAAATCACTGTCATTGAGAGGGGTTACCAAGCTTTCAAAGAACTACAAATTTCCAGAAATCTCTGCAAACATTTGTTCACCCAACCTTGCTAACACTTTCAGGTAATCATCAATACACCAATCCAACTTGGCTCGCCAAATTTCGTTCTTCTGGGTTAAATCGTTCGTTTGCAGTATCCATTTTCATTTTGAGGTTTCATTTTGTTTTATCCTATAGGGATACTTTTAGTGGGAATTAAGAATCAATCACGCTTTGTGCTAGCTCCTTGAAACTTTACAGAATAAAGTAGTTCCAAGCTCTATCTCTATGGATTGACTCCCATTGATGTAGCTCTAAGCAGAGATCGGCGAAAATCACTTTCATTTTGAGTTGTTGTCAAGCTTCAAAAAACTATGAGTTTCAAGAAATCTCATCAAATACTTTTTCACTGAATCTTGATGACACTTTCAGCTAATGATCAGTATGCCAATCCTACTTGGCTCACCAATTTCGTTCTTTTAGGTTTAACCGTTCGTTTGCAGTTACCGTTTTCATTTTGAGGTTTCACTCTGTTTTCTCCTATATGGATACATGTAGTTTGAACTCTAAATCAAACACGGTTTGTGCTAGCTCTTTGAGACTTGACAAAATAAAGTAGTTCCAAGTTCTATCTCTATGGTTTGTTTCCCATTGATGTACTTCTCAGCAGAGACTCGCGTAAATGACTTTCATTTTGAGGGGTTTCCCAGCTTTCAAAAAATTAGGAGTTTCCTGAAATCTCAGAAAACATTTTTTCACCCAATCTTGATGATACTTTCAGGTAATGATCAGTACACCAATTCCACTTGGCTCACTCAATTTCATTCTTTTAGGTTAAAACTTTCGTTTGCAGTAACCGTTTTAATTTTGAGGTTTCACTCTGTTTTCTCCTATATGGATACATGTATTTGGAACTCTAAATCAAAGACGGTTTGTGCTAGCTCTTTGAAACTTGACACAATAAAGTAGTTCCAAGTTCTATCTCTATGGATTGTTTCCTATTGATGTAGTTCTAAGCAGAGACTGTCGAAAATCACTTTCATTGAGAGGGGTTGCCAAGCTTTCAAAAAACTAAGAGTTTCAAGAAATCTCTGCAAATATTTTTTCTCCCAATGTTGATGACACTTTGGGGTAATGATGAGTACACCAATCTCACTTGGCTCACCAAATTTCGTTCTACTAGGTTAAACTGATCGTTTGCAGTAACCGTTTTCAGTTTCAGGTTTCTCTCTGTTTTCTCCTATATGGATACCTGTAGTTGGAACATTAAATGAAACACGGTTTGTGCAAACTCTTTGAAACTTGACACAATAAAGTACTTCCAAGTTCTATCACTATGGTTTGTTTCCCATTGATGTAGTTCTCAAAAGAGACTCGCGAAAATCACTTTCATTTTGAGGGGATTCCAAGCCAGAAAAAATTAGGAGTTTCCTGAAATCCCAGAAAACATTTTTTCAACCAATCTTGATGACACTTTCAGGTAATGATCAGTATATCAATCGTACTTGTCTCACCAAATTTCGTTCTTCTAGGTTAAACCGTTCGTTTCCAGTAACCGTTTTCATTTTGACGTTTCACTCTGTTTTCTCCTATATGGATACATGTAGTTGGAACTCGAAATCAAACATGGTTTGTGCTAGCTCTTTGAAACTTGACACAATAAAGTAGTTCCAAGTTCTATCTCTATGGTTATTTTCTCATTGATGTAGTTCTCAGCAGAGACTCGCGAAAATCACTTTCATTTTGAGGAATTGCCAAGCTCCCCCATAATTAGGAGTTTTCTGAAATCTCAGAAAACATTTTTTAACCCAATTTTGATGATACTTTCAGGTAATGATCAGTACACCAATTCCACTTGGCTCACCAAATTTCGTTCTTCTAGGTTAAACCGTTCGTTTGCAGTAACGGTTTTCATTTTGACGTTTCACTATGTTTTCTCCTAGATGGATACATGTAGTTGGAACTCAAAATGAAACACGGTTTGTGCTAGCTCTTTGAAACTTGACACAATAAAGTAGTTCCAAGTTCTATCTGTATGCATAGTTTCCCATTGATGTAACTGTAAGCAGAGACTGGCGAAAATCACTTTCATTGAGAGGGTTTGTCAAGCTTTCAAAAAACAACGAGTTTCCAGAAATCTCTGCAAACATTTTTTTACCCAATCTTGATGACACTCTCAAGTAATGATCAGTACACCAATCCCACATGGCTCACCAAATTTAATTCTTCTAGGTAAAACAGTTCGTTTGCAGTAACCGTTTTCATTTTGAGGTTTCACTCTCTTTTCTCCTATATGGATACATTTAGTCGGAACTCGAAATTAAACACGGTTTGTGCTAGCTCTTTTAAACTTGACACAATAAAGTAGTTTCAAGTTCTATCTCTAAAAATTGTTTCCCATTAATGTGGCTCTAAGCAGAGAATGGCGAAAATCACTTTCATTTTGAGGGGTTGTAAAGCTTCAAAAAACTACGAGTTTCCAGAAATGTCAGCAAACATTTTTTCACCCAATCTTGATGATACTATCATGTAATGATCAGTACACCATTCCCACTTGCCTCACTATATTTCGTTCTTCTAGGTTAACCCGTTCGTTTGAAGTAAGCGTTTTCATTTTGAGGTTTCACTCTGTTTTCTCCTATATGGATACATGTAATTGGAACTCTAAATAAAACACGGTTTGTGCTAGCTCTTTGAAACCTGACACAATAAAGTAGTTCCAAGTTCTATCTCTATGGTTAGTTATCAATTTATGTAGTTCTCAGCAGAGACTCGTGAAAATCACTTTCATATTGAGGGGTTGCCAAGCTTCCAAAAAATTAGGAGTTTTCTGAAATCTCAGAAAACATTTTTTCACCAATCTAGATGATACTTTCAGGTAATGATTGGTACACGAATCCAACTTGGCTCACCAAATTTAGTTCTTCTAGGTTAATCCGTTCGTTTGCAGTAACAAATTCAATTTGAGTTTTCACTCTGTTTTCTCCTATTTGGATACATGTAGTTGGAACTCAAAATCAAACACGGTTAGTTCTAGCTCTTTGAAACTTGACACAATAAAGTAGTTCCAAGTTCTATCTCTATGATTTGTTTCTCATTTATTTAGTTCTCAGCAGAGAATTGCGAAAATCACTTTCATTTTGAGGGGTTGTCATCTTCAAAACACTACTAGTTTCCAGAAATCTCAGTAAACATTTTTCACCGAATCTTGATGACACTTTCATGTAATGATCAGTACACAAATCCCACTTGGGTCATGAAATTTCATTGTTCTAGGTTAACTGTTCAATTGTAGTAACCGTTTTTATTTTATGGTTTCCCTCTGTTTTCTCCTATATGGATACATGTAGTTGGAACTCTAAATCAAACACGGTTTGTGGTAGCTCTTTGAAACTTGACAGAATAAAGTAGTTCCAAGTTCTATCTTCATGATTTGTTTCCCATTGATGTAGTTCTCAGCAGAGATTCGTGAAAATCACTGTCATTTTGAGGGGTTGCCAAGCTTTCAAAAAATTAGGAGTTTCCTGAAATCTCAGAAAACATTTTTTCACCCAATTTTGATGACACTTTAAGGTAATGATCAGTACACCAATCCCACATGGCTCACCAAATTTCGTACTTTTAGGTTAAACCGTTCGTTTGCAGTAACTGTTTTTATTTTGAGGTTTCACTCTGTTTTCTCCGATATGGATACATGTAGTTGGAACTCTAAATCAAACACGGTTTATGGTAGCTCTTTGAAACTTGACACAATAAATTAGTTCCAAGTTCTATCTCTATGCATTGTTTCCCATTGATATAGCTCTAAGCAGAGATGGCGAAAATCACTTTCATTTTAAGGGGTTGTAAAGCTTCAAAAATCTACGAGTTTTCAGAAATCTCAGCAAACATTTTTTCACCCAATCTTGATGACACTTTCAGGTAATGATCAGTACACCAATCCCACTTGGCTCACCAAATTTCTTTCTCCTAGGTTTAACCGTTCGTTTGCAGTAACCGTTTTCATTTTCATTTTTCACTCTGTTTTCTCCTATATGGATACATGTAGTTGGAACTTGAAATCAAACACGTTTTGTGGTAGCTCTTTGAAACTTGACACAATAAAGTAGTTCCAAGTTCTATCTCTATGGTTTGTTTCCCATTCATGTAGTTCTTAGCAGAGACTGGCGAAAATCACTTTCATTGAAAGGGCTTGCCCAGCTTCCAAAAAACTACGAATCTCCTGGAATCTCAGCAAATGTTTTTTCACCCAATCTTTATGATACTTTCAGGTAATGATTAGTACACCAGTCCCACTTGGCTCACCAAATTTCGTTTTTCTAGGTTAAACCTTTCGTTTGCAGTAAGCGTTTTCATTTTCAGATTTCACTCTGTTTTCTCCTCTATGGATACATGTTGTTGGAACTCTAAATCAAACACGGTTTATGGTAGCTCTTTGAAACCTGACACAATAAATTAGTTCCAAGTTCTATCTTTATGGATTGTTTTTCATTGATGTAGCTCTATGCAGACACTGGCAAAAATCACTTTCATTTGTAGGGGTTATAAAGCTTCAAAAAACTACGAGTTTCCAGAAATTTCAGCAAACATTTTTTCACCCAATCTTGATGACACATTCAGGTGATGATCAGTACAACAATCCCACTTGGCTCACCAAATTTTGTTCTTCTAGGTTAAACCTTCATTTTCAGTAACTGTTTTCATTTTGAGGTTTCACTCTGTTTTCTCCTGTATGGATACATGTATTTGGAACTCTAAATCAAACACGGTTTGTGCTAGCTCTTTGAAACATGACACAATAAAGTAGTTCCATGTTCTATCTCTATGGTTTGTTTCCCATTGATGTAGTTATCAGCGGAGTCTCACGAAAATCACTTTCATTTTTGCCAGGGACCAAAAGGGAGTTCTCCTTCAAAGAATAGCCTGACAGTGCCAGGGACCAAAAGGGAGTTCTCCTTCAAAAATTGCCTGACAGTTACAAGAAACAGCCTCCTATGAGACATCTCGCCTGGGAGACACCCTGCAGCTATCCATCTCCCTGAGACATCCTGCGGTCATCTGTCTTCCTGAAACATCCTGTGCTATCTCACCTTTTGAAGACTTCTAGCAACTGCCGATAAGAGAGCTCACCCCATCCCCAGCCCACAAATACCCCTGTGTGAACAATAAAAGTTTGCAGCTTTATCAGAACTTTTGTCTTGCTGTCACCCTTCGTATCTCTTGTCCCTTCATTCCTCCCCATCTAGGTTCGCTGCCCACGTTGATGTGTCCTGCAGGTCGAGGCATTTGGCGCCCAGTGTGGGGCTCGAGCCTTTGACTGAGGGGGAACGCCGTCCTCAGGGAAGACTTGGCCAAGCGGGAGAGTGCGATCTCCTCGGAGACACGACCGAGAGATAGATCTGGGAGGAGAGTGAGGACGACGCAAGGTGAGTGACACACCATGGGATAAGAAGTTTCATCACATGAGTTGTTTTTGTCAGGCCTCATGGAGGCCCTCAAGACACGGGGGGGGGGCGCGTGTTAAGAAAAAGGACTTAAAATTATTCTTTTCATACGTAGGTGAATTGTGTCCATGGTTTCCCCTTGAAGGGACCATTGATGGTAAAAGATGGCTTAGAGTAGGAGACTGTTTAAAAGATTATTATGAATCCTTTGGCCCAGAAAAGGTGCCTATTCCCACCTTTTCTTACCGGAACTTAATTAATGAACTTCTTAAAAGTTCACCCTTTGACAATGGTACCTTAAAACTTGTCAGGATTTGGGAAGAGGCTATGCAAAAGACCTCTCGTTTCCCCTCGGCATGCCCTTCAGTTAGTATAGACACAGACCCTTCTCAGTCTCCCCAGGACTCTGGGAACCTTCCTGGTCCCGCTCAAAACCCCGCCCTAATAAATAAATCTCCAAAGGTTACCAACCGCCTTTATCCAGTTTTAAATCCTGGAGACATCAAACCCTGGGGAGGAGGCTACCTTGAAGAAGGAAGCAGCTCGCTACCATTCAGAAGACCTGCCACCTCTCAGGACCTTGCCACAGCCTATAGGACTTACACATCCCACTCCCTCATATATCCCTCCTGCCTTTTGTGCTCTGGCCCTTCAGGGGCCAACTGCCCCCTCAGACATTTTTTCTCCACTTCCGCTGCCTGGCCTGGCTCCCTAGCGAGAGTCTCTCCAACATAGACCAGAACAGATCCAACTTTTAAAAGAATTAAGATCCCTTGACTCTGAGCTCAGCTCAATAGCCTTAGGCACGAAGTCAACCCGAGCTGGTCCAAAGCGATCCGATACAAAGGCTAAGCTGTGCCATCGGCCTGTTCTTGCCTTCCCAGTCACCCGCAGTTAGACAGATAAGCCCACCCAGGCTGAGGACAAAGAGGTGAAAGCAGAGGAAACAGATCAAGAGGAGGAAGCCAAGGAAACAGATCAAGGGGATGAAGCGGGGGGAGGGCAAGAGGAATATCAGGACTCAGAGGATGAGGAGTTCACCCCTAGGCAGGAAGGAACCCAGAGTGCTTACAAAAAATTAAGCCTGTGCTTTCTTGAAAAACTTAAAAAGGCTTGTGCTCACTATGGACCCACTGCGCCCTACACATTGGCTTTACTAGAGATTCACAACGCACATTGGCTTACTCCTAATAACTGGAAATTTTTAGCCCAAGCTACCCTCAGTGTCAGAGACTTCCTGTTATGGAATGCAGATTTCAAAGAGCACTGTCGGGAAACTGCTCAAAAAAATTTAACTAAGGCCTCCTCTAAATCCTGGACTTATGTTAAGCTAGTGGGCAATGCGCCCTTTGACACTAACCCTAAACAGGCGCGTTTCCCTGCTGGACTTTTGGCGCAGATTCAGATGGCTGGCTTACAGGCTTGGAGACGCCTCCCTCAAAAGGGCTCGGCTACCACTTCCCTGAAAAAAATCCGACAAGGGCCTTACGAGCCTTATAGCGACTTTGTTGCCCGGCTTAACCTAGCCGCCGAGCACCTGCTTGGACCAAGCGAAAGCAAAAGCCCCTTTGTAAAACTTCTTGCCTTTGAAAACGCCAACCCCAAATGTCAGGATGTTCTTCGACCACATAAGGACAAAGGGGAACTTTCTGACTTTATTAGACTCTGTGCCGGGGTGGGTGCAGCCCGTGCCATGGGTCTGGCCATAGGTGCTGCCTTTACCAAGGCCTTTCACAATCCTGGCTCACGTACTTGGTTTACTTGTAAACAGCCTGGCCATTTTGCACGCGAGTGTCTGACAGGCAAGCAAAGCCTAGGGATGGTGTCTCCTCAAACCGGGGCTAAACCACCCCCAGCCACCCTTTGCCCTAGATGTGGTAGAGGTCGTCACTAAGCTAGTAAGTGTAGATCTAAGACAAATGCCCTTGGACAGCCTACTTCTTCCCGCTTCCCGGGAAACTCCCTGCAGGGCCAGCCCCTGGCCCCGACCTCCCCCAGGACAAACCCAGGGGCAATAAGGTTTGTTCCCTCCCAAACTTCCAACCTACCTCAAAATCTTTCTCCACAATTGCCTCCCTCCAACAAGCCACCGCAGGCAGCGCAGGATTGGACCTCTGTGCCACCACCGATACAATATTAGACTCCATGAAAGGGCCCCAGATAATACCCACTGGAATTATGGGTCCCCCTCCATCTCATACGTGTGCCCTTATTCTTGGAAGGGCCTCTACTACTTTACAAGGTGTTCAGGTCTTCCCTGGCATTATTGATAATGATTTCACTGGAGAAACAAAAATACTGGCCACAGCTATTAATGGAGTTGTGGCCATCCCAACAGGAACAAGACTCGCACAATTAATACTCTTTCCCCTTAGATTCAGGAGGCACTTCCACCGCCCATACTCTACCTTGGGGGACTGCCTCCCTGGGCTCCTCTGATGCGTATTGGGTTCAGCCCATTTCTCACAATAGACCCACCCTTACCCTACTTATTGAAGGAAAGGACTTCCAAGGAATTCTAGATATTGGGGCTGATGCCACAATTATCTCTCAATCAGGCTGGCCCCTCACCCCATCCTTGACTGACCTTAAATGCTTGTTGTTTAAACAGAGAGGGGGAGATGTTGAGAGCCACAGCCAAAGGGGTCCCAGCAAACTTCCAGCTGCCAGAAAACTTCCAGCTGCCGGTTGATGATTGGGTAACAGTGGCCCCAGCAACATCTAGCTGATTGGCTCCTCTGCGGTGATGTTCATTGGGGCCACTGTGAGGCAAACGTGGACTATCTTCAGGATGAATTGGAATTAAAAAAAAACAATCTTTAATATCTATAACTAAAAAATACCAAGTTTTTGGCAGACAATTGAGGAATCCCCGATTGAGCAGGTCCCATAATGACCATTTCATTATTAATGGCTCTTAAATCTTGAAATAATCTCCATTTACCAGATTTCTTTTTGATGACAAAAATGGGAGTATTATGGGGATATACAGAAGGTTGTACATGTCCTTCCGCTAATTGTTGTTTGACCAGATCATGGGCTACTTGTATCTTTTCTTTAGTCAAGGGCCACTGAGGAACCCATACTGGTCTTTCTGATTTCCATGTAATTTTTATTGTCTCAGTGGCCCTTTGTGAAAATCCAGCCCATGTCTGTCTGTTCCTTGATCTATTTGTATTGGTGGGGCTATACCTTCTTCTTGTTTTTCTAATCTTTTTCCTTTCCTAAAACCTTGTCTAGCCATAATAGTGGGTGCATTTTGATTGATATTATTTGTTAATGTCAAACCTAATTGATCTAGGACATCTCATCCCCATAAATTTACGGGAAGATGATCCAATACATATGGCTGTATAGTTCCTTCACATCCTTCAGGATCCTTCCAATCTAATAGCATTGCACTTCTATCGGGATTAGTCGCCACTCCTAGGCCTCGAAGCGTTTGAGTGGCTTGTTGTAATAGCCAATGTTTTGGCCATTCTTGACGAGAGATAATGCTAAGGTCTGCAACTGTATCCAGTAGCCCATTAAATTCATGTCCTTGAATATTTAGTTTTAGCATGGGGCGAGAATCTAAATTTAAAGAAAGCATAGCCCAATCTACACCTGTGGAGCCTAATCCCTTGGAACCTCTTTCTACAGCATGACTGAAAAATTTATCATGTAGGCTTGGTATTATTAGTAACTGTGCTATTCTATCTCCTGGTGAAATTATTGATATACCCTTTGGAGAACTGGCTATAATTTTTATTTCACCTTCATAATCGGCATCAATTATCCCAGGACTTATCATAAGTCCTTTTAGCATAGAAGAACTGCATCCCAATAATAAGCCTACTGTTCCTTTGGGAAGAGGTCCTTTTACCCCTGTGGGAATGATTTGAACTCCCATCTCTGGAGTTAGTACTGATTTGGCGGAGGCGCAGATGTCCAACCCTGCGCTCCCTCTGGTTTGTCTGATGAGGGATCTGATGTCCTGGGCACTGCCCTGATGGGGTTGCTGGGGTTGCTGGGTTCCTCTATTGCTCCATATATTTGTGATTTGGGGCCCCGGAGCATTGGGGCCCCCTGTCCATTTTTTGGCAACGGAGCCCGATGCCTTTGTCCACGATATTGTGGATAAACACCTTGTCCTTGTTCGTTTTTTTTGATAATGGAGTACCCTCTATGGTGGTTTGAGAACGGTATTCATTAGCCCAATATAATGGAGTACCCTCTATGGTGGTTTGAGAACGGCATTCATTAGCCCAATGTCTCCCTCTATGGCATCGTGGGCGAATACCTGGTATTCTACTCCTTTGATACCTAGTTTTGTTAAACCCTCCTCCTATGGGGCAATTCCTTTTAAAATGTCCTGTTTGTTCACAACTGTAGCATGTTCTTGGCCTGGAATCTAAAGCCTGTTTTACTGCAGCTGCCACAATTTGCCCTTGTTCATTAATGTCTCTGGCATCTAAAGCCTGTTTTACTGCAGCTGTCATGACTTTCTCTTGTTCATTAATGTCTCTACATAATTTAATATATGTGTTTACATCTTCCTGTTTCCATGGTCTAATGATATCTCTGCACCAATGATTCACTTGGTCATAAGCCAGTTGTTTTCTTAATGGCATTGCTTGTTCTGTATTCCCAAAAATTCTGGTAGCTGTTTGAATAAGCCTATCTACAAATTCAGCGTAAGGTTCATTAGCTCCTTGTATTTTCTTAGATAATTGACCTTGTAAACCTCCATGTCCTTGTAAAGTCTTCCATGCCTTAACTGTATTTACAGCAATTTGTAAATATACACCAGGATCATATGAAAGTTGTTGCTGCCGATCCTCATAAGGTCCCTTTCCTAACAACATATCTAGATTTCTCTGAGGATAACCAGCTGCTGCATTTCGACTAGCCGTCTCCTTGCAAAATTCCTCATTGGCAACCTTCCATAAAAGGTATTGTCCTCCAGTTAGCACAGCTTTACAAACATTAGCCCAATCTGCTGGCGTCATGTTTAAGTTGGTAATGGATTCTACCAAGCTTACAGTGAAGGGTGCTTGAAGACCATAGGTTGTTACAGCCTCTTTTAGCTCCTTCACTGATTTGAAATTTAAACCCTGGTGAATTCGCTGCCCTCCTACCTCAAATACAGGGCATACTTGAGATCCTGTCTCAGGATCCCAACTATCAAGTGCTGGGGTTGGGGGTCTCCTAGCATATGGAGGTGGTGCTGTTGATTGGACACTTATGCCCTCTGGTAGAGGTGGTGCTGTTTGTTGGACACTTTCGCTCTCTGATAGAAAGATGTTATTAGCAGTCTCCTGTTGTAACTTTTCCCCTGATGGCTTTTTCTGCTCTAAACTTCCTTCCTCTGTCTCACTAGCTCGAAAGACCTCTTGTACTTGAATCTTTTCCTCTTTCTGACTAACTTGAGAGACCTTCTCCTTTACTTGAATCAATATGTCTTCTCCTTCCTTTACCTTTGTCTGAACTGAAGGCTTTGGACTAAGCAAACCAGATACGTACGTCCACAATGGCAATGTGCCAACTGGCAGAGTCCCTGGGTTGTTCTTTTCTATTCTTTTTAAATTTTCACCATGATGGTTCCATTGTGATATATCTAAAAACTCCTCCTTAAAAAGCCATGGGCTGTATTTTTGTATTATATCAACTTATGCCCTGACTGCTCTTGATTTTACTGGGAAGCTTTCTTGCTCTAACAATTTACTTAACACTCTTTCGGTTTGTTTTTTACTAATTGCTGATCCCGTATTTCTACTATAATACAACCCAACAAGATGATGCCAAACAAAACCGAGACAGAATGCAATAAAAATGGAACCACACAAAATCATTATATCAGCCTTTCTATCCTCCTGACATGGAACCTGACATATGCATCCGTCCTTTCTCCCTATCTGTTCCTCAGACGCAAATAGTTTTTCCTCAAATGTGAGCGGTTTTTCTTCCCTCTCACTCATCTCCAGATACAGGCAAGTTAAAACAAAAATGAAGCAAAACAAAAGAGTAAACTTAGAATGGCTCCCCATCCTCTCGCCCTGCCCTCAGGGGCGGGCAGTTTACTTACCCTCAGTCGCTCCCCGTGCGAGCCACCAAATGCGGAAGTCTGGCTTGGCACAAATCAGGAGCCACTTGTCAAAAGAAACTAACTTTATTTTTAGAACTACAAACGCCAAACAAAACAGCTTCTCAGGGAAAAAACCCTCAGAGCCCAACTGCCACCACCGACTTCCACACGACTCTCACCCCCACACCAGCCTCTCCACCTCCCACAATCCTCCTGCTCTTGAGGCCGATTGGCTGGATTGTGTGGGCAGAGCCAAAGAAGTCCCCCAATGAGCAGCTCCGTGGAGGAGCCAATCAGCTAGATGTTGCTGGGGCCACTGTGAGCCAATCATCAGCTGCCAGTCTGAAGGGCAGGGAAATAGCCCAATGAACATCACCGCAGAGGAGCCAATCAGCTAGATGTTGCTGGGGCCACTGTGAGCCAATCATCAGCTGGCAGCTGGAAGTTTGCTGGCAGGGAGAAATTTGCTGGGGCCCCTTTGGCTGTGGCTCTCAACAGGATAGGACAGTCAAAAAATCCTCTGGTCAGCTCTAGGGCTCTTAGCTGGACTGATAAAGAGGGTAATAAGGGAACTGTCACTCCTTTTGTCGTTCCTGACCTCCCCGTTAACCTATGGGGCAGAGATATTTTGAGTCAAATGGAAGTTATTCTTGCCAGTCCCAATTCCATAGTGACTCATAAAATGCTTCATATGAATTTTGTTCCTGGTACATGCCTTGGGAGACTGAGACAAGGACTGGTTGAGCCCATACAACCCATACAAAAAACAGATACATATGGACTTGGGTATTCGGATTTTTAGTGTCGGTCCCTGACCCTCCTGTACCCCATGCAGATAAGATTATTTGGGAGACTCAGACTCCTGTGTGGGTGGATCAGTGGCCCCTTACCCAAGAAACATTGGAGGCTGCCTCCATGTTAGTGCAGAAACAGCTGGCAGCCGGCCATGTAGAGCCCTCAACCTCACCATGGAATACTCCTACTTTTGTTATCAAGAAAAAATCAGGCAAGTGGTGCCTTTTACAAGATTTACGTGCCGTTAATAAAGTTATGCGCCTGATGGGAGCACTACAGCCAGGCATTCCCACACCAGTGGCTATTCCCAAAAACTATTGTAAAATGGTTATTGACTTAAAATATTGCTTTTTTACCATTCCTCTACATCCTGAGGATAGACCCTATTTTGCCTTTAGTCTCCCTCACATTAATTTTCAGGGCCCTATGCAGAGGTTTCAATGGAAGGTTCCTCCCCAAGGTATGGCTAACAGCCCTAGTCTTTGCCAAAAATACGTGGCTCAAGCAGTAGACCCTGTAAGAGAGCGATGGCCACAAATTTATAATTTACATTATATGGATGATTTGTTAATTGCTGCACCTAATACCCATGACCTTAATAATTGTTACTTGGACCTTTACAAAGCCCTCACTACCTTGGGACTACAGATAGCTCCTGATAAGGTTCAAACACAAGACCCTTATACCTATTTGGACCTTAAACTTCAAGATAATCAGATCCAAATTCCTAAAATACAACTACGTGTGGACCAACTTCACACCCTTAATGATTTTCAAAAATTACTGGGGGATATTCAATGGCTAAGACCATATTTAAAATTACCCACTTGTGTACTTCTGCCCCTTAATGATATTTTGAGAGGTGATTCCCACCCCTCCTCCCCTTGAAAGCTTACTCCCGAAGCATGACAGGCATTAAAAAAAGTCACAGAAGCCATTGCCCAACAGTTTGTTACACAAATTTCCTATAACCTTTTTCTGGTTCTGGTTATTTTACACACTCCTCATACACCCACAGGAATATTTTGGCAGCGGGATCCACATTTTAAAAATAAAGGCTGCCCCTTGCTTTGGGTCCATTTACCCACCACATCTTCCAAGGTTATTACTGTTTATCCTGCTCAGATAGCTTCTATTATTATCAAAGGTCGTTTGCTTTCTCTACAACATTTTGGCAAAGACCCTGATAATATTTTAATTCCAAATACTAAGGACCAAACCCAATTTTTACTACAGACAGGGGATGAATGGGGTATTGCCCTATCATTCTTTTTGGGAACAATTGATAACCACCTCCCCAATGATCCCCTTTTACATTTTGCCCAATTACATCCATTTATTTTTCCCAAAATTACTGAAAAGGCTCCCATTCCCCAAGCCCTTCCTGTCTTTACAGATGGCTCCAGTAACGGCCGTGCACTCTTTGTTGTCAATAACCAGCCTACCATCTTTGATACTGTCTATCAGTTAGCACAGCTTGTGGAATTGTTTGCAATAACACAAGTTTTCATAACATTTTTCGATAAGCCTGTTAATATTTATACAGACAGTGCCTACATTGCTCACTCTGTGCCCCTGCTGGAGATTTCACCTGCCATTAAGGCTTCTTCCAATGTGGCCTTTCTGTTTCACCAGCTTCAGCAGCTAATTCAGGCCAGACAACACACATTTTTCTTAGGACACATCAGGGCACACTCTGATCTTCCTGGCCCTCTAACACAAGGCAATGCCCAGGCTGATGCAGCAACTCGTTCCATCTTTCCAATTTTTGTTGGCTCCATTCAAAAGGCCACGGAGTTACACAATCTTCACCATCTAAATTCCCAGAGCCTTCAATTACTTTGTAAAATTACCAGGCAGCAGGCACAAGAAATAGTAAAAGCATGTCCTGCTTGCACTGTCTCCCTCCCCATTCAACACTTGGGAGTTAATCCCCGAGGATTGCTGCCCAATCAGGTTTGGCAAATGGATGTCACTCATTTTTCTGAATTTGAAAAAAACAAATATATACACGTTTCTATAGATACCTTCAGTGGCTTTATTTTTGCATCACCACATTCCGGAGAGGCTACCAAAGATGTCCTTTCCCATCTTGTTTCAGCCTTTTCCATAATGGGTAAACCAATACATATTAAAACAGATAATGGTCCTGCATATACCAGTGCCAAGTTTAAACAGTTTTGTGCCACCTTGCAAATTTGTCATACTACTGGAATTCCATACAACCCTCAGGGCCAAGGCATTGTGGAACGTGCCCACCTTACCTTAAAGACTTGGCTAACCCGCCTTAAGGCTTCCGCCCTTGTATTTACCACTCCCAGAAATCGCCTTAACCATGCATTATTTGCCCTTAATTTTCTTACTCTAGACAGTGAAGGCCATTCGGCCGCAGACAGACACTGGCATCCCTCGTCCAGTTCTGTTCGCCCACCTGTTATGTGGCGCGATCCCCTTACAAATAAATGGAAAGGCCCAGATCCTGTCCTCATCTGGGGATGAGGCTCAGCTTGTGTTTTTGACCAAGAGCAACCAGCCCCAAGATGGTTACAAGAACGCCTGGTTAAACAGGTTCATGACTTACCTCCACCCAGGGACAGAGACCCTCCCCCTGAGGACAAATTTTCCTCTTTTTCAGATGCAGCCAATAATCTGTTTGAGGAACCTGCTTAAGGCATTTCTGTTGAACAGGTTTGTACACGGAGGCCTTGGCCCTCCACCTTCCAACATCAGGAAGTACCTTTTTGCCCCCCCCCCGCAAATGCAGGGGAGGATTTTGGACTCAGGCTCCCACTAGTTGGACCCAGACTGCTGACTACTTGACTAAGGTGGCTTACCTCCGTGCTGAGGTTGACCATAAACTTGGAGGATTTCATAAGCCTGAATGGGTATGTGTTAACAAGCCAAAGATTATTCCCCCCAGTACAAGTAAAGCTCTCCAAAATTGTTCTGCAACTTGTACCCATACCCAGGTGATGCATATCTCTTGTTATGCATCAGCCTCAATTTGTGTTAACAAGAAGAGAGAACAATTTTTTGAAGCCACCCTAACCAAAACTCATGCAGCAAGGGGGACTACTATTCATTATACTCCCGTTCTCTTTGACCGGGGAGGAGAAGGCATATACACCAAGTTACAGTCAGCTGGATGCCAAGGCACTGTTGGTAAACCCTCCTGCTGGCCCATTAAGGCCCCTACAGGGGTCTCTGATGGTGGAGGACACACTGATGCTGTCAAGCATCTTCAGATAATCAAACTTTTGAAACCACAAATTTCTGAGCTCACATATAATCCCTTAGTGCTGCCTAAATCCCAGGTCCCAGATTTAGATACCAATACATTAGATATTTTGGGAACTACCTTCTCCTTGCTTAATAATTCCAACCCCACCCTTGCTGGTGATTACTGGCTCTGCATGACAACAGGGGCAGTCATGCCTATGGCGGTTCCTATTAATTCTATCATAGACAATTATAATACATGCCAACCCGGATTTCCTTTTAAAGTACAGCCTATAGGCACATTTACATTATGTCTTTTAGGCGCAATGCAAAATGATACCTATGATATTGATGTTGGAGTTACTTCCTTTGGAAATTGCTCAACAGTAAAAAATTATTCCTCACCCACCCCATCTCTTTGCCCCCCCAATGGCACAGTTTTTATGTGTGGAGGAAACTCAGCCTTCCCCAGGCTTCCAGCGAATTGGACCGGTGGCTGTGTTCTTGCCTTATTACTCCCTGATATAACTATTGTCCTAGGAGATGAACCTCTACCCATTCCTAGCCTAGACACCTTAGTTAAAAGACATAGGAGGGCAATACAGGCCTTACCACTCCTTGCCACCCTTGGAATTACAGCTGCTGTGGGCACAGGTACAGCTGGCTTAGGCACAGCTATACACTCTTACCGTCGCCTATCTCTGTTGAGAGCCACAGCCAAAGGGGCCCCAGCAAACTTCCAGCTGCCAGCAAGCTTCAGACTGCCCCAGCAACATCTAGCTGATTGGCTCCTCTGCGGTGATGTTCATTGGGCTGTTTCCCTGCCCTTCAGACTGCCAGCTGATGATTGGCTCACAGCTGCCCCAGCAACATCTAGCTGATTGGCTCCTCCACGGAGCTGCTCATTGGGTGACTTCTTTGGCTCTGCCCACGCAACCCAGCCAATCGGCCTCAAGAGGAGGAGGATTGTGGGAGGTTGAGAGGCTGGTGTGGGGGAGAGAGGCTTGTGGAAGCCGGTGGTGGCAGTTGGGCTCTGAGGGTTTTTCCCTGGAGCTGTTTTGTTTGGCGTTTGTAGTTCTAAAAATAAAGTTAGTTTCTTTTTGACAAGTGGCTCCTGATTTGTGCCAAGCCAGACTTCGGCATTTGGTGGCTCGCACGGGGAGCAACTGAGGGTAAGTAAACTGCTCACCCCTGAGGGCAGGGCGAGAGGATGGGGAGCCATTCTAAGTTTCCTCTTTTGTTTTGCTTCGTTTTTGTTTTAACTTGCCTGTCCCTGGAGATGAGTGAGAGGGAAGAAAAACCACTCACATCTGAGGAAAAACTATTTGCATTTGAGGAACAGATAGGGAGAAAGGACGGATGCATATGTCAGGAGGATAGAAAGGCTGTTATAATGATTTTGTGTGGTTCCCTTTTTATTGGATTCTGTCTCGGTTTTGTTTGGCGTCATCTTGTTGGGTTGTATTATAGTAGAAATACGGGATCAGCAATTAGTAAAAAACAAACCGAAAGAGTGTTAAGGAAATTGTTAGAGGAAGGAAGCTTCCCAGTAAAATCAAGAGCAGTCAGGGCATACGTTGATGTAATACAAGAATATAGCCCATGGCTTTTTAAGGAGGAGTTGTTAAATATATCACAATGGAACCATCATGGTGAAGATTTAAAAAGAATAGAAAAGAACAACCCAGGGACTCTGCCAGTTGGCACATTGTCATTGTGGACGTTGGTATCTAGTTTGCTTAGTCCAAAGCCTTCAGTTCAGACAGAGGTAGAGGAAGAAGAAGACATATTGATTCAAGTAGAAGAGGAAGTCTCTCAAGTTAGTCAGACAGAGGAAAAGATTCAAGTAAAAGCTCGAGCTAGTCAGAAAGAGGAAAAGATTCAAGTAAAAGAGAAGGTCTTTCGAGATAGTGAGACAGAGGAAGGAAGTTTAGAGCAGAAAAATCTATCAGGGGAAAAGTTAAAACAGGAGACTGCTAATAAGACCCTTTTATTAGAGAGCGTAAGTGTCCAACCAACAGCACCGCCTCTACAGGAGACTGCTACTAACAGCATTCTATCACCAGAGGGCGTAAGTGTTCAACCAACAGCGCCACCTCTACAGGAGACTGCTACTAACAGCACTCTATCACCAGAGGGCATAAGTGTCCAATCAACAGCACCACCTCCATATGCTAAGAGACTCCCAACCCCCGCAGTTGATAGTTGGGATCCTGAGACAGGATCTCAAGTATGCCCTGTATTTGAGGTAGGAGGGCAGCGAACTTACCAGGGTTTAAATTTCAAATCAGTGAAGGAGCTAAAAGAGGCTGTAACAACCTATGGTCCTCAAGCACCCTTCACTGTAAGCTTGGTCGAATCCATTACCAACTTAAGCATGACGCCAGCAGATTGGGCTAGTTTGTGTAAAGCTGTGCTAAATGGAGGACAATACCTGTTATGGAAGGTTGCCAATGAGGAATTTTGCAAGGAGACGGCTAGTCGAAATGCAGCAGCTGGTTATCCTCAGAGAAATCTAGATATGTTGTTAGGAAAGGGACCTTATGAGGATCGGCAGCAACAAAATGCATATGATCCTGGTGTATATTTACAAATTGCTGTAGATGCAGTTAGGGCATGGAAGACTTTACAAGAACCTGGAGGTTTACAAGGTCAATTATCTAAGATAATACAAGGAGCTAATGAACCTTATGCTGAATTTGTAGATAGGCTTATTCAAACAGCTACCAGAGTTTTTGGGAATACAGAACAAGCAATGCCATTAATAAAACAACTGGCTTATGACCAAGCGAATCGTTGGTGTAGAGATATCATTAGACCATGGAAACAGGAAGATTTAAACACATATATTAAATTATGTAGAGACATTAATGAACAAGGGCAAATTGTGGCAGCTGCAGTAAAACAAGCTTTAGATGCCAGAGACATTAATGAACAAGGGCAAATTGTGGCAGCTGCAGTAAAACAGGCTTTAGATGCCAGAGACATTAATGAACAAGGGCAAATTGTGGCAGCTGCAGTAAAACAAGTTTTAGATGCCAGAGACATTAATGAACAAGGGCAAATTGTGGCAGCTGCAGTAAAACAGGCTTTAGATGCCAGGCCAAGAACATGCTACAATTGTCAACAAACAGGACATTTTAAAAGGAATTGCCCCATAGGAGGAGGGTTTAACAAAACTAGGTATCAAACAATTAGAATACCGGGTATTTGCCCACGATGCCGTAGAGGGAGACATTGGGCTAATGAATGCCGTTCTCAAACCACCATAGAGGGTACTCCATTATATTGGGCTAATGAATACCGTCCTCAAACCACCATAGAGGGTACTCCATTATCAAAAAACGAACAAGGACAAGGTGTTTATCCACAATATCGTGGACAAAGGCATCGGGCTCCGTTGCCAAAAAATGGACAGGGGGCCCCAATGCTCCGGGGCCCCAAACCACAAATATACGGAGCACTGGAGGAACCCAGCAATCCCATCAAGGTAGTGCCCAGCACATCAGATCCCTCATCAGACAAACCAGAGGGAGCGCAGGGTTGGACATCTGCGCCTCCACCAAATCAGTACTAACTCCAGAGATGGGAGTTCAAATCATTCCCACAGGGGTAAAAGGACCTCTTCCCAAAGGAACAGTAGGCTTATTATTGGGACGCAGCTCTTCTACTCTAAAAGGACTTTTGATAAGTCCTGGGGTAATTGATTCCAATTATGAAGGTGAAATAAAAATTATAGCCAGTTCTCCAAAGGGTATATCAGTAATTTCACCAGGAGATAGAATAGCACAGTTACTAATAATACCAAGCCTACATGATAAATTTTCCAGTCATATTGTAGAAAGAGGTTCCAAGGGATTAGGCTCCACAGGTGTAGATTGGGCTATGCTTTCTTTAAATTTAGATTCTCGACCCATGCTAAAACTAAATATTCAAGGACATGAATTTAATGGGCTACTGGATACAGGTGCAGATCTTAGCATCATCTCTCGTCAAGAATGGCCAAAACATTGGCCATTACAACAAGCCACTCAATCGCTTCGAGGCCTAGGAGTGGCGACTAATCCCGATAGAAGTGCAATGCTATTAGATTGGAAGGATCCTGAAGGATGTGAAGGAACTATACAGCCATATGTATTGGATCATCTTCCCGTAAATTTATGGGGACGAGATGTCTTAGATCAATTAGGTTTGACATTAACAAATAATATCAATCAAAATGCACCCACTATTATGGCTAGACAAGGTTTTAGGAAAGGAAAAAGATTAGAAAGACAAGAACAATGTATAGCAGCACCAATACAAATAGATCAAGGAACAGACAGACATGGGTTGGATTTTCACAAAGGGCCACTGAGACAATAAAAATTGCATGGAAATCAGAAAGGCCAGTATGGGTTCCTCAGTGGCCCTTGACTAAAGAAAAGACACAAGTAGCCCATGATCTGGTCAAACAACAATTAGCAGAAGGACATATACAACCTTCTGTATCTCCCCATAATACTCCCATTTTTGTCATCAAAAAGAAATCTGGTAAATGGAGATTACTGCAAGATTTAAGAGCCATTAACAATGAAATGGTCATTATGGGACCTGCTCAATCGGGGATTCCTCAATTGTCTGCTTTGCCAAAAACCTGGTATGTTTTAGTTATGGATATTAAAGATTGTTTTTTTTTCAATTCCAATTCATCCTGAGGATAGTCCACGTTTTGCATTTACTATCCCTGCACTAAATCATGAAGGTCCTGATCAGAGATATGAATGGAAAGTACTCCCTCAAGGGATGGCTAACAGCCCAACTATGTGTCAAATTTATGTTAACAAAGTAATCCAGCCACTTAGAAATCAAAATCCTGAACTACAAATATTTCACTATATGGATGATGTGTTATTGGCACACAAAGCTAAAAACACATTGCTAGAATGTTATGCCACACTTACAAACTTATTAAAAAATTATAATCTAGAGATAGCAATAGATAAAGTACAATTAAATTTTCCAATTAATTATTTAGGAGTTCTATTATCCTCAACCATGGTCCGTCCACCAAAAATTCAAATACGAGTAGATCAACTCAAATCACTTAATGACTTTCAAAAGTTATTAGGAGACATAAATTGGATAAGGCCTTATCTAGGTATTCCAACAGGAGAATTGGGACCTTTATTTGATATCCTAAAAGGTCCATCAGATCCAAATTCACCCCGAATGTTAACGCCTGAAGCAAGAAAGGCATTAAAAATCATTGAAACATATATGGAAAATATGCATTTGGATAGAATTGATATAAGTTTGCCTTTATTATTTATTGTACTACCAACAAAAAATATTCCTACAGGAGTATTTTGGCAAGAAGGTCCATTATTATGGATACATTTATCTTATTCTCCTAACACTATTCTTACTAGATATCCTGAGGCTGTAGGACAATTCATACTCAAAGGAATAAAAACAGCAAAGGCAGTGTTTGGAATTTCTCCCCATAAAATTATTACTCCATATACTATGAATCAAATTGATGAATTAGCTAATGAGTTAAATACTTGGGCAATAATAATGTGCAAATCTAATGTTTCATTTGATAACCACTTACCATCTAATCCTTTATTGTCTTTTTGGTCATTGCATCCTGTAATTTTTCCAAAAATGACAAGAAAAACACCTATCATGAATGCTCCAAATATATTCACTGATGGGTCAAATAATGGTACAGCAGCAATAGTTACACCTGATCAAACTTTTACATTTTTAGTACCCAAACAATCAGCTCAAAAGGTAGAGCTTAATGCAGTATTACAAACTTTTGTGATGTTTAAAGATTCTGTATTTAATTTATTTTCTGATAGCCAGTATATAGTTAATGCTATAGTATCCCTTGAAGATGCTGGTAGAATTTCCCCTTCTTCTACTGTTTTCTCTTTGTTTTCCACTATACAAAGTTTAATCTGGGACAGAAAAGATCCATTCTTTATAGGACATATCAGGGCATATACAGGATTGCCTGGAGCCCTTAGTTTAGGCAATGATTTAGCAGATAAAACTACACGTGACATACATATTTTCTCTGTACTAGAAGAAGCTATAAATTTTCATGAAAGATTCCATGTCAATGCTAATACTTTACAAAAGCGTTTTAAAATAACTAAGGAACAAGCTAGACAAATAATAAAACAATGTCAAAATTGTGTGACCTTTTTACCACAAGTTAATCTTGGAGTCAATCCTAGAGGATTGATGCCTAACCATATTTGGCAGATGGATGTCACACACTTGCCAGAATTTGGAAAATTAAAATATTTGCATGTTACAGTTGATACTTCTTCTGGATTTTTGATGGGCTCCCTTCATGCCGGCGAAAAAACTAAAGATGTTATAGCTCATTGCTTACAAAATTTTGCCACTGTGGGCATTCCAAAACAGTTAAAAACAGATAATGCCCCTGGTTATACGTCTACTTCTTTTAAACAATTTTGCTCATCATTTGGCATTACTCATATAACAGGAATCCCATACAATCCACAGGGACAAGGCATAGTTGAAAGAGCTCATCAAACTATTAAAATGTATTTATTAAAGCAAAAAGATGGAATTGGGAAGGGGTATATATTCCCCAAAGATAAACTTAAAATAACCCTTTTTACTCTAAACTTTTTAAATTTGGATTCATCAGGACTTAGTGCTGCAGAAAGGCATATGTGTCCAAAAAATGTACATAAGCCCAAGGTACTTTGGAAAGATATTCTAACAGGACAATGGAAAGGTCCTGACCCAGTAATTGTCTGGAATCGGGGGTCTGTTTGTGTGTTTCCACAGGAAGAACAGCAGCCAATTTGGATTCCAGAGAGATTAACCAAGGTTCTGACCCAGAACAACAGCCGATTTGGATTTCAGAGAGATTAACCAAGGTTCTGACCCAGTGATTGTCTGGAGTCGGGGGCCTGTTTGTGTGTTTCCACAGGGAGAACAGCAGCTGATTTGGATTCCGGAGAGATTAACTAAAATCCTGACCCAGTGATTGTCTGGAGTCGGGGGTCTGTTTGTGTGTTTCCACAGGGAGAACAGCAGCCGATTTGGATTCCAGAGAGATTAACTAAAGCGATTTCTACAGACCAAAAAGAAGATGATTTAGCTCAAATCCATAATAGCTGATATCCAAAACTCTAATTTGGCTATCCTTACATCTGCGACAGAACCAGGATGCTTTTTTCAATATCTATTTTATTATTGCCCTTTCCCATATCATGAAGTTCTATTTTATTTTTTTGAGCTCATACAGACCTAGGTTAATGTTTTGCTGATCAGTTCTATTTTTTTTTTTGACTATAGAGTTTTTAAACATTGCAATAGAGATTTTACCTGTAAAAAGTTATAAGGCCTTTACTATTATGTTATGTGTTGTATGTATTATATTATGTGTGCACACTTGTGTTTTGTGTTATATGTTTGAATGTACGTATGTCCAATGTATGTATTTTCATATATATGATGAGCGCTCATGAAAAGATGGATCCAAATTTTTTTTTTATTCACGTGATTTAAATGGTTTAATTTAAATTGGGTAAATAACTGTTAAGAATTGTTTTAATATGTAAACAAAAAAGGAGGTTAACAGATCTGTTTGTTTACTCTCACCTTTCGTTTTCATTATATTTAATAATTCTCTTCACTATAATGTAAATTGTTAAGAAAATTGTTTTCTTTTAGTGCCTTCTGAAATGTTACCTAATTTTTTCTTTAGCCATTATTGCCAGAATTTCTATCTTCAGATGAAGATAATATAAATTGTTAAGAAAATTGTTTTCTTTTAGTGTCTTCTGGAATGTTACCTAATTTTTTCTTTAGCCATTATTGCCAGAATTTCTATCTTCAGATGAAGATAATATAAATTGTTAAGAAAATTGTTTTCTTTTAGTGCCTTCTGAAATGTTACCTAATTTTTTCTTTAGTCATTATTGCCAGAATTCCTATCTTCATCCCTGTGCCGGTGAAGACAAAGATAAAACTAATCTACAGTTTCTGCAATAGCCATCACTGAACTGCTTACAGAACTTGCACTGAACTGCTTACAGAACTATGTGTCATTTGTATGCATTGTGAACTATCTGTTGGTGCAGCGACTTGTGGTAGTGTTGGGGTATTTTTGCTGATGATTTCATCGGTGGTACAATTTTCCCAAAAGGAGCCGTCAATTGACTTGGTATATCTTCCTCCCTTCTGCTTGTCATGATCATTCAGCTAAAATTTGGGGGTCAACAGAGGTGAGGCAAAGAACCTCACCCCCCCCCCCCGCTGAGACCTCTCCACAGATGTGGCTGTACTGGACCGGTAGTCAATGACGGGTAAGATCCAATTACAATGGTACCAACCTAAAACAGGAGGCTGACGCCCTGAGGTCAGCTCATCCGAAGACGGGTAAGGACCATATGTATTGGACAACCTAAGGCAGGCACGGTCCATTAGCCACATGCTTGTTGTTTAAACAGAGAGGGGGAGATGTTGAGAGCCACAGCCAAAGGGGCCCCAGCAAACTTCCAGCTGCCAGCAAGCTTCAGACTGCCCCAGCAACATCTAGCTGATTGGCTCCTCTGCGGTGATGTTCATTGGGCTGTTTCCCTGCCCTTCAGACTGCCAGCTGATGATTGGCTCACAGCTGCCCCAGCAACATCTAGCTGATTGGCTCCTCCACGGAGCTGCTCATTGGGTGACTTCTTTGGCTCTGCCCACGCAACCCAGCCAATCGGCCTCAAGAGGAGGAGGATTGTGGGAGGTTGAGAGGCTGGTGTGGGGGAGAGAGGCTTGTGGAAGCCGGTGGTGGCAGTTGGGCTCTGAGGGTTTTTCCCTGGAGCTGTTTTGTTTGGCGTTTGTAGTTCTAAAAATAAAGTTAGTTTCTTTTTGACAAGTGGCTCCTGATTTGTGCCAAGCCAGACTTCGGCATATCTCAGCAACTTATAGATGATGTACAACTCTATCAGGAACCATTAAAGATATACAGGACCAAATAGACTCCCTGGCAGAAGAGGTCCTTCAAAACAGACGAGGCTTAGATTTGCTGACAGCTAACCAGGGAGGTATTTGCTTGGCCTTAGGGGAATGATGCTGCTTTTATGCCAATAAATCAGACATAGTATGGACTAAATTTAAGCAGCTTCAAGAAGATCTAGAAAAGAGATGAAGGGAACTATTTGAAAATCCCCTCTGGACTGGGCTTAATGGATTTTTACCCTACCTTCTTCCACTATTAGGCCCTTTGTTGGGTTTACTTTTAATAATGTCCATAAGACCCTGCATTATAAACAGGCTGGTTCAATTTATTAAAGAACAGATTAATATTTTAGCCTCTAAGCCCATACAGGTTCACTATCGTCATCTGGAGATGGAAGACCGCGCTCCCAACATTTAAAAGGATGCTATACCCTTCTCACAGGCTTATTTCTTAAGTTTACATCTCCAAAGATCCTCCTTTTTTAAAAGTGTCCTTTTACCTGAACTCAAACAAGACCAAACCATAAAGTAAATTGTTTGATATTTACTAATTACTGGCCAGTCATTTGGACTCTTGTTTTTTCCTTAGATTCTGTATTTTTTGAGCTCATGGACAAGTTAATGCTTTCAGATCAGTTCTATTTTTGATGAACTGTGGAGTTTTTCAACATTGCAATGGAGATTAAAAAAAAAAAACTACAAGGCCTTGTGTATGTGTTACACTCATGTTATGTGTTGTATGTCCTATGTCTGTGTGTGTGTATGTCCATATATCATGCAGTTATATGACAATTGGCAGATATAAAAAGAGCACTCAGAAAAAAAAAAGGATCCAAATATCTTTGATTCACGTGATTCAAATGGTTCAATTTAAACTGGGTAAACAGATAGAAGTAAAGATGTCTTTAAAATTAAGCTTATAAGTTTTTCTAGGTGTTCAAAAATAAAACCTAATAAAATGTTGATGTCTATGAAATAATTGCTTAAATTCAGAAATTTACAAGTATTATTTCAAAATGTGAAAAAAAAGAAGGTTAACAGATGAAAAAGAAAAACTAAAAGGTTCTTGATATGGATTTAATAGAGGGAAAATGTGTTTCTGGATAAAAATGTCTATATGATTAAGTTAACAAAAGGGCTTAAGCAAGTGATGAAAAAGGTCTGTGTAAATTGGTTATATGTATAAGTTTTTAAAATTATACAACTATGGTTAAATAACAACTGTTATTTTTTCAATATTGTAATGTTATTTCTTTAAGAGCTAAACTCAGTCAATATAAAATCATCAATGTAATTATGGTGCTATTAATTCATATCTACCAGGTATAGAAGTCTGTAAGGTAGAAGCTTCAAAAGAGCATTATATCGAGCTGGTGTTCTGAAGTTATATGGTAATTTTAGGCTTAAAAAATGTTGGAGATTTATTTATATCATTTGTGTTCTCTAACTGGATTTGTTATCAATAAGATATGTAAAGTTCCATGTTACTTTACACTGAGATACAATTTAAATGTATTTTCAAGTTAATGGGAGCCTAATCTGTGTGAAGGTTTTATTGTACAACACAAAAGTACTTTGCTACTTAAAAAAAAAATGGGGGTTAGAAGTTTTCAGCCTTTAATTCATGTTGTAGATGTGATGTGTTAGCTAATGTTCATGTAAACTTGAGCAACAATTTATGTAGGCTTTGTAAAATGATGTCTAAATAACAAAGATCAGCTTCAGAACTATAGTACTTAAGATTTATAAAGAGCCCTGCCTTGCCTGAGATAAGGCTCTATGTCCTGTCTCACTACATGTGAGAGCGACTATGAAAGAAGCAGACCAGATTTCAATACATTTAAAAGTTGTGTCCAAAAGTTGGTTCTTGTCACGATTACCAGGATCTCAAACAGTGGATTATAATGTATAACTCTACCAGAATTCAAGGTAGCTATTAAATAAACTAAATATGCTTTTACCTTAGTTAATTTTAGTTTGTAGTTTGCTTATAGGTGGTCTAAGGACTGCTTGTTGCTGTTTTACAGAGGTACTGATTTAAGAACACACAACCTGGGCTAATTTAAGATAAGGAGTTATCACCTACAGGATAGAGAAATAGACATTAAAGCCCAGTACTATTAATATAAGGCTGTAAAAACTTATTTGCTGGATGTTTAAGATTAAGTTCTAAAATTAAAGTTAAATTAAAAGGGCCAAGAAAAACAATATTTGGCTCTTGCCCTCAGAGTCAGTCTGAGTCAGGGAATAGGGGACTTCTCCAAAGGGCTCTGCAACTCTAGGCCACATAACCTCCTGAACAGGGAGATCAATGAGACCAGTGGAGGACAGAAAGCCAATCAGTGAATTTGCTATGAAGAGGAGGGTTACCAGAAAAGAGAGACATCCCTGATGCTTCTGAGGGAAGCCACATGGTCAAGCAAGGCCTGGACCCATCCTAGCACAAATGGCACTAGCAGAACTGAGAAGCTGCTGTGAAGTTCCCGAGGATTTCCAGAGTAACTCAGCTGACTTAACAATAGGTAAAAACAAAAATCAGTTTGACTTGCTTCATCTTAAACACTTAGCAAAGACAGTCAAAGCCTGAACACTGCTATTCCTGGGCTTTTTAAATGATAATAATAGTTAAATGTAACTTCCAAAAAAAAAAAATAAGTAAACTGGAGGCTGCAAAAGAGATTCTCAGACAGGAATGCCTAATAACCATCAAAAGGGACTGCCAGAATAGTTTTTAGTTAAAGGCCTTTATTTCTAACCTACACAGGTAGGCTTACTATTTCCTAGTATGATTATCCAGCCCCAAGTAACAGAATTAAAGATTTCTCTATTAGACATAGGCCGGTAAGGTATGGTCATATATTTTATATAAGTAAGGGGGAGATGCCAGAGACCAAAAGGGAGTTCTCCTTCAAAGTTACAAGACAGTTACAAGAAACAGCCCCCTAGGAGACATCTCTCATGGGAGACACCCTGCAGCCATCCATCTCCCTGAGACATCCTGCGGCCATCTGTCTTCCTGAAACATCCTGCGCTATCTCACCTTGTGAAGAATTCTAGCAACTGCCAATAAGAGAGCTCCCCCCATCCCCAGCCCATAAATATCCCTGTGTGAACAAAAAAAGTTTGCAGCTTGATCAGAACTTTTGTCTTGCTGTCACCCTTCGTGTCTCTTGTCCCTTCATTCCTCCCCATCTAGGTTCGCTGCCCACTTTGATGTGGCCTGCCGGTCGGAGCAATTTTGAGGGGTTGCCAAGCTCCCAAAAAATTAGGAGTTTCCTGGAATCTCAGAAAACATTTTTCACCCAATATTGATGATACATTCAGGTAATGATCAGTACACCAATTCCACTTGGCTCATCAAATTTCGTTCTTTTAGGTTAAACCGTTCGTTTGCAGTAACCGTTTTAATTTTGAGGTTTCACTCTGTTTTCTCCTATATGGATACATGTAGTTGGAATTAGAAATCAAACACGGTTTGTGATAGCTCTTTGAAACTTGACACAATAAATTAGTTCCAAGTTCTATCTCTGCATATTTTCCCATTCATGTAGCTCTAAGCAGAGACTGGCGAAAATCACTTTCATTTTGAGGTGTTGTAAAGCTTCAAAAAAATTAGGAGTTTCCTGAAATCTCAGCAAAAATTTTTTCAACTAATCTTGATGATACTTTCAGGTAATGATCAGTACACGAATTCCACTTGGCTCATCAAATTTCCTTCTTCTAGGTTAAACCATTCGTTTGCAGTAACCGTTTTCATTTTGAGGTTTCACTCTGTTTTCTCCTATATGGATACATGTAGTTGAAACTCTAAATCAAACAGGGTTTGTGCTAGCTTTTTGAAACTGAACACAACAAAGTAGTTCCCAGTTTTATTTCTATCGTTTGTTTCCAATTAATGTAGTTCTCAGCAGAGACTCACGAAAATCACTTTCATTTTGAGGGGTTGCCAAGCTCCCCAAAAATTAGGAGTTTCCAGAAATCTCAGAAAAATTTTTTCACCTAATCTTGATGACACATTGAGGTAATGATCAGTACACCAATCCCACTTGGCTCACCAAATTACGTTCTTCTAGGTTAAACTGCTCGTTTGCAGTAACCATTTTCATTTTCAGGTTTCACTCTGTTTTCTCCTATATGGATACATGTAGTTGGAATTAGAAATCAAACACGGTTTGTGGCAGCTCTTTGAAACTTAACACAATAAAGTAGTTAGAAGTTCTGTCTCTATGGATTGTTTCCAATTGATGTAGCTCTAAGCAGAGACTGGAGAAAATCACTTTCATTGAGAAGGGTTTTGAAACTTTTAAAAAACTACGATTTTCCAGAAATCTCTGCAAACATTTTTTCACCCAATGTTGATGACACTTTCAGGTAATGATCAGTACACCAATCTCAGTTGGCTCACCAAATTTTGTTCTTCTAGGTTAAACCGTTTATTGGCAGTAACCGTTTTCATTTTGAGGTTTCACTCTGTTTTCTCCTATATGAATACATGTAGTTGGAACTCTAAATCAAACAGGGTTTGTGGTAGTTCTTTGTAACTTGACACAACAAAGTAGTTCCAAGGTCTATTTCTATGGTTTGTTTCCCATTGATGTAGTTCTCAGCAGAGACTCGCGAAAATCACTTTCATTTTGAGGGGTTGCCAAGCTCCCCCAAAATTAGGAGTTTCCAGAAATCTCAGCAAAAATTTTTTCACCCAATCTTGATGAAACTTTGAGGTAATGGTCAGTACACCAATCCCACTTGGCTCACCAAATTACGTTCTTCTAGGTTAAACTGCTCGTTTGCAGTAACCATTTTCATTTTCAGGTTTCACTCTGTTTTCTCCTATATGGATACATGTAGTTGGAATTAGAAATCAAACACGGTTTGTGGCAGCTCTTTGAAACTTAACACAATAAAGTAGTTAGAAGTTCTGTCTCTATGGATTGTTTCCAATTGATGTAGCTCTAAGCAGAGACTGGAGAAAATCACTTTCATTGAGAAAGGTTTTGAAACTTTTAAAAAACTACGATTTTCCAGAAATCTCTGCAAACATTTTTTCACCCAATGTTGATGACACTTTCAGGTAATGATCAGTACACCAATCTCAGTTGGCTCACCAAATTTTGTTCTTCTAGGTTAAACCATTTATTGGCAGTAACCGTTTTCATTTTGAGGTTTCACTCTGTTTTCTCCTATATGAATGCATGTAGTTGGAACTCTAAATCAAACAGGGTTTGTGGTAGTTCTTTGTAACTTGACACAACAAAGTAGTTCCAAGGTCTATTTCTATGGTTTGTTTCCCATTGATGTAGTTCTCAGCAGAGACTCGCGAAAATCACTTTCATTTTGAGGGGTTGCCAAGCTCCCCAAAAATTAGGAGTTTCCAGAAATCTCAGCAAAAATTTTTTCACCCAATCTTGATGAAACTTTGAGGTAATGGTCAGTACACCAATCCCACTTGGCTCACCAAATTACGTTCTTCTAGGTTAAACTGCTCGTTTGCAGTAACCATTTTCATTTTGAGGTTTTCTCCTATATGGATACATGTAGTTGGAACTCGAAATCAAACAGGGTTTCTGGTAGCTCTTTGAAACCTGACACAATAAAGTAGTTCCAAGTTCTATCTCTATGGATTCTTTCCCATTGTTGTAGCTCTGAGCAGAGACTGGCGAAAATCACTATCATTTTGAGGGGTTGTCAAGCTTCAAAAAAATACGAGTTTCCAGAAATCTCAGAAAATATTTTTTACCCAATCTTGATGACACTTTCAGGTAATGATCAGTATACCAATCCCACTTGACTGGCCAAATTTCGTTCTTTTAGGTTAAAACGCTCGTTTGCAGTAACCGTTTTCATTTTGAGGTTTCACTCTGTTTTCTCCTATATGGATATTGTTGTTGAAACTCGAAATCAAACATGGTTTGTTCTAGCTCTTTGAAACTTGACACAATAAGGTAGTTTCAAGTTCTACCTCCATGGATTGTTTCTCATTGATGTAGATCTAAGCAGAGACTGGTGAAAATCACTTTTATTGAGAGGAGTTGCCAAGCTTTCAAAAAACTACAAGTTTCCAGATATCTCTGCAAACATTTTTCACCCAATCTTGATGACAATTTCAGGTAATGATCAGTACACGGATCCCACCTGGCTAACCAATTATCGTTCTTCTAAGTTAAACCGTTCGTTTGCAGTAACCGTTTTCCTTTTGAGAATTAAATTTGTTTTCTCCTATATGGATACATGTAGTTGGAATTAGAAATCAAACAAGGTTTGTGGTAGCTCTTTGAAACTTGACACAATAAAGTAGTTCCAAGTTCTATCTCTATGGATTGTTTCCCATTAATGTAGCTCTAAGTAGAGACTGGAGAAAATCACTTTCATTTTGAGGGGTTGTCAAGCTTTCAAAAAACTACGAGTTTTCAGAAATCTCAGCAAATATTCATTACCAAATCTTGATGACACTTTCAGGTAATGATCAGTACACCAATCCTACTTGGTTCACCAAATTTCATTCTTCTAGGTTAAACCGTTCGTTTGCAGTAACCGTTTTCATTTTGAATTTTCACTCTGTTTTCTCCTATATGGATACATGTACTGGGAACTTGAAATCAAACACGGTTTGTGGTAGCTCGTTGAAACTTGACACAATAAAGTAGTTCCAAGTTCTTTCTCTATGGATTGTTTCCCATTGATGTAGCTCTGAGCAGAGACTGGCGAAAATCACTTTAATTTTGAGGGGTTGTGAAGCTTCAAAAAAGTACGAGTTTCGAGAAATCTCAGCAAATATCTATTACCCAATCTTGATGACACTTTCAGGTAATGATCAGCACACCATTCCCACATGGCTCACCAAATTTCGTTCTTCTAGGTTAAACCGTTCATTTGAAAAAACCGTTTACATTTTCACTTTCACTCTGTTTTCTTCTATATTGATACATGTACTTGGAACTCGAACTCAAACACGGTTTGTGGTAGCTCTTTGAACTTGACACAATAAAGTAGTTCCACGTTCTATCTTGATGGTTTGTTTCCCATTGATGTAGTTCTCATAAGAGAGTCGCGAAAATCAATTTCATATTGAGGGGTTGCCAACTCCCAAAAAATTAGGAGTTTCATGAAATTCAGAAAACATTTTTTCACCCAATCTTGATGATACTTTCAGGTAAGGATCAGTACAACAATTCCACTTGGCTCACCATATTTTGTTCTTCTAGGTTAAACAATTCGTTTGCATTAACCGTTTTTATTTTGAGGTTTCACTCCGTTTTTTCCTATATGGATACATGTAGTTGGAACTATAAATCAAACATGGTTTCTGGTAGCTCTTTGAAACTTGACACAATAAGTTAGTTCCAACTTCTATCTGTATAAATTTATTCCCATTGATTTAGCTCAAAGCAGAGACTGGCGAAAATCACTTTTATTCAGAGGAGTTGCCAAGCTTTCAAAAAACTACAAGTTTCCAGATATCTCTGCAAACATTTTTTCACCCAAACTTGATGACACTTTCAGGTAATGATCAGTACACCAATCCCACTTGGCTCACTAAATTTTATTCTTCTAGGGTAAACCGTTCGTTTGCAGTAACCGTTTTCATTTTGAGGTTTCACTCATTTTTCTCGTATATGGATACATGTACTTGGAACTCGAAATCAAACACGGTTTGTGGTAGCTCTTTGAAACTTGACACAATAAAGTAGTTCCAAGTTCTATCTCTATGGATTTTTTCCCATTGATGTAGCTGTGAGCAGAGACTGGCGAAAATCACTTTCATTTTGAGGGGTTGTGAAGCTTCAACAAACTACGAGTTTCCAGAAATCTCAGCAAATATTTATTACCCAATCTTGATGACACTTTCAGGTAATGATTAGTACACCATTCCCACTTGGCTCACCAAATTTCGTTCTTCTAGGTTAAACCGTTCATTTGAAGAAACCGTTTTTATTTTCACATTCACTCTGTTTTTTCCTATATTGATACATGTATTGGAACTCGAAATCAAACACGGTTTGTGGTAGCTCTTTGAAACTTGACACAATAAAGTAGTTCCAAGTTCTATCTCTATGGATTTTTTCCCATTAATGTAGCTGTGAGCAGAGACTGGCGAAAATCACTTTCATTTTGAGGGGTTGTGAAGCTTCAAAAAACTAAGAGTTTCCAGAAATCTCAGCAAATATTTATTACCCAATCTTGATGACACTTTCAGGTAATAATGAGTACACCAATCCCACTTGGTTCAGCAAATTTCGTTCTTCTACGTTAAACCGTTCGTTTGCAGTAACCGTTTTCATTTTAAGGTTTCACTCTGGTTTCTCGTATATGGATACATGTAGTTGGAACTCGAAATCAAACACGGTTTGTGGTAGCTATTTGAAACTTTACACAATAAAGTAGTTCCAAGTTCTAACTCTATGGATTGTTTCCCATTGATATAGCTCTGAGCAGAGACTGGCGAAAATCACTTACATTTTGAGGGGTTTTCAAGCTTCAATAAACGAGGAGTTTCCAGAAATCTCAGAAAATATTTTTTACCCAATCTTTATGACACTTTCAGGTAAGTATCAGTATAACAATCCCACTTGGCTCACCAATTTTTTTTTCTAGTTTAAACCGTTCGTTTGTAGTAACCGTTTTTATTTTGATGTTTCACTCTGTTTTCTCCTATAGGGATACATGTAGTTGGAACTCGAAATCAAACACGGTTTTCTAGCTCTTTGAAACTTTACATAACAAAGTAGTTCCAAGTTCTATCTCTATGCTTTGTTTCCCATTGATGTAGTTCTCAGAAGAGACTCGCGAAAATCACTTTCATTTTGAGAGGTTGCCAAGCTCCCAAAAAATTAGGAGTTTCCTGATATCTCAGAAAATATTTTTTCACCCAATCTTGATGATACTTTCAGGTAATGATCAGTACACCAATTCCACTTGGCTCACCAAATTTCGTTCTTCTAGGTTAAACCATTCCTTTGCAGTAACGGTTTTTTTTTTTTTTTTGAGGTTTCACTCTGTTTTCTCCTAAATGGATACATGTTGTTGGAACTCAAAATCAAACACAGCTTGTGCTAGCTCTTTGAAACTTGACACAATAAAGTAGTTCCAAGTTCAATCTCTATGGATTGTTTCCCATTCATGTAGCACTAAACAGAGATTGGCGAAAATCACTTTTATTGAGAGGAGTAGCCAAGCTTTCAAAACACTACAAGTTTCCAGATATCTCTGCAAATATTCTTTCACCCAATCTTGATGACACTTTCAGGTATTGATCAGTACACCGATCCCACCTGTCTCACCAATTTTCTTTCTTCTAAGTTAAACCGTTCGTTTGCAATAACCGTTTTCATTTCGAGGTTTCACTCTGTTTTCTCGTATATGCATACATGTAGTTGGAACTGGAAATCAAACACGGTTTGTGGTAGCTATTTGAAACTTTACACAATAAATTAGTTCCAAGTTCTAACTCTATGGATTGTTTCCCATTGATATAGCTCTTAGCAGAGACTGGAGAAAATCACTTTAATTTTGAGGGGTTGTCAAGCTTTGAGAAAACTACGAGTTTCCATAAATTTCTGCAAACATTTTTTCACCCAATCTTGATGAAACTTTTAGGTAATGATCAGTACGCCAATCCCACTTGACTCAGCAAATTTCCTTCTTCTAGGTTAAACCGTTCATTTGCAGTAACCGTTTTCATTTTCAGGTTTCATTCTGTTTTCTAAAAAGAATACATGTATTTGGAACTCTAAATAAACACGGTTTGTGCTAGCTCTTTGAAACTTGACATAATAAAGTAGTTTCAAGTTCTATCTCTATGGATTGTTTCCTATTAAAGTAGCTCTAAGCAGAAACTGGTGAATATCACTTTTATTGAGAGGAGTTGCCAAGCTTTCAAAAAACTACAAGTTTCCAGATATCTCTGCAAACATTTTTTCACCCAATCTTGATGACACTTTCAGGTAATGATCAGAACACCATTCCCACTTGTCTCACCAAATTTCGTTCTTCTAGGTTAAACCATTCATTTGCAGTAACCATTTTCATTTTTAGTAACCGTTTTCATTTTCACTCTGTTTTCTCCAATATGGATACATGTAGTTGAAACTCTATATCAAACACGGTTGGTGCTAACTCCTTAAAACTTAGCACAATAAAGTAGTTTCAAGATCTAGCTCTATGTATTGTTTCCTATTGATGTAGCCCCAAGCACAGAGTGACGAAAATCACTTTCATTGAAAGGGGTTGCAAAGCTTCCAAAAAACTACGAGTTTCCAAAAATTTCAGCAAACATTTTTTCACCCAAACTTGATGATACTTTTTGGTAATGATCAGTACACCAATACCACTTGCCTCACCAAGTTTCATTCTTCTAGATTAAACCGTTCGTTTGCAGTAACTGTTTTCATTTTTAGGATTCACTCTGTATTCTCCTACATGGATGCATGTAGTTGGAACTCGAAATCAAACACGGTTTGTGCTAGCTCTTTGAAACTAGGCACAATCAAGTAGTTCCAAGTTCTATCTCTACGGTTTGTTTCTTATTGATGTACCCCCAAGAAGAGACTGACGAAAATCACTTTCATTGAAAGGGGTTGCGAAGCTTCCAAAAAACTACAAGTTTCCTGAAATCTCAGCAAACATTTTTTTCCCCCAATCTTGATGATTCCTTCAGGTAATTATCAGTACACAAATTTAACTTGGCTCCTCAAATTTCATTCTTCTTGGTTAAACCGTTCGTTTGCAGTAACCGTTTTCATTTTAAGGTTTCACTATGTTTTCTCCAATATGGATATATGTAGTTGGAATTCTAAATCAAACAGAGTTTGTGGTAGCTATTTGAAACTTGGCACTATAAAGTAGTTCAAAGTTCTATCTCTATGGTTTGTTTTCTATTGATGTAGCCCCAAGTAGCGACTGAAGAAAATAACTTTCATTGAAAGGTGTTGCCAAGCTTCCCAAAAACCACGAGTTTTCTGAAATCTCAGCAAATATTTTTTCTCCCAATCTTGATGATACCTTCAGGTAATGATCAGGATACCAATCCCACTTGGACCACCAAATTTCGTTCTTCTATGTTAAACAGTTCGTTGCCAGTAACCGTTATCATTTTTGGGTTTCACTCTGTTTTCTCCTATGTGGATACAAGTATTTGGAACTCTAAATCAAACTCGGTTTGTGCTAGCTCTTTGAAACTTGGCACAATAAAGTAGGGCCAAGTTCTAACTCTATGGATTTTTTCCCATTGATGTAGCCCCAAACAGAGACTGACGAAAATCACTTTCATTGAAAGAGGGTGCCAGTCGTCCAAAAAACTACGAGTTTCCTGAAATCTCAGCAAACATTTTTTCACCCAATCTTGATGATACCTTCAGGTAATGATTAGTACACCAATCCCATTTGGCTCACCAAATTTCGTTCTTCTAGGTTAAACCGATCGTTGGCAGTAACCGTTTTCATTTTTGGGTTTCACTTTGTTTTCTCCTATGTAGATACATGTATTTGGAACTCTAAATCAAACACGGTTTGTGCTAGCTCTTTGAAACTTGGCACAATAAAGTAGTTCCAGTTTGTGTCTCTATGGTTTGTTTCCTATTGATTAGCCCCAAGTAGCGAGTGACAAAAATCACTTTCATTAAAAGGGGTTCCAAGCTTCCAAAAATCTACGAGTTTCCTGAAAGCTCAGCAAATATATTTTCACCCAATCTTGATTATACCTTCAGGTAATAATCAGTACAGCATTCCCACTTGGCTCACCAAATTTCGTTCTTCTAGGTTGAACCGTTTGTTGGTAGAAACCATTTTTATTTTTAGGTTACACTTTGTTTTCTCCTATATGGATACATGTAGTTGGAACTCTAAATCAAACACGCTTTGTGTTAGTTCTTTCAAACGTGCCACAATAAAGTAGTTTCAAGTTCTATCTCTATGGATTGTTTCCGATTGATGTAGCCCCAAGCAAAGACTGACGAAAATAACTTTCATTGAAAGGGGTTGCCAAGCTTTTAAAAAACTACGAGTTTCCTGAAATCTCAGCAAACATATTTTTACCCAATCTTGATGATACTTTCAGGTAATGATCAGTACACCAATCCCACTTCGCTCACCAAATTTAGTTCTTCTAGGTAAAACCGTTCGTTTGCAGTAACCGTTTTCATTTTTAAGTTTCACTCTGTTTTCTTCCATATGGATACATGTATTTGGAATTCTAACTAAAACACGGTTTCTACTAACTTTTTTAAACTTGGCACAATAAAGTAGTTCCAAGTTCTATCTCTACGGTTGTTTCCTATTGATGTAGCCCCAAACAGAGACTGACAAAAATCACTTTAATTGAAAGGGGTTGCCAAGCTTCTAAAAAACTAAGAGTTTCCTTAATTCTCAACAAATATTTTTTCACCTAATCGTGATGATACCTTCAGGTAAAGAGGTGTACACCAAACCCACTTGCCTCACCAAATTTGGTTTTTCTAGGTTAAACCGTTCATTTGCAGTAATCGTTTTCATTTTTAGGTTTCACTTTCATTTCTCCTATATGGAAACATGTAGTTGAAACTCTAACTAAAACACGGTTTGTGCTAGCTTTTTTAAACTTGAAACAATAAAGTAGTTCCAAGTACTATCTCTTTGGATTGTTTCCTGTTGATGTAGCCCCAACCAGAGACTGATGAAAATCACTTTCATTGAAAGGGGTTGCCAAGCTTCAAAAAAACTATGTTTCCTGAAATCTTAGCCAACAATTTTTAACCCAATCTTTATGATACTTCATGTAATGATCACTACACCAATCCAACTTGGCTCACCAAATTTCATTCTTCCAGTTTCATCCATTCGTTTGCAGTAACCCTTTTCATTTTTAGGTTTCACTCTGTTTTCTCCTATAGAAATACAAGTAGTTGAAACTCTAAATCAAAGAGGGTTTGTGCTAGCTCTTTGAAAGTTGTCACAATAAAGGAGTTCCAAGTTCTATCTCTGTGGATTGTTTCCTATTGATGTAGGCCCAAGCAGAGACTGAGGAAAATCACTTTCATTGAAAGGCGTTGCCACGCTTCCAAAAAACTACTTGTTTCCTGAAATCTCAGCAAATCTTTTTTCACCCAATCTTGATGGTGCCTTCAGGTAATGATCAGTACACCATCCCACTTGGCTCACCAAATTTTGTTCTTCTAGGTTAAACCGTTCGTTTGCAGTAACTGTTATCATTTTTAGGTTTCACTCTATTTCCTCCTATATAGATATATGTAGTTGGAAATCTAAATCAAACACGGTTTTTGCTAGCTTCTTGAAACTTTGCACAATAAAATAGTTTTAAGTTCTTTCTATGTGGTTTGTTTCCTATTGAAGTACCCCAACCTGAGAGTTATCAAAATCACTTTCAATGAAAAGGGTTGCCAAGCTTTCAAAAAAATACGAGTTTCCTGAAATCTTGGCAAATATTTTTTCTCCCAATCTTCATGATACCTTCAGGTAATGATCAGTATACCAATCCTACTTGGCTCACCAAATTTCATTCTTCTAGGTTAAACCGTTCGTTTGCAGTAAATGTTTTCATTTTCAGGTTTCACTCTGTTTTCTCCTATATGGAAACATATAGTTGGAACACTAAATCAAACACGGTTTGTGCTAGCTCTATGAAACTTGGCACAATAAATTAGTTCTAAATTTTATCTCTATGGTTTGTTTCCTATTGATGTAGCCCCAAGAAGAGACTGACGAAAATCATTTTCATTGAAAGGGGTTGCCAAGCTTCCAAAAAACTACGAGTTTCCAGAAATCTCTGCAAACATTTTTTCACCCAATCTTGATGATACTTTCAGGAAATGATCAGTACACCAATCCTACTTGGCTCAACAAATTTCGTTCTTCTAGGTTAAACCTTCATTTTCAGTAACCGTTTCATTTTTAGGTTTCACTCTGTTTTCTCCTATATAGAAACATGTAGTTGGAACACTAAATCAAACACGGTTTGTTCTAGCTCTATGAAACTTGGCACAATAAAGTAGTTCCAAGTTCTATCTCTATGGTTTGTTTCCTATTGATGTAGCCCCAAGCGGAGACTGACGAAAATCACTTTCATTGAAAGGATTTGCCAAGCTTCCAAAGAACTACGAGTTTCCTAAAATCTCAGCCATTATTTTTTCAACCAATCTTGATGATACCTTCAGGTAATGAGCAGTACACAAATTTTACTTGGCTCACCAAATTTCGTTCTTCTAGATTAAACCATTCATTCGGAGTAACTGTTTTTATTTTTCGGTTTCTCTCTTTTTTCTACTTTATGGATACATGTAGTTGGAACTCTAAATAAAATACGGTTTGTGCTAGCTTTTTGCAACTTGGCATAATAAAGTAGTTCCAAGTTCTACCTCTATGGTTTGTTTCCTATTCATGTAGCCCCAAGAACATACTGACAAAACTCACTTTCATTGAAAGGGGTAGCCAAGCTTCCAAAAAAATACGAGTATACTGAAATCTCAGCAAACATTTTTTCACCCAATCTTGATGATACTTTCAGGTAATGATCAGTACACCAAACCCACTTGGCTAACCAAATTTCATTGTTCTAGGTTAAACCATTCGTTTGCATGAACCGTTTTTATTTTCAGTTTTCACTGTTTCCTCCTATATGGATACATGTATTTCGAACTCTAAATCAAACACTGTTTGTGCTAGGTCTTTAAAACATGGCACAATAAAGTAGTTCCAAGTTCTATCTCTATGGTTTGTTTTCTATTGATGTAGCCCCAAGCAGAAATTGACGAAAATCACTTTATTGAAAGGGTTGCCATGCTTCCAAAAAACTATGAGTATCGTGAAATCTCAGCAAACATTTTTTCACCCAGTCTTTATGATACTTTCAAGTAATGATCAGTACACCAATCCCACTTGGCTCACCAAATTTCGTTCTTGTAGGTTAAACCATTCGTTTGCAGTAACCGTTTTCATTTTTAGGTTTCACTCTGTTTTCTCCTATATGGATACATGTATTTGGAACTCTAAATCAAACACGCTTTTTGCTAGGTCTTTGAAACTTGGCACAATAAAGTAGTTCCAAGTTCTATCTCTATTTTTTGTTTTTTATTGATGTAGCCCCAAGCAGAGGTGGATTAAAATTACTTTCATTGAAAGGGGTTGCCAAGCTTCCAAAAAACTACGAGTTTCCTGAAATCTCAGCAAACATTTTTTCATCCAATCTTGATGATACCTTCAGGTAATGATCAGTACACCAATCCCACTTGGCTCACAAATTTCGTTGTTCTAAGTTAAACCATTCGTTTTCAGTAACCATTTTTATTTTTAGGTTTCAGTCTGTTTTCTCCTGTATGAATACATGTAGTTGGAACTCTAAATCAAACATGGCATTTGTTTTTTAAATATTGACTAGCTTCACTTAGCATAATCTGCTCTAATGCCATCCATTTCCCTCCAAAGTCTATGATTTTTTATTTTTTAATGCAGAGTAATTCTCCATTGTGTATAAATGCGACATTTTTTTATCCATTCGTCTATTGAAGGGCATCTAGGTTGGTTCCACAATCTTGCTATCGTGAATTGTGCTGCTATGAACATTGATGTAGCAGTGTCCCTGTAGCATGCTCTTATTAGGTCTTTAGGGAATAGATCAAGAAGGGGAATAGCTGGGTCAAATGGTGGTTTCATTTCTAGCTTACTAAGAAATCTCCATACTGCTTTCCAAATTGGCTGCAGCAATTTGCATCCCTTCAACAATGAACAAGTGTACCCTTTTCCCGCATCCTCTCCAGCACTTGGTGTTGTTGGACTTCATGATGGCTGCCAATCTTACTGGAGTGAGATGGTATCTTAGGGTGGTTTTGATTTGCATTTCTCTGACTGCTAGCGATGGTGAGCATTTTTTCATGTACTTATAGATTGATTGTATGTCCTCCTCTGAGAAGTGTCTGTTCAGGTCTTTTGCCCATTTATTGATTGGGTTATTTGTTATCTTATTGTCTAATTTTTTGAGTTCTTTGTATATTCTGGATATTAGGGCTCTATCTGAAGTGTGTGGAGTAAAGATTTGTTCCCAGGATGTAGGCTCCCTGTTTATCTCTTTTATTGTTTCTTCTGCTGAGAAAAAAGCTTTTAGTTTGAGTAAGTCCCATTTGTTGATTCTAGTTGTTAATTCTTGCACTATGGGTGTCCTTTTGAGGAATTTGGAGCCTGACCCCACAGTATATAAATCATAGCCAACTTTTTCTTCTATCAAGCGCCGTGTCTCTGATTTAATATCAAGCTCCTTGATCCATTTTTAGTTAACTTTTGTGCATGGTGACAGAAAGGGATTGAGATTCATTTTGATGCAAATGGATTTCCAGTTTTTCCAGCCCCATTTGTTGAAGATGCTATCCTTCCTCCATTGCATGCTTTTAGCCCCTTTATCAAATATAAGATAGTAGTAGTTTTGTGAATTGGTTCCTGTGTCCTCTATTCTGTACCATTGGTCCACCCGCCTGTTTTGGTACCAGTACCATGCTGTTTTTGTAACTATTGCTCTGTAGTATAGTTTGAAGTCTAGTATCGCTATACCGCCTGATTCATACTTCCTGCTTAGCATTGTTTTTGCTATTCTGGGTCTTTTATTATTTCATATGAATTTCATGATTGTTTTATCTATTTCTACAAGAAATGCTGTTGGGATTTTGATCGGCATTGCATTGAACTTATAAAGGACTTTTGGTAATATCATCATTTTGATGATGTTTGTTCTTCTTATCCATGAACAGGGTATATTTTTCCATCTTCTAAGGTCTTCTTCAATATCTCTCTTTAGGGTTCTGTAGTTTTCATTGTATAAGTCTTTCACCTCTTTTGTTAGGTTGATTCCCAAGTATTTTATTTTTGGGGGGAATATTGTGAATGGAGTAGTTGTCCTCATTTCCGTTTCAGAGGATTTATCGCTGATATACAGGAATGCATTTGATTTATGCATGTTGATCTTATATCCTGCCACTTTGCTGAATTCATTTATTAGCTCTAATAGTTTCTTTGTAGACCCTTTTGGGTTTGCTAGGTATAGAATCATGTCATCTGCAAATAGTGATAATTTAAGTTCTTCTTTTCCTATTTTTATGCCTTTAATTTCTTTCATCTGTCTAATTGCTCTGGCCAGTGTTTCGAGGAATATGTTGAACAGAAGTGGTGAGAGAGGGCATCCCTGTCTTGTACCAGACATTAGAGGGAATGCCTTCTATTTTTCTCAGTTCAGAATGATGCTGGCCTGTGGCTTATCGTAGATTGCTATTACAATGTTTAGGTATGATCCTGTTATCCCTAATTTTTCTAGAGTTTTAAACATAAAGGGATGCTGGACTTTGTCGAATGCTTTTTCTGCATCTATCAAGATGATCATATGGTTCTTATTTTTAAGTCTATTGATGTGGTGAATAACATTTATTGATTTCCGTATATTGAACCAGCCTTGCATCCCAGGGATGAATCCTACTTGATCATGGTGTATAATTTTTTTGATATGTTTTTGAATCCGATTTGCCAGAATTTTATTTAGGATTATTGCATCTAGGTTCAATAGAGATATTGGTCTGTAGTTTTCTTTCTTTGAAGTGTCTTTGTCTGGTTTCGGAATCAGGGTGATGTTGGCCTCGTAGAATGAATTTGGAAGTTCTCCCTCTTTTTCTATTTCCTGAAATAGCTTAAAAAGTATTGGTGTTAGTTCCTCTTTAAAGGTTTTGTAAAACTCTGCTGTATACCCATCCAGTCCTGGGCTTTTCTTAGTTGGTAGTCTTTTGATGGTTTTTTTCTATTTCCTCTATTGTTATTGGTCTGTTTAGGTGGTATATATCTTCCTGACTCAATCTGGGCAGATCATAAGACTTAAGAAATTTATCTATGCCTTCATTATCTTCTATTTTATTGGAGTATAAGGATTCAAAATAATTTCTGATTATCTTCTCTATTTCTGAAGTGTCTGTTGTGATATTGCCTTTTTCATCCCGTATGCTAGTAATTTGGGTTCTCTCTCTTCTTCTCTTTGTTAGCATGGCTAAGGGTCGGTCAATTTTATTTATTTTTTAAAAGAACCAGGGTAATACAAGATAATACAAGTGGAAGAAATAATTTACAGCAGAGGGGGTAGAGAGAGAAAAGAGGAGGGGAGGGGAGGGTGGATAGTAGAGAATGGGATAGACAACAGAATACATCAGTCACTAGAATGGCAATATGTAAATCAATGGAAGGGTAACAGATGTGATAAAACAATCTGTATACGGGGTAAAATTGGGAGTTCATAACCCACTTGAATAAAAGTGTGAAATATGATATATTAAGAACTATGTAATGTTTTGAATGACCAACAATAAAAAAATTTAAAAAATTAAAAAAAATAAATAAAGAGGATGAGACCCTAAAAATAAATAAATAAATAAATAAATAAATAAATAAATAAATAAATAAATAAAACAGAGTTTGTGCTAGCTCTTTGCAACTTGGCACAATAAAGTTGTTCCAAGTTCTAACTCGATGGTTTGTTTACTATTGATGTAGCCCCAAACAGAGATTGAGGAAAATCACTTTCATTGAAAATGTTTGCCAAACTTCAAAAAACTACGAGTTTCCTGAAATCTCAGTAAACATTTTTTTACCCAATCTTGATGATACCTTCAGGTGATGATCACTACACCAATCCCACTTGGCTCACCAAATTTTGTTCTTTAGGTTAAACCATTCGTTTGCAGTAACCGTTTTCATTTTTAGGTTTCACTCTGTTTTCTCCTATAAGGATACATGTGTTTGAAACTCTAAATCAAGCACAGTTTTTGCTAGCTCTTTGAAACTTGGCACAATATAGTAGTTCTATGTCTATGGTTTGTTTCCTACTGATGTAGCCCCAAGCAGATAATGATGATACTTTCAGGTAATGATCAGTAAAATAATCTCACTAAGCTCACCAAATTTCATTCTTCTAGGTTAAACCGTTCGTTCGCAAAACCGTTTTCATTTTTAGGTTTCACTGTGTTTTCTCTTATATGGATACATGCATTGGAACTCTATATAAAACAAGGTTTGTGCTAGATCTTTGAAACTTGGCACAATAAAGTAGTTTTAAGTTCTTTCTCTATGGTTTGTTTCCTATTGATGTAGCCGAAAGCAGAAACTGGTGAAAATCACTTAAATTGAAAAGGGTTGCCAAGTTCCAAAAATCTACGAGTTTCTTGAAATCTCAGCAAACATTTTTTTTACCCAATATTGATAATACTTTCAGGTCATGATCAGTACACCAAACCCACTTTGTTCACCAAATATCGTTCTTCTTGTTTAAACCGTTCGTTTGCAGTAACCGTTTTCATTTTTAGGTTTCAGTGTGTTTTCTTCTATATGGATACATGTCGTTGGAACTCTAAATCAAACACTGTTTGTCCTAGCTCATTGAAACTAGGCACAATAAAGTAGTTCCAAGTTCTGTCTCTATGGTTTGGTTCCTATTGAAGTAGCCCCAAGCAGAGACTGACAAAAATCACTTTCATTGAACGGGGTTGCCAAGGTTCCAAAAAGCTACTAGTTTCCTGATTCTCAGCAAACATTTTTTCACCCAATCTTCATGATACTTTCAGGTTATGATCAGTACACAAATCCCACTTGGCTCACCAAACTTTGTTCTTCGAGGTTAAACCGTTCGTTTGCTGTAACCGTTTTCATTTTTAGGTTTCACTCTTTTTACTCCTATATAGATACATGTAGTTGGAAATCTAAATTAAACACGGTTTCTGCTACCTCTTGAATCTTGGCACAATAAAGTAGTTTCAGTTCTGTCTCTATGGGTTGTTTCCTATTGCTGTAGCCCCAAGCAGAGACATACGAAAATCACTTTCATTGAAAGGGTTTGCCAAGCTTTCAAAAACCTACGAGTTTCCTGAAATCACAGCAAACATTTTTTCTCCCAATCTTGATGATACTTTAAGGTAATCATCAGTACAGGAATCCCACTTGGCTCACCAAATTTTGTTGTACTAGGTTAATCCGTTTGAATGCAGTAACCGTTTTCATTTTTAGGTTTCACTGTAGTTTCTCCTATATCGATACATGTAGTTGGAACTCGAAATCTAACACGGTTTTTGCTAGCTCTTTGAAAATTGGCACAATAAAGTAGTTCCAAGTTCTACCTCTATGGTTTGTTTCCTATTGAAGTAGCCCCAAGTAGAGACTGACGAAAATCACTTTAATTGAAAGGGGTTGCCAAGTTTCCAAAAAACTAAAAGTTTTCTGATTCTCAGCAAACATTTTTTCACCGAATTTTGATGATACTTTCAGGTAATGATCAGTACACCATTCCCACTTGGCTCACCAAATTTCGATCGTCTAGGATACACCGTTCGTTTGCAATAACCGTTTTCATTTTTAGGTTTCACTCTATTTTCTCCTATATAAATTCATGTAGTTGGAACTCTAAATCAAACACGGTTTCTGCTAGCTTTTTGAAACTTGGCACAATAAAGTAAGTCTAAGTTCTATCTCTATTGTTTGTTTCTTATTGATGTAGCCGAAAGGACAGCCTGAAAAAAATCACTTTTTTGAAAGGGGTTACTAAGCTTCCAAAAAGAACGAGTTTACTGAAATTTGAATAAACATTTTTTCACCCAATCTTGATGATACTTTCACGTAATTATCACTGCACCAATCCCACTTGGCTCACCAAATTTCTTTCTTCTAAGTTAAACCGTTCGTTTGCAGTAATCGTTTTCATTTTTTGGTTTAACTCTGTTTTCTCCTATATGGATACATGCATTTGGAACTCTAAATCAAACACGGTTTGTGCTAGCTCTTTTAAACTTGGCTCAATAAAGTAGTTCCAAGTTGTTTCTCTATGGATTGTTTTCTATTGATGTAGCCCCAAGCAGTGCCTGACGAAAATCACTTTCATTGAAAAGGGTTGCCAAGCTTCCAAAAAACTACGAGTTTCATGAAATCTCAGCAAGAATTTTTTCACCCAATCTTGATGATACCTTCTGGTAATGATCAGTACACCAATCCCACTTGGCTCACCAAGTTTCGTTTTTCTAGGTTAAACTGTTCATTTGCAGTAACTGTTTTCATTTTGAGGTTTCACTCTGTTTTCTTCTATATTAATACATGTAGTTCAAACTCTAAATCAATCATGGTTTGTGCTACCTCTTTGAAACTTGGCACAATAAAGTAGTTCCAAGTTCTATCTCTACTGTTTGTTTTTTATTGATGTAGCCGCATGCAGAGACTGAAAAAGATCAGTTTCATCGAAAGGGGTTTCCAAGCTTCCAAAAAATAACCAGTTTCCTGAAATCTGAGTAAACATTTTTTCACCCAATATTGATGGTACTTTCAGGTAATAATCAGTACACCAATCCCACTTGGCGAACCAAATTTCGTTCTTCTAGGTTATACCTTTCCTTTGCAGTAACGGTTTTCAATTTCAGTAACAGTTCCATTTTCACTCTGTTTTCTCCTATATGGATACATGTAGTTGAAACTCTAAATCAAACATGCTTTGTGCTAGCTCTTTGAAAATTGGTACAATAAAGTAGTTCCAAGTTCTCTCTCTATAGTTTCTTTCCTATTGATGTATCCCCAAGCAGAGACTGACAAAAATCACTTCCATTAAAAGGGCTTGCAAGCTTCCAAAAAACTACGAGTTTCCTGAAATCTCAGCAAATATTTTTTTTCCCAAATCTTGATGATACCTTCAGGTAATGATCAGTACACCAATTCCACTTGGCTCACCAAATTTCATTCTTCCAGGTTAAACCGTTAGTTTGAAGTAACCGTTTTCATTTTTAGGTTTCACTCTGTTTTCTCCTATACGGATACATGTAGTTGGAACTCTAAATCAAACACGGTTTTTGCTACCTCTTTGAAACTTGCACAATAAAGTATTTCCAAGTTCTATCTCTATGGTTTGTTTCCTATTGATGTAGCCCCAAGCAGAGACTGAAGAAAATCACTTTCATTGAAAGGGGATGCCAAGCTTTCAAAAAACAAGGAATTTCCTTAATTCTCAGTTGCTGAGAGCCATTACCAAGTAGGAATGAGGCATGGAAATTTCCTTGCCAAGCATACCCCATGCTGCTTAGAGGACATTCAATGGGACATTGCATGCATACTTTAATAAGGTGACCTTGCTCAAGGACCGAGGAGGATCCAGGTTTAGAGCTGATCAGGTTTGAGGAAGCAACGGGATCCTTGAGTTTAAGGCGTTGCCAGTTTAAGATAATGGGTTTTAGGGTAGTTGGAGGTTGAAGATTATTGCTAGGATTAGGGTGTTCCTGCTGCTTGTTCCTGTTGAGTTCTTGTGAGATTTAAATGGGATTTGGAGATAGCCTTGTGGAGTAGGTGAATTGTGCAGGCAGACAGCAGAACGAGATTGCTCCTGGACCTGTGTGGAGGTGGTGTGAGCGCGGGAATAAAGAATTGCTGTTTGAACCTACAAAGGTGTGTGGTGGCTCGTGATTCTGGTGCCAAGCCGAGAAATTGGCACTCAGTAAATATTTTTTCACCAAAACTTGATGATACTTTCAGGTAATAATCAATACACCAATCCCACTTGGCGAACCACATTTCATTCTTCTAGTTTAAAACTTTCTTTTGCAGTAACCGTGTTCATTTTAAGTAACCGTTATCATTTTCACTCTGTTTTCTCTTATATGGATACACGTAGTTGAAACTCTAAATCAAACACGGTTTGTGCTATCTCTTTTAAACTTGGCAAAACAAAGTAGTTCCAAGTTCTATGTCTATGGTTTGTTTCCTATTGATGTAGCTCCAACCACAGACTGACGAAAATCACTTTCATTGATAGGGATTGCCAAGGTTCGAAAAAAAACTACGAGTTTCCTGAAATATCAGGAAACATTTTTTCACCCAAACTTGAGGATACTTTCAGGTAGTGATCAGTACACCATTCCCACTTGGCTCACCAAGTTTCGTTTTTCTAGGTTAAACCGTTCGTTTGCAGTAACCATTTTCAGTTTTAGGTTTCACTCTGTTTTCTCTTCTACAAATACATGTATTTGGAACTCTAAATCAAACACGGTTTGTGCTAGCTCTTTGAATCTTGGGATAATAAAGTGGTTCCAATTTCTGTCTCTATGGATTGTTTCCTATTGATGTAGCCCCAAGCAGAAACTGAAAAAAATCACTTTCATTGAAAGGGGTTGCCAAGCATCCCCAAAACTACGAATTTCCTGAAATCTCAGGAAACATTTTTATCACCCACACTTGATGATAATTTCAGGTAATGCTCAGTACACCAATCCCACTTGGCTCACCAAATTTTGTTCTTCTAGGTTAAACCCTTCGTTTGAAGTAACCATTTTCATTTTGAGGTTTCACTCTGTTTTCTCCTATATGGATACATGTAGTTAGAACTCTAAATCAAACTCGGTTTGTGGTACCTCTTTGAAACTTGACACAATAAAGTAGTTCCAAGATCTATCTCTATGGATTGTTTCCCATTGATGTAACTCTAAGAAAAGACTGGCGAAAATCACTTTCATTGAGAGGGGATGCCAAGCTTTCAAAAAACTAGGAGTTCCCAGAAATCTCTGCAAATATTTTTCACCCAATCTTGATGACATTTTCAGCTAATGATCAGTACACCAATCCCCCTTAGCTCAAAAAATTTCGTTCTTCTAGGTTAAACCGTTCGTTTGCATTAACTGTTTTCATTTTGAGGTTTCACTCTGTTTTCTCCTATATGGATACATGTAGTTGGAACTCTAAATCAAACACGGTTTGTGGTAGCTCTTTGAAACTTGACACAATACATTAGTTCCAACTTCTGTTTCTACGCATTGTTTGCCATTGATATAGCTCTAAGCAGAGATGGAGAAAATCACTTTCATTTTGAGGGGTTTTAAAGCTTCAAAAAACTACAAGTTTCCAGAAATCTCAGCAAACATTTTTTAACCCAATCTTGATTACAATATCAGGTAATGATGAGTACATCAATCCCACTTAGCTCACCAAATTTTGTTCTTCTAGGTTAAACCGTTCGTTTGCAGTAACCGTTTTCATTTTGAGGTTTCACTTTGTTTTCTCCTATATGGATACATGTAGTTGGAACTCTAAATCAAACACGGTTTTTGCTAGCTCTTTGAATCTTGACACAATAAACTAGTTCTAAGTTTTATCTCTATGGTTTGTTTCCCATTGATGTAGTTCTCAGCAGAGACTCGCGAAAATCACTTTCATTTTGAGGGGTTGCCAGGCTCCAAAAAAATTAGGAGTTTCCTGAAATCGCAGAAAACATTTTTTACCCAATATTGATGATACTTTCAGGTAATGATCAGTACACCAATCCCACTTTGCTCACCAAATTTCGTTCTTCTAGGTTAAACCGTTCGTTTGCAGTAACCGTATTCATTTTAAGGTTTCACTCTGTTTTCCCCTATATGGATACTTGTAGTTGGAACTCAAAATCAAATACGGATTGTGCTAGCTCCATGAAACTTGACAGATTAAGTAATTCGAAGTTCTATCACTATGGTTTGTTTTCCAGTGATATAGCTCCAAGCAGAGACTGGCGAAAATCACTTTAATTGAGAGGGGTTGCCAACCTTTAAAAAAACTAGGAGTTTTCAGATATCTCAGCAAACATTTTTTCACCCAATCTTGATGATACTTTCAGGTAATGATCTGTACACCAATCCTAGTTGGCTCACCAAATTTTGTTCTTCCAGGTTAAACAATTCTTTTGCAATAAGCGTTTTTGTTTTGAGGTTTCACTCTGTTCTCTCCTATTAGGATACATGTAGTTGGAACTCGAAATCAAACACGGTTTGTGGTAGCTCTTTGAAACTTGACACAATAATTTAGTTCCAAGTTCTATCTCTATGGTTTCTTTCCCACTTATGTAGTTCTCAGCAGAGAATTGCGAAAATCACTTTCATTTTGAGGGGTTGCCAAGCATCCAAAATTTAGGAGTTTCCTGAAATCTTGGAAACCATTTCTTTACGCAATCTTGATGATACCTTCAGGTAATGATCAGTACACCAATTCCACTTGGCTCACCAAATTTCGTTCTTCTAGTTTAAACCGTTCGTTTGCAGTAACCATCTTCATTTTGAGGTTTTACTCTGTCTTCTCCTATAAGGATACATGTAGTTGGAACTCGAAATCAAACAGAGTTTGTGGAAGCTCTTTGAAATTTGACACAATAAAGTACTTCCAAGTTCTATCTCTATGGATTGTTTCCCATTGATGTAGCTCTAATCAGAGAGTGGCGAAAATCACTTTCATTGAAAGGGGTTTCAAACTTTAAAAAACTACGAATTTCCAGAAATCTCAGCAAACATTTTTTCACCCAATCTTGATGACATGTTCAGGTAATGATCAGCACACCAATCCAACTTGGCTCACCAAATTTCGTTCTTCTAGGTTAAACCGTTCGTTTGCAGTAACTGTTTTCATTTTGAGGTTGTACTACTCTGTTTTCTCCTATATGGATACATGTAGTTTTAACTCTAAATCAAACAAGGTTAGTGCTAGCTCTTTGAAACCTGACACAACAAAGTAGTTCTAAGTTCTATCTCTATGGATTGTTTCCCATTGATGTAGCTCTAATCAGAGAGTGGCGAAAATCACTTTCATTGAGAGGGGTTTCCAAGCTTTCAAAAAACTACGAGTTTCCAGAAATCTCAGCAAACATTTTTTCACCCAATCTTGATGACACTTTGAGGTAATGATCTGTACACCAATCCTACTTGGCTCACCAAATTTCGTTCTTCTAGGTTAAACCGTTCGTTTGCAGTAAGCGTTTTCATTTTGAGGTTTCACTCTGTTTTCTCCTATATGGATACATGTAGTTAGAACTCTAAATCAAACACGGTTATGGTAGCTCTTTGAAACTTGACACAATAAAGTAGTTCCAAGTTCTATCTTTATGGATTCTTTCCAATTGATGTAACTCTAAGCAGAGACTGGCGAAAATCACTTTCATTGAAAGGGGTTTCAAACTTTAAAAAACTACGAATTTCCAGAAATCTCAGCAAATATTTTTTCACCCAATCTTGATGACATGTTCAGGTAATGATCAGCACACCAATCCAACTTGGCTCACCAAATTTCGTTCTTCTAGGTTAAACCGTTCGTTTGCAGTAACTGTTTTCATTTTGAGGTTGTACTACTCTGTTTTCTCCTATATGGATACATGTAGTTTTAACTCTAAATCAAACAAGGTTAGTGCTAGCTCTTTGAAACCTGACACAATAAAGTAGTTCTAAGTTCTATCTCTATGGATTGTTTCCCATTGATGTAGCTCTAAGCAGAGACTGGTGAAAATCACTTTATTTTGAGGGGTTATAAAGCTTCAAAAAACTAAGAGTTTCCAGAAATCTCAGCAAACATTTTTCACCCAATCTTGATGACACTTTCAGGGAATTATGAGTCCACCAATTCCACGTGGCTCACCAAATTTAGTTCTTCTAGTTTAAACCGTTTGTTTGCAGTAACTGATTTTATTTTGAGGTTTCACTCTGTTTTCTCCTATATGGATACATGTAGTTGAAACACTTAATCAAACAGGGTTTGTGCTAGCTCTTTGAAACGTGACACAATAAAGTAGTTCCAAGTTCTATCTATATGGTTTGTTTTGAATTGATGTAGTTCTCAGCAGATACTAGCGAAAATCACTTTCATTTTGAGTGGTTGCCAAGCTTCCAAAAAATTAAGAGCTTCCTGAAATCTCAGAAAACATTTTTTCACCCAATCTTGATGATACTTTCAGATAATGATCAGTACACCAATCCCACTTGGCTCACCAAATTTCGTTATTCTAGGTTAAACCATTCGTTTGCAGTAACCCTTTTCATTTTGAGGTTTCACTCTGTTTTCTCCTATATGGATACATGTAGTTGGAGCTCTAAATCAAACACTGTTTGTGCTGGCTCTTTGAAACTCAGCACAATAATGCAGTTCCAAGTTCTATTTCTATGGTTTGTTTTCTATTAAAGTAGTCCCAAGCAGAGAAAGATGAAAATCACTTTAATTGAAAGGGGTTGCCAAGCTTCCAAAAACCTATGTGTTTCCTGAAATCTCAACAAACTTTTCTTCACCAAATTTTAATGATACTTTTAGGTAATGATCATTACACCAATTCCACTTGGCTCACCAAATTTCGTTCTTCTAGGTTAAACCATTTGTTTGCAGTAAAAGTTTTCATTTTTAGGTTTCACTCTGTTTTCTCCTATATGGATTCATGTATTTGGAACTCTAAATCAAACATGGTTTCTGCTAGCTCTTTGAATATTGGCACAATAAAGTAGTTCCAAGTTCTGTATTAAGGGTTTGTTTCCTATTGATGTAGCACCAAGCAGAGACTGATGAAAAAAACTTTCATTGAAATTGTTGCCAAGGTTCCAAAAAACTATAAGTTTCCTGAAATCTCGGCAAACATTTTTTCACCCAATCTTGATGATACTTTCAGGTAATGATCAGGACACCAATCCCACTTGGCTGACTAAATTTCATTATTCTAGATTAAACGTTCGTTTGCAGTAACCGTTTTCATTTTTAGGTTTCACTTTGTTTACCCCAGTATGGATACATTTATTGGAACTCCAAATCAAATCCGGTTTGTGCTAGGTCTTTGAAACTTGGAACAATTAAGTAGTTCCAAGTCCTATCTCTATTTATTGTTTCCTATTGATGTAGCCCCAAGCAGAGACTGGCGAAAATCACTTTCATTTAAAGGGGTTGCCAAGCTTCCAAAAACCTATGTGTTTCCTGAAATCTCAGCAAAATTTTCTTCACCAAATTTTAATGATACTTTTAGGTAATGATCAGTACACCAATTCCACTTGGCTCACCAAATTTCGTTCTTCTAGGTTAAACCATTTGTTTGCAGTAAAAGTTTTCATTTTTAGGTTTCACTCTGTTTTCTCCTACATGGATTCATGTATTTGGAACTCTAAATCAAACATGGTTTCTGCTAGCTCTTTGAAACTTGGCACAATAAAGTAGTTCCAAGTTCTGTATTAAGGGTTTGTTTCTTATTGATGTAGCACCAAGTAGAGACTGATGAAAAAAACGTTCATTGAAATTGTTGCCAAGCTTCCAAAAAACTACAAGTTTTCTGAAATCGCGGCAAACATTTTTTCACCCAATCTTGATGATACTTTCAGGTAATGATCAGGACACCAATCCCACTTGGCTGACTAAATTTTGTTCTTCTAGATTAAACGTTCGTTTGCAGTAACCTTTATTATTTTTAGGTTTCACCTTGTTTACCCCAGTATGGATACATTTATTGGAACTCCAAATCAAATCCGGTGTGTGCTAGGTTATTGAAACTTGGAACAATTAAGTAGTTCCAAGTCCTATCTCTATGGTTTGTTTCCTATTGATGTAGCCCCAAGCAGAGACTGGCGAAAATCACTTTCATTGAAAGGGGTTGCCAAGCTTCCAAAAAACTACGAGTTTCCTGAAAACTCAGCAAACATTTTTTCACCCATTCTTGATGATACTTTCAGGTAATCATCAGTATACCAAACCCACTTGGCTCACCAATTTTCATTCTTCTAGGTTACACCATTTGTTTTAAGTAACCGTTTTGATTTTTAGGTTTCACTCTGTTTTCTCCTATATGGATACATGTAGTTTGAACTCTAAATCAAACACGGTTTGTGCTAGCTCTTTGAAACTCGGCACAAAAAAGTAGTTCCAAGTTCTATCTCTATGGTTTGTTTAATATTGATGTAGCCCCAAGCCGACACTGACGAAATTCACTTTCATTGAAAGTGGTTGCCAAGCTTCAAAAAAACTATGAGTTTCCTGAAATCTCAGCAAATATTTTTCACACAATCTTGATGATACTTTCAAGTAATGATCAGTACACCAATCTCACTTGGCTCACTAAATATCTTTCTTCTAGTTTAAACTTTTCATTTTCAAAAACCGTTTCATTTTTAGGTCTCACTATGTTTTGTCCTATATGGATACATGTGGTTGGAACTCTAAATTAAACACTGTTTTTGCTAGCTTTGTGAACCTTGGCACAATAAAGTAGTTCAAAGTTCTATCTCTATGGTTTCTTTCCTATTGATGTAGCCCCAAACAGAGATTGACGAAAATCTCTTTCATTGATAGGAGTTCCCAAGCTTCCAAAAAACTAGGAGTTTCCTAAAATCCTAACAAACAGTTTTTAAACCAATCTTGATGATACTTTCAGGTAATGATGAGTACACAAATCCCACTTGGCTCACTAAATATCTTTCTTCTAGTTTAAACTTTTCATTTTCAAGAACCATTTCATTTTTCGGTTTCACTCTGTTCTCTCCTATATGGATACATGTAGATGGAACTCTAAATCAAACACCGTTTGTGCTAGATCTTGGAAACCTGCAAAATAAAGAAGTTCCAAGTTCTATCTCTATTCTTTGTTTTTTATTGATGTAGCCCCAAACAGGAACTGACGAAAATCACTTTCATTGAAAGGGATTTCCAAGCTCTAAAAAACTATGATTTTCCTAAAATCACCGCAAACATGTTTTTCACCCAATCTTGATGATACTTTCAGGTAATTATCAGTACACCAATCCCACTTGGCTCACCAAATTTCGTTCTTCTAGGTTAAACCATTTGTTTTAGTAACCATTTTCATTTTTAGGTTTCACTCCGTTTTCCCATATATGGATACATGTAGTTGGAACTCTAAACTAAACATGGTTTGTGCTAGCTCCTTGATATTTGTCACAATAAAGTAGTTCCAAGTTCTATCTCTATGGTTTGTTTCCTATTGATGTAGCCCCAAGCAGACACTGACGAAAATCCCTTTCATTGAAAGGGGTTGCCAAGCTTTCAAAAAACCATGAGTTTCCGGAAATCTCTGCAAACATTGTTTCACCCAATCTTGATGATACTTTCAGGTAATGATCAGTACACCAATCCCACTTGGCTCACGAAATTTCGTTCTTCTAGGTTAAACCTTTCATTTGCACTAACCGTTTTTATTTTGAGGTTTCACTCTGTTTTCTCCTATATGGATACATGCAGTTGGAACTCGAAATCAAACACTATTTGTGGTAGCTCTTTGAAACTTGACACAATAAAGTAGTTCCAAGTTCTATCTCAAGGGATTGTTTCCCATTTATGTAGCTCTAAGCAGAGACTGGCGAAAATCACTTTCATTTTGAAGGGTTGTCAAGCTTCAATAAAAATTGGAGTTTCCATAAATCTCTGAAAACATTTTTTTCACCCAATCTTGATGACACTTTCAGGAAATTATCATTACACCAATCCCACTTGGCTCACCATATTTCATTCTTCTAGGTTAATCCGTTCTTTTTCAGTAACCGTTTTCAATTTGAGGTTTCACTCTGTTTTCTCATATATGGATACATGTAGTTGGAACTCGAAATCAAACACGGTTTGTGCTAGCTCTTTGAAACTTGACACAATAAAGTAGTTCCAAGTTCTATCTCTATGGATTGTTTCCCATTGACATAGCTCTAAGTAGAGATTGGCGAAAATCTCTTTCATTCAGAGGGGTTGCCAAGCTTTGAAAAAACTACGAGTTTCCAGAAATCTCTGCAAACATTTTTTCACCTAATCTTGATGACACTTTCAGGTAATGATCAGTACACCAATCCCACTTGGCTCACCAAATTTCGTTCTTCTAGGTTAATCCGTTCTTTTTCAGTAACCGTTTTTATTTTGAGGTTTCACTCTGTTTTCTCCTATATGGATACATGTAGTTAAAACTCGAAATCAAACACGGTTTGTGCTAGCTCTTTGAAACTTGACACAATAAAGTAGTTCCAAGTTCTATCTCTATGGATTGTTTCCCATTGATGTAGCGCTAAGCAGAGACTGGCGAAAATCTCTTTCATTGAGACGGGTTGCCAAGCTTTCAAAAGAGTACGAGTTTCCAGAAAACTCTGCAAACATTTTTTCACCCAATCTTGATGACACTTTAAGGTAATGATAAGTACACCAATCCCATTTGGCTCACCAAATTTCGTTCTTCTAGGTTACACCCTTCGTTTGCAGTAACCGTTTTCATTTTGAGGTTTCACTCTGTTTTCTCCTATATGGATATATGTAGTTGGAACTCGAAATCGAACACGGTTTGTCCTAGTTCTTTGAAACTTGACACCATAAATTAATTCCATGTTCTATCTCTATGGATGGTTTCACATTGATGTAGCTCTAAGCAGAGACTGGAGAAAATCACTTTCATTTTGAGGGTTTGCCAAGCTTCAACAAAGTATGAGTTTCCAGAAATCAGCAAAATTTTTCAACTAATCTTTATGACACTTTCAGGTAATGATCAGTACACTAATCTCACTTGGCTCACCAAATTTTGTTCTTCTAGGTTAAACCGTTCTTTTGCAGTAACCGTTTCATTTTGAGGTTTCACTCTGTTTTCTCCTATAAGGATACATGTAGTTGGAACACTAAATCAAACACGGCCTGTGCTAACTCTTTGAAACTTGACACAATAAAGTAGTTCCATGTTCTGTCTCTATGGTTTCTTTCCCATTGATGTAGTTCTCAGCAGAGAATCGTGAAAATCACTTTCATTTTGAGGGGTTGTAAAGCTTCAAAAAAATTAGGAGTTTCCAGAAATCTCAGAAAACATTTTTTCACCCAATCTTGATGATACTTTCAGGTAATGATCAGCACACCAATTCCACTTGGCTCACCAAATTTCGGTCATCTAGGATGAACAGTTCTTTTGCAGTAACCGTTTTCATTTTGAGATTTCACTCTGTTTTCTCCTATATAGATACATGTAGTTGGAACTCTAAATCAAAAATGGTTTGTGGTAGCTCTTTGAAACTTGACACAATAAAGTAGTTCCAAGTTCTATCTCAAGGGATTGTTTCCCATTGATGTAGCTCTAAGCAGAGACTGGTGAAAATCACTTCCATTTTGAGGGGTTGTCAAGCTTCAAAAAAATTAGAAGTTTCCAGAAATCTCAGCAAACATTTTTTCACCCAATATGATGACACTTTCAGGTAATGATCAGTATACCAATCCCACATGGCTCACTGAATTTCATTCTTCTTTGTTAAACCATTCGTTTGCAGGAACCGTTTTCATTTTCAGGTTTCACTCTGTTTTCTCCTATATGGATACATATAGTTGGAACTCTAAATCAAACAGGGTTTGTGCTAGCTCCTTGATATTTGTCACAATAAAGTAGTTCCAAGTTCTATCTCTATGGTATTTTTCCTATTGATGTAGCCCCAAGCAGACACTGACGAAAATCACTTTCATTGAAAGGGGTTGCCAAGCTTCCAAAAAACTACGAGTTTTCCTAAATCTCAGCACACATTTTTTCACCCAATCTTGATGACACTTTCAGGTAATGATCAGTACACCAATCCCAGTTGGCTCACCAAATTTAGTTCTTCTAGTTTAAACCATTCTTTTGCAGTAACCGTTTTCATTTTGAGGTTTTACTAGGTTTTCTCCTATAAGGATACATGTAGTTGGAACACTAAATCAAACACAGTTTGTGCTAGCTCTTTCCTACTTGACCCAATAAAGTAGTTCCATGTTCTGTCTCTATGGTTTGTTTCCCATTGATGTAGTTCTCAGCAGAAACTCACGAAAATCACTTTCATTTTGAGGGGTTCTAAAGCTTCAAAAGAATTAGGAGTTTCCAGAAATCTCAGAAAACATTTTTTCACCCAATCTTGATGATACTTTCAGGTAATGATAAGCACACCAATTCCACTTGGCTCACCAAATTTCGTTCATCTAGGTTAAAACATGGTTTGTGCTAGCTCCTTGATATTTGTCACAATAAAGTAGTTCCAAGTTCTATCTCTATGGTTTTTTTCCTATTGATGTAGCCCCAAGCAGACACTGACGAAAATCACTTTCATTGAAAGGGGTTGCCAAGCTTCCAAAAAACTATGAGTTTCCTGAAATCTCAGCACACATTTTTCACCGAATCTTGATAATATTTTCAAGTAATGATAAGTACACCCATCCCATTTGGCTCACCAAATTTCTTTCATCAACATTAAATTGTTTGTTTGCAGTAACCGTTTACATTTTTAGGTTTCACTCTGTTTTCTCCTATATGAATACATGTAGTTGGAACTCGAAATTAAACACGGTTTGTGCTAGCTCCTTGACACTAGGCACAATAAAGTAGTTCCACGTTCTATCTCTATGGTTTGTTTTTTATGAATGTAGCCCTAAGCAGAGACTGACGAAAATCAATTTCTTTGAAAAGGGTTGCCAAGATTCCCAAAAAGAATTAGTTCCCTGAAATCTCAGCAAACATTTTTTCACTCAATCTTGGTTATATTTTCAGGTAATGATCAGTACACCAATCCCACTTGGCTCACCAAATTTTGTTCTTCTAGGTTAAACCGTTCGTATACAGTAACCGTTTTCATTTTTACGTTTCACTCTGTTTTCTCCAATATGGATACATGTATTTTGAAATTTAAATCAAACACGGTTTGTGCTAGCTCTTTGAAACTTGGCACAATAAAGGAGTTTCAAGTTCTATGTCTATGGTTTGTTTTCTGTTGATGTAGTACCAAGCAGGGACCGATGAAAATCACTTTCATTGAAAGGGGTTTCCAAGCTTCCAAAAAACTATGAGTTTCCTGAAATCTCAGCAAATATTTTTTCAACCAATCTTGATGACACTTTCAAGTAATGATCAGTACACCATTCCCACTTGGCTCACCAAATTTCGTACTTTTAGGTTAAACCGTTCGTAGGCAGTAACCGTTTTCATTTTTAGGTTTCACTCTGTTATCTTCTATATGATACATGTTTTTCAAACTCTAATTCAAACACGGTTTGTGCTATCTCTTTGAAACTTGGCACAATAAAGTAGTTCCAAGTTCTATTTTTATGGTTTGTGTCCTATTGATGTAGCCCCTAGCACAGGCTGACGAAAATCACTTTCATTGAAAGGGGTTGCCAAGCTTCCAAAAAACTACGAGTTTTCTGAAATCTCACCAACCTTTTTTTTACCCAATCTTGATGATACTTTCAGGTAATGATCACTACACAAATCCCACTTGCCTCACCAAATTTCATTTTTCTAGGTTAAACCGTTCGTTTGCAGTCACCATTATTATTTTTAGGTTTCACTCTGTTTTCTCCTATATGGACACATGTAGTTGGAACTCAAAATCAAACACGGTTTGTGGTAGCTTTTTGAAACTTGGCACAATAAAGAATTTTCAATTCAAGCTTCTAAACAAATACGAGTTTCCTGAAATTACTGCAAACATTTTTTTTTACCCAATCTTTTTTTTTTTGACATATCATGTTTCATACATTAAATTGACGTGGGTTATGAACTCCCAATTTTACCCCAAATGCAGATTGCAGAATCACGACGGTTACACATCCACAATTTTACATAATGCCCTATTAGTAACTCTTCTATTCTGCTACCTTTCCTATCCCCTACAAGTTCTATCTCTATGGTTTGTTTCCTTTTGATGGAGCCATAATAAGAGACTTGCGAAAGTCACTTTCATTAAAAGGGGTTGCCAAGCATATAAACAAATACGAGTTTCATGAAAACTCAGGAAAGATTTTTTCACCCAATCTTGATACTTTCAGGTAATGATCCCACTTGGCTCACAAAATTTTGTTCTTATAGGTTAACCGTTCCTTTGCAGCAACAGTTTTCAATTTTAGGTTTCACTCTGTTTTCTCCTATATGGATACATGTATTTGGAACTCTAAATCAAACATGGTTTGTGCTAGCTCTATTAAGCTTGGCACAATAAATACGTTCCAAGATCTATCTCTATGGTTTGTTTCCTTTTGATGTAGCGCTAATCAGAGACTGGAGAAAATCACTTTCATTAAAAGGGGTTCCCAAGCTTCTAAAAAACTATGAGTTTTCTTAAATCACAGCAACATTTTTTCACCCAATCTTGATGATACTTTCAGGTAATGATCAGTACAGAAATTCTACTTGGCTCACCAAATTTCGTTCTTCTAGATTAAACCGTTCGTTTGCAGTAACCGTATTCATTTTTAGGTTTCACTCTGTTTTCTTCTATATGGATACATGTTATTTGAACTCTAAATCAAACATGGTTTGTGCTAGCTCTTTGAAACTTGGCACAATGCAGTAGTTCCAAGTTCTTTCTCTATGTTTTGTTTCCTATTGATGTAGGCCCAAGCAGAGACTGACGAAAATCACTTTCTTTGAAAGGGATTGCCAAGCTTCCAAACAACTGAAATCTCAGCAAACCTTATTTTACCCAATCTTGATGATACTCTCAGGTTATGATCAGTACACCAGTCCCACTTGGATCACCAAATTTCCTTCTTTTAGGTTAAACCTTTAGTTTGCAGTAACCGTTTTCATTTTTAGGTTTCACTCCGTTTTCTCCTATATGGATACATGTAGTTGGAACTCAAAATCAAACACGGTTTGTGGTAGCTTTTTGAAACTTGGAACAATAAAGAATTTTCAATGTCTAACTCTATGGTTTGTTTCCTATTGATGTAGCCGTTATCAGAGACTGGGGAAAATCACTTTCATTTAAAGGGGCTATCAAGCTTCTAAAAAACTAAGAGTTTCCTGAAGTCACAGCAAACATTTTTTCTACCAATCTTGATGATACTTTCAGGTAATGATCAGTATAAAAATCCCACTTGGCTCACCAAATTTTTTTCTCTAGGTTAAACCGTTCGTTTGCAGTAACAGTTTTCATTTTTAGGTTTCACTCTGTTTTCTCCTATATGAATACATGTATTTGGAACTCTAAATCAAACATGGTTTGTGCTAGCTTCATGAAACTTGGTACAATAAAGTAGTTCCACGTTCTTTCTCTTTGGATACTTTCCTATTGATGTAGCCCCAAGCAGAGACTGACGAAAATCACTTTCATTGAAGGGGGTTGCCAAACTTCCAAGAAACTACGAGTTTCCTGAAATCTCAGCAAACATTTTTTCACCCAATATTGATGATACTTTCAGGTAATGATCAGTCCACCAATCCCACTTGGCTCACCAAATTTTGTTCTTCTAGGTTAAAACGATAGTTTGCGGAAACAGTTTTCAATTTTAGGTTTCACTTTGTTTTCTCCTATATGAATACATGTAGTTGGAACTCTAAATCAAACACGGTTTGTGCTAGCTCTTTGAAACTTGGCACAATAAAGAAGTTCCGAGTTCTATATGTATGGTTTGTTTCCTATTGATGTAACCCTTATCAGAGACTGGTGAAAATCACTTTCATTGAAAGGGGTTACCAAGCTTCTAAAAAACTACGAGTTTACTGAAATCACAGAAAGTATTTTTTTACCCAATCTTGATGATACTTTTAGGTAATGATGAGTACAAAAATCCCACATGGATCACCAAATTTCATTCTTCCAGGATAAACCGTTTGAATGCCATGACCGTTTTCCTTTTTAGGTTTCACTCTGTTTTCTCCTATATGCATACATGTAGTTGGAACTCTAAATCAAACACGGTTTGTGCTTGCTCTATTAAACTTGGCACAATAAATTAGTTCCAAGTTCTATCTCTATTGTTTGTTTTCTATTGATGTAGCCTCCAGTAGAGTCTGATGAAAATCACTTTCATTGAAAGGGGTTGCCAAGCTTCCAAAATCTACGAGTTTCCTGAAATCTCACCAAACATTTTTTCACCCAATCCTGATGATACTTTCAGGTAATGATGAATACAACAATCTCACATGGATCACCAAATTTCGTTCTTCTAGGTTAAACCGTTCGTTTGCTTTAACCATTTTCATTGTTAGGTTTCACTCTGTTTTCTCCTATATGGATACATATATTTGTAACTCAAAATCAAATACGGTTTGTGCTAGCTCTTTGAAACTTGGCTCAATAAATTAGTTCCAAGTTCTATCTCTATGGTTTGTTTCCTACTGATGTACACCAAGCAGAGACTGATGAAAATCACTTTCATTAAAACGGGTTGAAACGTTTCCAAAAAACTACCAGTTTCCTGAAATCTCAGCAAAGTTTTTTTCACCGAATCTTCATGATAGTTTCAGGTAATGATCAGTACACCAATTCCACATGGCTCACCAAATTTCGTTCTTCAAGGTTAAACCGTTCGTATCCAGTAACCGTTTTCATTTTTAGGTTTCACTCTGTTTTCTTCTATATGAATACATGTATTTGGAACTCTAAATCAAACACGGTTTGTGCTAGCTCTTTGAAACCTGGCACAATAAAGGAGTTCCAAGTTCTATCTCTATGGATTGTTTCCTATTTATGTAGCCCCAAGCAGAGACTGGCAAAACTCACTTTCATTGAAATGGGTTACAAGCTTCCAAAAAACTACGAGTTTACTGAAATCTCAGCAACATTCTTTCACCCAATCTTGGTGATACTTTCAGGTAATGGTCAGTACACCAATCTCACTTGGCTTATTAAATTTTGTTCTTCTAGGTTAAACCGTTCTCTTGCCTCAGCCTCCAGAGCTACCCAGCTGTTTGTAGTTTTCTTTTTACATATAATGAGTGTGCACGTAATTCAAACACATCCTATTATGCTATAAATTATGAATTTTCTTATATTTTCAAAATTACCTTCTTTTGAATGAGAATTTTTAAGACAGTTTACAAACTTTTTAGCTTCAGAGCATTCTGTACCAAAGCACGAAATAGTTGAGATACATACTACCTGAGAACCTACTTTGTTTTCTTTCCTTGTTGTTACTACTATTTTCTTTCTTCGTCTGTCTCTCCCCTGCACTCTGTCATCTTTGTGTTGTTTAATTTGCATCCTATTCCCTAGGTTTTTATTTAGCATGGGCTTTCAAACACACAGCCTCAGCATAAAATCCCTGAGGTCCTCTTGAACTCACCCATGAAAAGCAGACAGGACAGCCACCTCTGCTGCTGTTCAGCAATTTTTCTCAGATTGTTATACCAGATTCTACTACAGTGTCTCTTCTTTTCTTTCTGAATGAATAACTTTTAGCAATTTCTGAGTTCATCAGCATGACAGCTATCAGAAATTATTTTGTCTGTTCTTTATTTTCTCTCATGTAGTTAATTTTATACACAGGTGTTGTTTCTGTTTGTTGTTTGGCACAGCTCAGTGGAATTTTGGGATTTGAAAGGGTTCCTCTTCAGCTGCTATTTTTTAGAACACTTTCAGTATGTTTTGCTATTTGTTTACTTATTTGTTTGTTTCCTTAACATTTTAGTTTCTATGTCTGCTTTCTTGGGAGATGCAGGAAATTTAAGAGTGAAACTGCCTTGCGAGGCAGTAAATTTTTTGTCAATTTTTTTTTCATTATATATATAAAAATGTTTCTTTGCTTTCTCTTAAGTAAGAAGTTGCAACAAATATATAGAGGTTTTGTCCGGAGTTTTTGTATTAATCAGGGTACATTTGCATATATGCTGTGTTTACAAAATAGATCCTGAAATCCCAGTGATATAACACAATTAAGGAATGTTTTTTACTTAAGGTCCAATGCTGATGGGTTGATTTCCTGTAACTAATGACTCAAGAATTATCTTGTCAGATCAGGAGCTTCTCAGCAGAGGAAGATTGTTTATGAGATTTTTGCAAAGACTTTTCTCATGTTATTTCTGCTCATATGGCTTTGTCAGAATTGGCCCAAATCTCACAATAAAGAATTGGAAAATATGGTGATCTTTAATAAGCAATAAAATACCTATGCTATATTCTCCCTTCTAGTTACAAAATTTCACTTCCTCCCACCCACAGGTTTGTCTCCATTACACTCTGACAATATTCAACTTCTCTATGAGGGAGGCATCTGTCCCCTAAATTACAAGCGTTAAAAGGAAAGCAGGTCCTATCTCTGACCATGATCAAATCAGTGCTACTGTACTTACTCTATCAGGTAACAACTGAAAAATTACTAACAAAATCAAAACAAAACAAAACAACCACAATGAAAACCCTATGTAGACACCTCAGGGAGACACTGGGGAATCAACAATACAGGCTGAGTGCCCTTGGAAGAAGGGAAGCAAATGAAGTATGCCATTAGGGTGCACCCTGGATTTATCTGTGATAGCAATATCAAAATCACAGGGAAGGTATACAGAACTCAAATAAAAAGTGTGAAAATAAACAACATTATACCTCTTTGCTGCCCTGCTGGCTTGGGTTTCAGGAACAAGATTTTAAGAAGGAAAGCACTAAAGGAAGGTGCCACAAGAAAGTATATAAAACTCTTTCTGCTCACCTCTCAATAAGCAGAGCTCAAGGATACCAAGCAGAGAACAGCAGAAGAGAACAACGGGAGAGTTGAGTAGAGATATAATAGTTCAAGGTCAGTCTAACATAAGGTACCTTGGTGAAGATCAGGCTTTTGATTGAGAAATCAGAAAGGTCATGATGCAGAAAGGACTAGATCCTAGAATAAAGATCTACGTGGTAGGAGTAGGCCCCTGAGAATTAGAAAGCAACATCATCCAAGGTCTCTAAAAATTGCCATCATCAATATGTGACATAAAATGCCAAATTACTATCTGACTTCCAAATTCTGAAAAAAATGGTTGTTCATATTTTCTCATTACATACAAAGGTAAAGATATGTATATCTCAACTCTTGCAAGTGGGTTGGATTTTTCATATTGTAGTCCATGCCTTAAATTCAGACTCATTTTTGTATCTCTGTTTTTATTGCCTGTTATTGATCAAATTGTGTCACCTCAAAATATAATGTTAAATCTTAATCCCTGTTGCCTTAGAATATGATTTGTTTGGAAGCTAAGGCAATACAGATAAAATCAATTAAGTTAAGATGAGAACACAGGAGTAGTGCTCTTAGAAAAAGAGGAATAAATGTTTAGAAAGCTATGGATACAGTGATTAGAGTGATGCAGCTATAAGCCAAGGGATGCAGAGGGCTCACCACTGCCATCAGAAATGAGGCACAGAGGCAAGGAAATGTTTTACTCAAAGGGACCATGGGCCTACTGACACCTACATTTCACATTTTTGCATTTAGAACTGTTAAAATATAAATTGCACTTGTTTTAAGCAATTGGGTTTGTCCATTTAGGAAAATAGTACCTCGTTTTTATTCTTAACACTTTCCTTTGTTTTTAATTTGTAATCCTTCATTGTATAGTATATATTTTAATGGGAATTCTTGAATCACTTTTTTTTTATAAAATGAGAAAGAATACCTTCATCTTTCCCTTCATCATCCATTTTAGAGCATATAAATTTAGGATGTGGTTCATGCTTCCAGGTGACTTACTATTGTATAGATATCCTAAGACTCATTGCATATCGTTAATGAGAAACATCAGACACTTACTTTTTAAATTACTTCAGCAAACCATACCTCTGTAAGACAGTGTTAGGCAAGGTAAATAATAAACATATAAAGTTTAAATCACGATTTAAGCTGAAGCTCAAAGAACACATAGGAAGGATTTCAGCAGATGAAGGAGAGATTTCTGGAACAATGTAAATTAAGCTGTATTATGAAGATAGGCAAATACTGGATGCATAAAAGTCATGAAAACAATTCTAAAGAAAGGTCTATATTTCTTGAACATTAGTAGAATGAAAGAATCTCAAGGAGAGTAATCTAGGGATCCTGTGCAAAATTAATTAGAGATAGAAAAAAAGAAATCACAGAAGAGAGTAAAGGGAAGAGTCTTAAAGTTATTTTAGAAAACTGATTATACAAGGCTGGGGTTGTGGCTCAGTAGTAAAGCACTCACCTAGCACATGTGAGGCCCTGGGTTTGATCCTCAGCACCACATATAATTTTTTAAAGGTATTGTGTCCAACTACAACTAAAAAAAATAAATATTAAAAAAAAAGAAAACTGGTTATAGAATACAAATCACTTTTTTTAGGGCCCTAAATAAATGCTACTGAACTAAAAGCATCTGCTAAGTTTTCTGCACTTCTTTTGAAATTCTGATTTCCCTATTGCAGTTTAATTTATCTCTTTCATCTCAGTTGGATTGGAGCCCTTGATGTCTCTTTCAAGTATCTTTTCACTGATAATGAAATATTTCTAACCTTGGAAGACTATGAGTAAACTTTGATTGCTAAAAGCACTTAACATTCATGCATATGAGTGTATTTATAATTGTCACTACTAAAACTTACATTAAGGGAATGCCAACCTTGAAATTTACACATATTAATTTCCTGGCTGTGATAATTTTTCAGACTGTAGTGACATCCTCACCATTTTCTCTGTTCTTGAGAGTAGTCTAGCTAATAGTGATGAGATAGGTAAACTTTCCTCTTTCTTGATATTTTTGTCCATTGAATTTTACTTTTATTGTCCAAACTTTCCCTTTTAGAAAATGTACCTTTTTTTTCTACAGATTTCAAGGGTACTTCTGATAGTGTAATTGATTTTGAGGATTCCATGACCTGATAATTTTATTTAGATTGAAATTTGTAATTTGAGATGTCATTCAAATTGCAGTATCATCAATATAATAGGGCAATTTTTTTGAAAATCCATCATCTTCATTTTTAAACAGTTGGATTTTTGTAGACATTTTCATTTTGAACAAAAAATTATAAAATTGAAGTTTTTACATAAAATATGAGTTTCTAATGAACAGTTCTTTGAGCTAGTGATGCAAATTTAACTCAGAGAAAATAAGCAGAGAGGGTTTAAATAAAAGGCACTTAATGTCCTAAATACACAAATTTAAATTATAATTAATGTAAAAGTATAAACTAATATATATTGTAAGTTTTAGAATTACATTTTCTTTATTTCTACCTGTGTAATATTAGATGAAAAATTTATTTTTATTCTCTATGTAGAGTTCCTCATTACTATTTTTTTTACCAAGTGTGTGCAAAAAACACTCTTAGGTTAAATAATTTTTGTCTTTGTATTTGCCAATCATCTATCTCGGAAAATGTAGTGACATTAACATTTGAAAATGTAACTAGAATATTTCCTTTGCTAGAAGATAAAATATTAAAGGCAGATATGATACAATATTTTAATAGGCATTAGGATCACCATAATTTTGCTAAATTATTTATATTACATTAATTATTTGTTATCCTTGAATTTGTTTCAACTGAAGGACAATAACCTTTATTAATTTAATTTAATATAAGCATTTGACTTAATGAATTTATAGTTATCTCTGAATTTTAAGGAAACTGCATCAATTTAAAATTCTTCCTGTTAAAATAAGTACATGTGTTTCATGGAAATCTTCTTAAATCTGTTTTGTAGATGATCTAATCCAGATTGGCATTCAAAAATGCTTATGAAAAGCTGTGATTGATCTATAATCATCTTATTCATTTAGATTTTGATTAGCAATTTCTAACTTTTTTCTTTAAAAGTTTCAGTTTCAATGGGATTATGATTTAAACTTATAGTGGAGGAGAGTTTTGAGTGTTGATATGTTCTTATTATAACTTGATGGTATTGTGGATGAATATATCTTGTTTTGATTCACAATGTATGAATATAAGGACATTCATAGGGAGGAAAAGAGACTTTCATGTGGTTTCCTGTCAAAATGATCACTGAAGAGCACCTGTTTGACAAGTTTATACTTTAGTATTTTTGTAAAATATCAAGTTAAATCAGTAGCTCTTAGCCACAGGGGTGCATTAGAATTGCTTGAGGAGCTTTTCAACAACACACTGGACTTCAGGGCAGAAATGACACTCAGCCATGCATAACTGGAAATTTTGCTCAGGTTCTTACTATGTACAGATCCATTAGAACTACTAGAGTATTGGCACACAATGCATGCACTAGAGACAGATATGAATGATTTCTGCTACAATACACATTTGCAAAAATTCACATGACATAAATTCTTTTGTTTCTTGGTTGTTACTGTGGTTATGTTAAAAATGTCAACAATCAACAAACTTTAGTGATACTGGATGTTGTTTTATTTATAATAAATAAGAAAGAGCCAAAATTGAACAACATTTGGAATATCAGTTAACATTAGGAGTTTAGAAATTTTATACATATATGCATGTATGTGTATGTATACACATGTGTACATACTTATATATGCATATGTAGTGCATGATCTCTTTATTGTCTCAAGTTTTTCTACTCACTTTCCCTTAGAAATTTTATGATTGTTTTTGGGCTTGTGCCTTCTACTTCTAACCTCCTCAATTTGGTTTCTTCTTTATTTCAAGGAAGTTCTTCCTTCACAGTGGTATTGAACATCCTTCTATTTAGAAATGCATTTGAACAAATTAACTAATACTAATACTTTCAAAAGCATAACTCCCTTCAAAGTAGGTCCTTACATACATAGTCAGTATGCAGTGCACACTGCAGAAGGCTTTGAGGGAAGATCCTTACTTGGACCCAAGTCTGTCATTGTTAGGCTGAACATAGAAGAATCCATCATCCACATGTGGTTTAACTGATATCCTTACTCCACAGTAGCACACATAGTTAGTCAGTGACTTATAAAGTAAGACACATCTTTCTTATGATGACTCAAATCTGAGAGAGATAGAATGGGAAAAAGGTAGGAGAGTGATTCAGATGTAGAGCGATACAGCCACACGAGATCAAAAACAACAAGACAATAGATCTCAGCATTCCCATGTTTAGTGTAAAAATGGATAAGCCTCTTCTACAAAACTGTGTACTCTTTTCTAATTGAGAATTGTTCTCTTTTTGGACATCACCATGCATATATGCTGATGTCCAAAAGAAAAACAAATACAATTCTTGAAAATGTGTTATGTTATGAAGCATTACAATAATAAGTAAGTTTTGTGTATCCAAATAGAGTAATGATATTTTTTTTTTGCCTTGAAGAAATGTAAAAAATTGGATCATGAAAATGAACACATGTAGATAGACAGGACAGATTATACCCACAACCTTGGTGGACTTAATATTCTCCTCAACTTGAGGAACTTCAGATAGATGTCTTCCTGACTCTAGGCCTTTAAGATCCCTTTTCTTAGAATGTCTACTTTAGGAAACTTGTGATTAAAATTATGTCTTGATTTCTTTGAGAGGTAAATCTTTTTAAAAGCTCTTGCCAGGTTTCCAACCTTGAAGTGTCTTTTTAAGGACCTCAGAGGCATCCCTTTGAAATTGAATCAAGGAAGATAGGGCCCCTAAAAATAGGAGTCTTGCTCCAATTTATGAAACTATCTTCTGTTCAGAAGAGAGGAGATTTTTCCCCCTTTTGGGTGAGATCAATTAGCAAACACAGACTACCTAATGATCTGCCCACCCAGACATGAAAATATTCTCTAGCTCTTTCTCTTTAATGGATTTGGGCTAAAAGTTAGTTCTATTCTCTTTCTGCTATTGTGATAATCTCGAATAAAGTCTTTGTTATCTCTTTGCAAATTTATCCTGTATGATTTTTTGCTTTGATATATTTTTTTCTTCATCTCCAACACCACATATTTTTCCATACTGCTATTTGTGTTAGAATCCATAAAGTGAAAGATGCCAGGATTTCACAAAAGCGTTTTGTTATTAGCATTGTATGTAGTGGTAAGACTCTATGAACAGGATAGTTAATATCTTAAAAGTCAGGCATTAGCAGAGTCCCAGGGGAGTAAGAAAGAAGCCCTTGCTTCTGAGGTGGCCATCTTTTTTTCAGAGCTACCCTAAAGAGTATTCCATTATTTTATGAGCAGAATGTACAATTTTCTGTATTTTTAAAAACTGGATTCTAAAGATTTATCTGTACTTCTTTATCCATTGTTTTTTTTGCAAATGAATCATCATCAAGTCCCCAGAATTATCTGACCTGATATGAATGAAAGTGCTCATGTTTGGGTAACATATTTAGTCAACAATTTCTAGAGGAGGAAAATTCACACAACAATCACAAAAATTATGGACATAGTGATGAAGATCAAAGCCTTCTGTTATAGTTGGCATTCATTCGTTCTTTAATGTGTACTTTTTTTCTATTTTGTTTAAACAAATTTTCTCAAACTTTTTGCTTATTTATTTCCTATTATTTTTCTGAAATTGGGAGAACTTCTGATCTTACAGTTGTTTGAAGGTTAAGTGGAAGGAAACTACTTAGATACTTATGTGAGAGGAAAAAAATCAGCTCTTCAAAGTTTTTGAACAAAGAAGAAAGCTAAAGTTAAGGAACAATTCCCTATAAAATAACAAATATTTTGTTTGTTATTTACTTTCTTAAGTTTAAATTTCCATATTAATGTAGACTTTTTTCCTGCTTTCATACAAGAAAACAAATAAAATAATTTCCCCCAATATAATGCATACTTGTGCTCAAGCTCACACACATGCTCTCACACACCATGGCAATAAGTAATGAGTGTAATGAAAACCATCTTGAGATATTAAAAAAAGAATATGGTTACATTGAAACATATGAAAAGAACTGTAAATCATATTATAGTTATGCTACTTATTAATTTTTTTGCCTGAGTAAAATCTTTAATTTCTATGAGCTTTAGTATGAATGGAAATAATGATTTTTGATTTACTAACATAAGATAATAGTTTTACAAATCAAATGCAATAACTCCATAATGAAAATTCATTATGAAAGGCAAATCCCTATAAAACTGAAGATAGCAATGTCATAAAAAGTACTACACTAGTGCTGGATTTTGTAAATATTAAGTCAGGTACTGATTGAACCATGTTGATATTTCAAAATCTAATGACTGACAATAATCAATTTAAGATGAAGTAGCTCAAAATGTCAAAAAAGCTATAGGCATCACACAATGGGTGCTTATACACAGCCAAGTTCATGTATATTTATTTACCTGAGATTTTCATTTATAAAGTTAAGTGCTTTAGTACTTTACTAAATCTCTGAGCCTTCCTGTTGCAACTAACAAAACTATATGTTGTAGGTTTTATTATAGCACTGTGTTTAACTTTGTTATTTATAATGAAGTAAAAGTTGACAGCAGTGATGGTAATATGAAGATATATTTTCTTCCAATATTGACTTAAGTCAACATTGTGATCACAAGAAAAGGTTAACTGGTTTACATTTTAATTAGACAAAATGTATTTATATATATATATATATATATATATATATATATATATATATATCAAATAAAAATCTAAATAAAAGTTTTCTACAAGGATAATTAATAAAGATTTTCACTTCTTTGTGCCATATGTATACCTCATATAATGGAAAAGCTGTTAATTACAGTCTTTTAAAAACTATTTTTTTATCACTTTATGCCTTTACCTCAAGATCAATGAGATGGAATGTAGAAATACATTATAATATAAACTTTCCGTATGGATTTAGAAAGTGAATATGAAATTTTTTCAAATTTTGAAAAAAGAGGTAATGCACTATTTTAATACTTGAAATTCAAGCTGGGCATGGTGACACATACCTGTAATCCCAGAAGCTCAGGAGGCTAAGGCAGGAGGATTGTGAGTTCAAAGCCAACCTCAGCAAATTATTGAGGCCCTAAGAAACTCAGTGAGACCCTTTATTTAAATAAAATACAAAAAAAGGTTGGGAATGTGGGCTCAGTGGTTAAGTGCCCCTGGTTCAATCACCTCAAAAAAAAAATTCAAGTCTGGCTCATGGTATACATAAACAAAACAAAATATAAAATAGATGTCAACCTTTATATAATATTAAAATGTTACATGAAGGACAATCCAAAGTAAAAAAAAAAAAAAAAAAAAAAACACATGAAATTATTAGAGGAAAACATGGGAGAATTTAATTTTATATTTACTTGACATAAGGAAACACTTTCTAAGCAGTTTCTAAATTTTGTTTTCAAAAAGAAAACAATGAATTGAAATATAATAAATAGAAAATTCTCACTTGAAGGTTTTCACAAAAATAGTTTCTCACTGAGTAGCTGAGGCTGGCTCTGAACTTAAAATATTTCTGCCTCACCCTTCTGAATCACTGAAACTAGACACATGTCACCATATTGGTCCTATTTAGATTTGTGAATAAGTAAAATTGGGATAGCTAACAGAAAGAACTGTAACAATCACCCCTTTCTTCCTAAGGTTTGAACACTGGACTACTTTGAACATATAATGAGGTAATATTATCCATTTTCATCAGTAATCTGTTTATTCCATTTCATCAAAACAATTTGTAATGGCCTAAAGTTTGATTTATTTTGGAAATTTTAATTATTGTGTTAGAACATCTGTGCTTTTCTGTGGGCTATGTTAGAATACTTGGTTCAATGCCTATAAAAATTATAATGGGTTTATAACTAAAGAGGAGTCTATATAATAAATAAAATCTAAATAATTATTTTGTTTCATATTTTCCTAGATTGCAAAACTAGGAATTCAACTAATGAGTCCTCTATCACTGACTTACATTCCCAGCCATTTTTCTTTTCTGTTTTGTGACAGGGTCTTTATCAGTTGCAAAGGCTGATCTGCAACTTGTACTCCTCCTGCCTCAGCAAATTGATTCACTGAGAATGAAATACATGAAAGTGTACCTGGCTGTTTTGTAACATTCTTAAAAGATGGGTTTACAGCATTAGGTAATGGGAAATGCCTGCAATCCTACTAACTCTGGAGAATGAGGTGCTTTTTTGTTGTTTTACCTATTTGTTTATCCATGGTGACTGAATTACATATAAACTTGACAGAGAACACACTTTAAGACTTAAGCCATACAATGCAGTATCTATCTCTACAGAATAAAGAAAAGTATCAGATACATAAAATTGTGTTGCGTTGAGAGCCACAGCAGAGTGGGAATGGCAACTGGCATTTTGCCAGAAGGAATGGTTGAGAGGTGACACCAGGGAGCCATTAAGATGATGGTAATTAAGTTAAGCTGTGTATAATTGCTGTGACTGGATGATGCTGGATTGAAACAGGCTGTGTATTAAGTTGTATATAGACCCCTGCTGTCAGGCAATAGGGCGGCTCCTGCTGCCTCATGCTGGAAAGTTAAGAAGTCTTTGCACAAATATTTTTTCTATTGAAGTAAAAAAGAACAAGGTGAACACAAATTCTACTTATTTTTCTAATGAGTATTTAATCCAGGGGTGCTTAACTACTGAGCTATATACTCAGCTTTTAAAATTTTTGTTGTTGTTTTAATTTTGAGAGAAAGTCTTGCTAAATTGCCTTCCCATGTTACTGAGATTTGCTTTGAACTTGTGATACACCTGCTTCAGCCTCACAAATTCATGGATTACAGACATTAACCACCACATGTGGATATTCTTTTTTAAAATAAATGTCAGTATTTAAATTTTAAGGGAACAAGAAAATTATGGTGAATCCATGAGATCTAGAGAGGGCAAGTTTTGCCTTTTTGGTCAGGCATATTTAATCCTGAATTCAGTTCAAGTTTCTTGATTATTATTGCTCTGCCTGGTGCAGTGATACAACCCTGTAATCCCAAAAAGCTGTGAGAGTGAGGTGGGTGGATTGGAAGTTTGAAAAACATTTCAGCAATTTAATAGAAAATGTCTCAAAATTAAAAAGAAATAAATAGAAAGACTTGGGGATACAGTTCAGGGGTAATAATCCCCCAGTCTAATTACCAGTAACACACACACACAAACACACACACACACACTACTTGTGGGGTTTTAAAAATGTTCTTTGACACTGAATAGCTGTTTTGACCTAATCTACAAAAGTTAGAATAATACTGAGTTCCAAATTTTTTGCAGTTCTTTAGCCTTATTTGTATAACAAATAGCTTAGCAATTTTCTTTTTATCTTACTCTAGCCAAAATGCAGAATGTGTTTCCCAAATTCTGGATCTGGGTTCTTCTTAATTTTTATGGCTTCTGTTAAGCTGTGGCTACGAAAAAGCATTAGCCAGGTACGTAGTCAGGGAACATTTTGAAAGCTTTTGCTTTTGCTTTAAGAACACTGTCACCTCCAATGAAAATGAGCCCACATTAATTTACTTGACTATCAGATATCCTCGAGGAGGAGAATCAGGGTGATAATTTTGGCAGTCAGATGGCCCTCTGAAGTTCAGTAACCTTATCAATCATCAGCTAAACACATGAAGCAAAAGAATTCCAGATTATTAAAATCCAAATATGAGCCAGCAAATTTTCAAGTGACTTCTTATATGGTGACAAATAACAGCAAACCCACTGTAGGCAAGGTGTCAAGATTCAATTACATGTAGTACAGAAATTATCTTGAAAATAGCAAATATCTTATAGGTAGTGATTTCACTTTTCAAGTTTAACGTTGGATTTTTCTTTATGTAGTAATGAATTATTTAGGAATATGTGTAGACATCTAGGTTTTTGATTTGTGCTAATATTCTGTCAGTACCCCAACCAAAGAAGGAAACAAACATCACAACTCTGACATTATGCTAAGGGCAAAATTGCAAAATAAATTTTTTTTCATGTGTTTATTCCCTTGAATCTGGAAGATCTGGCACCCTCCACCTCCTGGGACACCAATTATTTGTGTTTTACAGTGCTATAGTAGAAAGAGGAATAGATCTGTGCTCAGCCTCTTTTGAGAATCAGTATTCACATTTGTACACTTCTGCATTGAAGATGCTTACTCTCCCAAAGTACAGTGTCTCCCCTGTTGTTAGGTCCTAATAAAAATATGGCCTAGGTAGTGTATTCCATTTCCTACGACATAAAATGACTTGTTCTGGCATTTCACCTTACTGAGTTCAAGGAATTTGCAGCTCTCAAACACAGAATGTGGATGTGGTGAACTAAGATGTACCTGGGACTTCAATAAAAAAATGGATTTTAAAATAAATTTCCAAAACTACATATATTCATTAGTAAATTTATATTGTCAAGCCATAATAATATGCTGAATATATTGGCTTAAGTTATTAAAATCAATTTCAGGTTATTTTTGTTTCATTAACATGAACACAAGAAATTTTAAAATTACACTTGTGCCTCACAAATATTTTCATGAACATTGCTGACTCAGAGGATGGCTTAAAATTAAAAGCTCAAACAGACTTCCTATTAAGACTAGAGAGCAGAAATTTAAATGAATTCTGAAAGTATTTTTTATCATGTCATTTTTCAGGAGGAAGCATACCATAAATCAAACTCAGGGCACTCGAACACTGAGCAACATCTCCATCCTTATTTTATATTTTATTTAGAGACAGGGTATCACTGAGTTGCTTAGTGCCTTCTGTAGAGAGTGGCTATGAAAGCAGTACTAAGAGGAAAATTTGTTGCATGGAGTTCATTCCTTAAAAGAAAAAGTCAACAAGTAAATGACCTCACACTACATCTCAAAGCCCTAGAAAAAGAACAAACCAGGAGCAAAATCAGTAGAAGGCAAGAAATAATTAAAATTAGAGGTGAAATCAATGAAATTGAAACAAAAGAAACAATTGGGAAAAATTGACAAAACAAAAAGTTGGTTCTTTGAAAAAATAAATAAAATTGAGAGACCATTAGCCATCCTAAGGAAGAGAAGGAGAGAGAGAATGCAAATTACCAACATACGTGATGAGAAAGGTAATATCACCAAAAGATACTATAAAATACAGAAGATAAGTAGAACTTATTTTGAAAGCTTATACTCTAATAAAACAGAAGACATTGAAAGCATCAACAAATTTCTTAAGTCATATGATTTGCCCATATTGAGTCAGGAGTATAGACAAAATTTAAACAGACAAATACCAAGTAAGGAAATAGAAGAAGCCATCAAAAGCTTACAAACCAAGAAAAGCCCAGGACCGGATGGATACAAAGCCAAGTACTACAAGACCTTTAAAAATAACTAATATCAATACTCTTCAATTTATTTCAAAAAAAGTAGAAAAAGAGGCGGTAATTCCAAACGCATTCTATGAGGCCAATATCACACTGATCCCCAAACCAGGCAAAGACACATCAAAGAAAAAAAAAATTCAAACCAATAAATCTAATAAATATAGATGCAAAAATAAAATTCTGTCAAATCAAATACAAACATATCAAAAAGATTGTGCACCCATGATCAAGTAGGATTCTTCTCAATTGATTCAAGTTTGGTTCAACATACAAAAATCAAAAAATGTAATTAATCACATAAATAGACTTAAAGATAAGAATCATATCATCAGCTCAATAGACACAGAAAAAACATTTAACAAAATGAAATACACATTTAAGTTCAAAACACTAAAAATACCAGTAATAACAGGAACATATCTCAACATCATAAAGGATATCTAGGGTAGGCCTCAGATCAACATCATTCTAAATGGAGAAAAATTGAAGACATTTCCTTTAAAAACTAGAACAAAAAAGAGATACCTTCTTTCACCACTTCTATTTAAAATAGCTTTTGAAACACTGACCAGAGCAATTAGAGAGATGAAAGAAATCAAGGGGGAATGTATAGAAAAAGAAGAACTTAAATTAGCACTATTTGATGATTATATGATTCTATACCTAGAAGATAAAAAAAAAAACTCCACCAGAAAACTTCTAGAACTAGTAAATAAATTCATCAAAGTAGCAGAATATAAACACACATAAATAAAGGGCATTTATGTATGTTTATGTATATTTCCTCTGAGAAGGAAAGGAAAAAAAAACTACCCCAACACAACAACCTAAAAAAAGATACTTGGGAATCAACTTAACAAAAGAGGTGAAAGATTTATACATTGAAATCTACAGAACCCTAAAGAAAGAAATCAAAGAAGACCTTAGAAAATGGAAAGATCTACCTTGCTCCTGGATAGACAGACTTAATATTATCAAAGTGACCATACTTCCAAAAGCAATACAGATTTAATGCAATTCCAATCAAAATTGCAATGGCATTTCTCATAGAAATAGAAAAAGAAATCATGAAGTTTATCTGGAAAAACTAAGGGATCCAGAATAGTAATCTTTAGCAGAAAGAGTAAAGCAGGTGGCAGGCATCCCTATTCCAGATGTTAAACTATACTACAGAGCAATAGTAACAAAAAAAAAGTATGGTATTGTCACCAAAACAGACTGGTAGACGAATGGTACAGAATAGAAGACACAGAGAATAATGCACAAAATTGCAATTATCTTGTATTAGATGAAGGTGCCAAAAACATGCACTGGATAAAAGATAGCATCTTCAACAAAGGGTGCTGGGAAAACTGAAAATCCATATGCAACACAATGAAATTAAATTAATATCTCTCACCATGCACAAAGCTTAACTCAAAATGAATCAAGGACCTATGAATTACTCCAGAGACTCTGTGACTAATAGAACAAAAAGTAGGCTCTAATATTCATCATGTGGTATTAGACACCAATTTCCTTAATAAGACTCTATAGCACAAGAATTAAAACCAAGAATCAATAAATGGGATGAAATCAAACTAAAAAGTTTCTACTTGACAAAAAATATCTGTGAGGTAAACAGAGAGTTTACATCCTAGGAGAAAATTTTTACCCTTCACACATCAGATAGAGCACTAATCTCTGGGGTATATGAAAAACACAAAAAACTAGGCACCCAAAAAAACAAATAACCCAATCAACAAATGGGCCAAGGACCGGAACAGACACTTCTCAGAAAAGAATATACAATCAATAACAAACATATAAAAAATGCTCATTATCTCTATCAATCAGAGAAATGCAAATCAAAACTACTCTAAGATATTATCTCACTCTAGTCATAATGGCAGATAGAATAAAGACAAACAAGTGTTGGAAAGGATGTGTGGGAAAAGGTACACTCAATATATTGCTGATGTCACTGCAAATTGGTAAAACCAATATGGAAAGTAGTATGGATATTCCTTGGAAATCTGGGAATGCAACCACCATTTGTACCAGCTATCCTTCTCCTCAGTCTATACCCAAGGGACTTAAAAACAGCATACTACAGAGATACAGCCACATCAATATTTATAGCAACACAATTCACAATAGCTAAACTATGGAGCCAATCTAGACGCCCTTCAGTGGATGAATGGATAAAGCAAAATGTGGCATATATACATAATGGAATATTACTCAACAATAAAAGAAAATAAAATCATGGCATTTGCAGGTAAATGGATGGCGTTGGAGAAGATAATGCTAAGTGAAGTTAGCCTATCCCAAAGAAACAAATGCTGAATGTCTTCTCTCATATAAGGAGGCTGACTTACAGTGGGGAAGGGAGGGGGAGCATTGAAGAAATAGATGATTTCTAGGTAGGGCAGAGGGATGAGAGAGTAAGGGAGGGAGCACGGGATTAGCAAAAATCATAGAGATGGCAATGCAGGGAAGAAAGATAGCATTCTATCCAAAGAAAGATGTTAGGATGAAGGGACATCTGTGTGACATTATAAATGCAATGGTACCCTTTACATATCACACAACACCTTATTTTCACATTCCAAATACTTAATATAAAAATTATTAATAAATAATACTAAAATATAAAATAAAATATAAAGCATTTAAAGAATAGTTCAAAGCCAGCCTCAGAAATGATTAGACCCTAAGCTATTCAGTGAGACCCTCTCTCTAAATGAAATACAAAAAAAAAAAAGCTGGTAATGTGGCTCAGTGGCTAAACACCTCTGGATTTAATCCCTGACCCCTTCCATAATGGTATTGTACCAATCATTTATATCACATAACAATTCATTTTCATATAGTAAATGATGAATGTATAAATTATGAATAAGTAATACTGAAATAAGAAAGTAAACATAAAGCATTCAAAAGTTAATGTAAGAAAGAGGGAAAGGGATTGGGTGCATGTGGCTGTGCACACCTGAATATTCAGTACTCTAGAGGCTGAGGAAAAGAATCTTAATTGGGAGGGTGATCCCAGCAAATGAGCAAAAACTTTTCTCAAAATAAAATTTTAAAAAGGATTAAAAAATGGTGAGGTTACTTATATATATGAACTTAAAAATATTTTGTGTAACTTTGAAAAGAATAACCAAGGAAGCACAATACAGAAAATTCCATAGATGAATCTGTATAAATGTACAAATCATTGTTAAGTGCAATAAAAGGGTTCATAGAAATGCAAGCATGTCAAGAAAAATATTTGAAATGAGTGAATGGTAAAACCCAAAATAAAGATGGATTTCAGAATTGGAGACACAGATCACTGGCAGGACTTGTGCACAGATTATGTGTGGTAATAGTGTTATATCTTGGTACCCCCAAAAAACAGATGTTAAGAGGGATGATTTTCAAAATATAGCAGAATAGCAGGCTCCTGACTCACCCTTCATTCATGGATACACAAAATAAATACTTATTTCTGTTTTAAATCACTCTTAAATAAAGTCATAAATAAATTAAGAAACTTGTGTACATTGGACAACTGAGAAAATATCTACCATCAGATGAGTAGAAAACGTTGGTGGGCACTTAAGCATTGGTTCTGCCTCAAGCAATGTGCCACACAATTGGGACAGAATGCCCAAATCCACTGTCACTCTAAATAGAGGAAACCAAATTGGGATCATGAATAAAGCATATTTTATGCTAACTTTCTCACAGTTTGGATTTTAATTTATCTGGTGATTACAGGCATGCTTCATCACATCTGGCAAAATATAAATATTTGTTAAGAATAACTTCTTAATCCAGAATAAAGGCATATCCACTGATTTAACATCCATATGCAAAAATTTTAAAAACATGATACTTCACTTATATAAGAAAACAAAAGTGATATAACAGTTAAAATTCAAATGTACAGAAGGCAATTTATATTTCAGATAATTTACTATTTGGATGTTCTAACACTACTAATTTTTGCATGTTGATTTTGGCACAATGAGATTTGCTGGGTTCATTTATTAGGTTCTAATAATTTTGGGGTGGGATTTGGGGGTTTTTTCTATATAAGATCTCCATTACAGAAGAAACAATATTTTAAATAAAATATATCAAAGATTGGATGTTCACATACAAAAAAATGAAACTAAGCCTCCATCTCTCACAAATTAAAAAAGAAAAAGTCCAATCCAAAATGGATTAAAGACATAAAAGCAATACTGAAAACCGAAACTACTATAAGAAGACAGTAAACATGGTTCAGCACAATGATGTGGGCAAGGATATTTTGGAAAAAAAAACAAAACTGTTGGAGAAAAGCAAAAGTAGAGTATGGATTACACCAAACTGAAATTCTTCTGCATAGCACAAAAAACCATCAACAGAGTGCAGAGACAGCCTACAGAATGGAAGAAAATATTTCAAACTATATATCTGACAAGAGTTGATATCCAAGGTATATAACAAATTCCAAACATTTAATAGCAAAGTAACCTAATTAATAAATGAGAAATAGACCTAAATAGACATTTCCCAAAATAACATGTAAAAATAGTCAATAGTTATATGGGGAAAAATATCAACATCAGTAAGCATGAAGGAGATGCAAATCAAAACCACTATGGTATATATCTCTTCACCTCAGTGAAAATGACCGTTGTCAAAATGACTAGAGCTAAGTGAAGGTGAGAATGTGGAGAAAAAGGAACTCTTATATATAGTTGATAGGAATTTAAATTGATACACTCATTATGTAAAACAGTATGGAGTCTCCTCAAAAATAATAAAGAAAGAATTGCCATATGATCCAACATTTTCACTACTGATTATACAGGTAAAAAATCATGAAATCAGTTTCCCAAAGAAAAGTTTGCACTCTTGTGGTTATTGTAGCACAATTCAAAATAGCCAAAATATAAAATCAACCTAAGTGTCCATCAACTGATGAAATGATAAATAAAATGTGGTATATATGCACAATGGAATATAAAATGCCACAAAAAAATGAAATCCTGTCATGTTAGTGACAACATGAATGGACATGAAATACCCTATATTAAATGGAATAAGACAGGCATTAAAAAGTCAAGTACTGCATGTTCTTACTCATGTGGAATTGAGGGATGGAAAAAGTTTAATCAATGTGTATTAAGTTGCAGTTAGAAAGGAAAAAAAATAGTCCTAGTGTGTTATCAAAGTGGAGATTGTCTATAGAAAATAATATTGTACTGTACATTTCCAAAAGCTAGGAAAACAGATTTTGAAAGTTTTTTTTTTCTATGAAGAAATGATAAATATTTGAGGAAACAGATGACTAATTTGATTAAACATTGCACAATGTATTGTGTACTGAAAAGTCACAAGTTACCACATAATTTTGTACAATTTGTATGACTTTATCAGCTAAAATGAATTTAAGTAAGCAATTGAAGGATTTGAAAGTTGTTTAGTACTCCAGGATAATTGTTCCAGTCTTCAAGAAAGAGATTTATTGTTTTTATGACCTATCCAAAAAAAAAAAAATACACATTATCTCTTCCTCCATGGCTACCAACCTCAGTAGACTCACGATGGTGTGGTAGGGTGGGTGAGGATGGAATATAACATAGAAACTCCATTTCTTGAGGAGAAGAATGTGAGAGTCACTGTGTAAGAAATCATTATCACCATCTTAAAATATCTAATCTATCTGCCTTCTGACAATGACATCATCACACATGAAAATGTATTTGTGCCCTACTTCAGTACTCCTGAGTTTTATCTTTCTATAGCCTTAGTTTGATATTTTTAGAACATCACTAATCAAGTATCTTCAGGTTCAGATGAGTAGCCTCAGGTGAAATTACTTGGATATAACTCTTTGAATATTATTCTTCTGAACATGAAGTCCCATGAACTAACAAGACAGGTTATATAATTTATTCTCCCACCTCCAACAGACCTTGGTAAGACAACCACAGAAAAACCAATATACATTATTTTGTAGACAAAAGAATAAAGAGGGAAGGACACAGCAAACACTTGCTCATAGCAAGTCTGAAATCTACCTGAAAGTATGGAACAATACCTATCCTTGAATGTTTTCATGGCATTGTTGTTTTCCACAAAAAGAATGTATTTATATATTTTTTCTGCTTGCTTCCTTGATTCCCTTTCTGTAACATTTTGGAGGTAGAAAGAGGTTTTTGTTTGTTTGTTTGTTTCCACTTTTTACTTTCTTTGTCTCTGTCTTAGCTTTTCTTGCTGTTGTGACCAAAAGATCTGACGAAAACAATTAGAGGAGAAAAAGTTTATTTGGGGGCTCACAGTTTTTCTTAGTCCATAGATAGCTTCATTCCTTGGGGAATCTGATGAGGTAAAACATCATAGTGGAAAAATGTGGTGGTAAAAAGCAGTTGGGGACATTTTATTAGGAAGCAGACATAGCTAATCTCAGCTCACATAATATATAACACAAAGGCACACCCCCATCAACCCACCTCCTCCTGTCACACCCATGCTTACTGAGTGGTGACTGTAATCAGGGGATTACCACACTGATTAGGTTAAGGTTCTCATAACCTGATCTTTTCATCTCTCAACTTTCTTGCCTTGTCTAATACATGAATTTTGGGGGTACACCTCACATCTAAACAGTAACAGTCACTTTAAATCTAACCTGACATGATCCTCTTAAACATTTCGTGAATTTCTTATGTTCTCATTTATAATCCACTACATTAGAAAAAGGCACATATATAAATATCTCCAGTATACTGCTCTCTGTATTGGGTTCCCTGGGAGTCTTCCTTTAGATAACACACATTGAATCTTAAAATTCCTGTTGTTTAAACCAAAGGCTCTATAAGGCAGTTTTTAAATCTTTAGAAGATCTTCTTTTTATTTGAAAAAGTTGGTAAGACTAGACTATAAATACTTACAAAGAGTAAATAAAGGATGTCATAGGTACACTGGAATTAGAGATTTTCTCCCAAATCATTTATTAATGTGAGATGTTTGTAATTGTTTTTGTTGTTTACTTGTGCATTTTTACATAAGTACACATGGGGATTAAGAAATAGTCTTATATTCAATGCAAAAAAATAACGTTTCTTTTTTTATTTCAAAGTTTATTCTTCATCTTATCTCTTATCTTTTTGCCTTTGTTAAATGGAATGAGAATGAGCTATATTTAACCTTTAATATCGTACCTGAAAATATCCTTAGCCAAATCATCATTTCTTTGCATCTTCTAATTTCTCTTTTTTACTGTTGGTGACAAAATGTTGTCAAATTTTCACCTCTATGTATTTCCACAAATTCCAATATTTTCTTTATATTTCCTTCAGTTATTTTGAGAATATTTTAAAATCAATCTACTTAGTCATTTACAAACACCCTCCTTGAAGCATTTTATTATTTAATTTTGCATCTCCTTAAGTCTATTTTGTTTTGTCTGCTTCCTGACCCCAGAACCTCAATGAGAAAAAAAATCCAGATATTTGTTAAGGCAGATTTCCACTCCTTGGTTTACCATTTTTGTTCCACTTAAATGTAAGTATAGGAAAAAAAAAATCTCCAAACTCCGGAATGAAAAAGAAACAATTTATCCGTCATAAATTCAATAATCAGAAAGGTTTCATCTTGACAGCTCTGTCCCAGGGTCATTCATTAGGTTGCAATGTGATGATGGATAATATTAGAACAAGGTAGAGAATTTGAAATATGGGGGGGGGGTGGATAGACATTGTTTTTCCTTCCTGTAGTCTTAAATCCTAATTCATAGGCTGTGCTAGTCAGATTCAGAGGTTTCAGCCCAGGGTCAGCCAACTGCACTGCTCTTGCCCTCAGGAGAGGCAGAACATCATGGTGGAAGGTCATGGCAGGAGGAAAGCTGCTCTGGTCTTAGGAGCCAGGGAGGAGAAGGAGAGCATGCAAGGAGCCAGTGATGAAATGTAAACCCCAGGGCATGCCCCCAGTGGCTTATTTTCTCCAGTCATGCCCTACCTGCTCACAATTACTACCTAGAAATCCATTCAAATTATTAATCCATCAAATGGATCAATTTACAGTTAGCACTCATAATCAGGTCACCTCTGAATATTTCTGTATAGTCACATACATAAGCTTTTTGGGGATACCTCATGTTGAAACCATAACATAGGCTTTCATAGTTCTACTCAAAATTGCACTGTATCAGAAAAATGAAAGATTAAAGTCTTATGGAAAGTAAATGGTAAAATGTTACTTATTTACAGAGAAAATGATCAAACATATATAAAATTCAATGAATCTATATAATAGACAGGAATTCAGTTTTTGGAAATGGTACTGTTGAATGTTAATAGCTAATATAAGTAATCAAAATTATAGAAGGTGCCTATAGAGATTTACAAGCTGATGCAAAAAATGTATATGAAGAAATCAAAGAATATTTAATAACAAACAAAATTTGAGACAAATACAAAGTTGGAAGTCTTATATTACCTGTTAAGAGGCTTAATAGAAAGTTATTAAATCATTACTATGTGACAGAATGTGGAACAATAAAATTTAAACATTTTTGGGAAACCTACACCACACACACGCACACACATACACACAATATGATTTTCAACACACATGGAAAAATAATTCATAATTGAATTATACTTTTTATAAAGCAGTAAAGTAAAACTTGATGACTACACTAAAAAAAGGAAAAAGAAAACAAGAAAGAACTATACCCTTATATAAATTTCCACTTTACACAAAAAATGAAATGAATCATGTACACCATTGTGAAACTAAAAGTGTATAATTTATTCTAATTAGTGTCATATGTAATATTCAAAATATACTGTCATGTATATCTAAAAAGAATTTAAAATTAGCTGAAATGAATGTGGTAAAATATTACTCGTGTTGTTTAACTTCATAGTAATTCCCTTTAAAGCCTACAAAGCATTTTACAGTATGTGTTCATTCATATAATGAAATGCAAATAAAAGTAAAATAAAATAACACTCTGAAATTTCTTGCAGAAAGTGTAGGAGAAAATTTTATAATTAGGGTAAAATTCCTTTCACAGAATACAATGTACACTACAGAAACAGGGAAATGAATTAATCTTGAACATAATCAAATTTTATATTATGAAATTATTTTAAGAAAATGGGAAAGTTAGGTACAGCTTTAGATTGTAAGAGAATAATATTTTATCTGAAGAAGGACATATAAATTACATATAAATAGATCTTTCTACTCAAAAATATGTAGTAAAATCATAAATAAGAAAATATAAGTAAAATTAAATCATTTAAAAACTTGAACATACATCTAAATGGGTACACAATTTTAAAATTAGCCTGTGAAATATTACTTAATGCTAATTATCAGTAAACTTAAATTAACCTTTAATGTGATACCTACACAATCTCTAGTATTAAACTACAATGACTAATAGCACCAATCCTTAGCACGTATATGGGACAACTTCATTTATTGTTATTGTTTAAAATCATAAAATATTTTAAGAGATATTGATAATTTCTTATAAATTTAGAAGTTCATTAGATTAAAAAATGGGAAAAAGGAAGGGGAGAGGGGATAAGAAAGGAAAGACATGAAATTAAGTTGATATAAATTTCATACATATATATATATATATATATATATATATATGTATCACAGTGAATCTTGCCATCATACATCCCCAAGAATGAGGTCTTAAATAGAATATATTTCATTCTTATATAATTATATCAAAATGGATTCTACTGTCACATATAACCAAGAAGAACCAATAAAAAATAGAAAAAGAATATTCAAGAATGTACTCAACATATAACTGAATAATTCCTTCCTTGTGTACTTGTCTGAGAACTTAAAAAACGATAGGGCCAAATAGATGTTTTTAAAAATTAAGCATATAAGAAAAAGTCAAATAACTTTAATCATTCACAACTGAAAATGAACCGAATGTCCATCAAGTGAATGACTACTGTGTTATATCCATATATTGGAATATTATTTAGTGAATAAAAAGAACAAAGCATAGAACATGACTGAGTCTCAAGAACATACACTCAAAGTGAAAGGAACAAGAATTTAAAGAGTGTCTACAGGCTGGAGATAAAGTTAAGTTCTAGAATACTTGCCTGGAATGTAGAGACTCTGGGTTTGATCCCCAACACATACACACACACACACACACACACACACACACACACACACACACTTACACTAGTATTACTATTTAAAATTACAGGGTTATATGCATTTATTGCACGCAGAAAACTGGTGTATTTAATTATTTTAAAATTATACCTTGATACAATGTAGTTAAAATTGTCTAGGAAAATTAGAGTAAAAATATCAAAAATAATTCCAGTATCTGGCTTTCAGAAAAAACAAAGTAGATATAGGGATAAAGCACATATAAATAGAGGGATGAGAATTTTCCACAGTAGAAGAAACCTCAATTTGAAATAGCAAGCTAAATGTAATGTAGTATAAATCAATATACAGCAATATTTTTGTTCCAAAATGACTTGTCTTTATATATAGCACTTTCTTTTTTGCCATTTGTCTTCAATTTCAATACAATCAACTCTATTCATGGAATATACATATAAACTTTTCTTATAAAAAAAAATAAAGTTATTTCTATGATCACTAATAAATATGATTCATTCTGTTTCTTCAGAGGAAGAATACACTAGTTTCAGTCAGTGCCTTGTTAGAGCCATGGCTTTGATTCATTAATTCTGCTGCTCTTTCGTCTTAACATAGGATGTGGAGCATTATTGAAATTCAATAAATATATTGTTGTGTTCACTGAGCAAAATATTTGGTAACTTTATTTAAATAGTCCATTCTTCGGGTGTTTTTTGGGTAGGCAAAATTAAATCATGTGCATTATTAACCATTTGGTACACAAGAGTATTAAAATTAATATTGTAATTAAATATTTTACTCATTTAAAACTATATATGTGAAAGTAATTTATATGATGATATTAAAATCAATATATGATAATAAACTTTGACAAGCATTATGCAAATTATTCAAAAGTCAGGTCATTTTTCTAATAGCTAATAATCTATTATTGAAAAGAGCCCTAGCACATTCTGTATCCAGAAATACTTTTTGTTCACTGAGATTAACAAAAATAACAAGGCATGCCTTGAATGAAAAAGAAAAGTGTATGTTTTCAAAGAAAACAATTTTTCATAGTTTTGTGGATCTTATGTGTTTCTTTTAGAAGCCTCCTTCATTAGTGTTCAGAGAGTGTTTAAATATGAACTGTTCTTTAACTCAGTTGGTCTTGACTTTAGTTCTTGCTTTGATACTGATATTTTTCCCCATTTTATCTCAAATTTGACATTTATTATAATTTTACTTTTTAGATTCTTACTTTCCATTAGCCACTCTAATATGAAAGACTTTTCAACCAGGGAGGAACTGCTACACTTTCTTTGTATCCTACATTTTTATCTCTACAGAAATGATGTAAATTTAATTCACTTGAACTAAGAATATCGATTATGAATATGATAAAATGCTGAGTTAAATCAATTTTGCATCATTAATGTTGACATGACACTGTGAGAGCACTCAGAATGTTTTACTGACGGAATAAACAAAAGGTGGTAGCCCTTGCTTTAGGAACAAGAGTTTATGATATTCAACATGAACAGGCAAAAAAAGGTACAGAATTTATAATTTCAGAAAGTAAACTGAAGACATAAAAAAGCAAGAGAGACCTTAAAATATTTAAAATGTTGAAACCTACTCTGCAAGTGGGTATACTGTTACTACATAAATAAACCAAAATTTATGACACCTAATATCACAGAATCTGCGGTTAAGTCAGTGAAAAGACAGCAGTAACAGTACAGGCTTCAATAGTAAACTTTATGCCAGTTCAAATGCTTATTAAAATATCAATGCAATTTGCATTCTGAACATGATGGAATAATTGGTACTAGACTGGTCTGATGCCATAAACATCTATAAAACTGAACAACACATGAAGCAAAAGAATAATGGTTCACAAAAGGAAGGCACAAAAAAATGGAATCACTTCCTGCAGGAATTTGGGTGAAGTGTGCTAAAAGAAAAAGAAAAAATCCAAACAGAGAACAGTGGTTTTACAAAATGAAAATTATTATTGGAGTTTGGAGTGATTCATATGGCTAGAATTGCTGAACAGAATTTTAAAACTCAGTAAAGAAGGAGCTCATGAAATCTGCATAGGCATTTTCTTGAATATTTGACTAAATGCCTACCTATTTGTGTGCATAACAATAGTTTGCATTCCTGGGCACAAACTATGTTATGAAAAGTATAAGTAACAGATAAATTTAGAAAGCTAATAGGTAGTTATAAACAAATCAGTTTTCAGGATTCAGACAGAACAGGGATACCAAAAGCCCTGAAAAGTTAGAATAAAGAAATCAGTTTTGTCACCCTTGGAATTTAGTAGAGACATCAAATGACCACATCATAGAAGTGTAGTTAATATAACTGAAGTAGCAACTGTTCCTTCTCTACTCTAAAAATTCATACAACTTTTCTCCAGAGTAAATATTAGCAAGTGAAATGTTGCTTAACTAATGACAAAAATAATGGGGAAAATATTGTCAATATAATATTCACATAATAAGAAAAAAAATTGAACATGCAAGGAAAACAATGTTCTTAAAACAAGAGTAATAAACATGAAAGTAGAAACTCAATTAATATAGACAAAAATGAGAGAATAGATGGAATTCATAGGTATGGAATTTAAAACAGGCATTAAAAATGTGTTCACATGTTTGAGGGAAATTTAAACAAACTGACAAAACATCAATTGTAAAAAATATCATAAAGTATAAAATGGGAATCTAAGAATTTACAAAAGTCAATAGGTGCATTAAAGAGAATATTAAATATTATAAGGTACTTCATGGCAGAGCAAAAGAAACTAAAGAACAGAAAAAGAAGAAAAGTGGCTGAAAACTGTTAATTGACCCTTATTGATCATTACTGGGATATTACTGAGAGGCTTCTATATATTCAATTGACACTCAGACTGTGAACTCAGAGAAGAGAAGCAGAAAATTTAATTGAAGAACTATTGAGTAGAAATTTTATGAACTTGATTTGGAAACATTAAGTCTCAGACTTAAGGTTATTAGCAATTTTAAACAAGAAAACAGGAAAAAATAAACACTAATAAATCAGAAGGAAAATCTTAATAAATGGCAGGGAAGAAGACATAACGTATTTCACACAGAAAACAAAACTAAAATGAATACAGAATTGTCATTGGAAATAAGGCAATCCAGAAGGTAATGGAACAATAAGTTTAATAACCTTAAGTAAAAAGTAAAAACTGTTAACCTAGAAACATTCTTTTAATGTGAAGGCTATGGAATATTATTAGACAAAACAGAAAAAGTGGAGAGAGTTTATGAAGAGTAGGCTTGCATTTCAAGAGATGTCAAACAAAACCAAAACCAAAACAAAATTTTTTCAAGAAAAAAGGAAATTATAACCAATAAGCTTTCTAAACTACATAAAAGAACAAAAAAAACAGTGATGTCATTAGTGAATGTATGAATAATTATAAAATAGATTTCCTCATAACTAATTGAAATGACATAATTGTCCTTGAATTGTTTGCACCCAACTACAGAGATGAAACATAGGTGACAGAAATGAGGGTTAGTAGAAAAAATATTAATAATCAAATATTTCAAGTATAGTTGAAAATGTATAAATTAAAGCAAAATATGGAAAACTAGAACAATGTTGTCAACAAACTAACTGTAATTATAAAATAGTATACACAATAACCACGACACATATTCCTTTAATTGAAAATGGGAAAATGTATCAAGATAGATAACAGATTTTGACCCAAAACAATTCTGAATATATTTACAATGAGTAATACAGGTAATATTTTCTGCAAACAATGTTATTATATTAAAAATCAATTGCAGAAGACATGGGGAATAATCCTAGCTGGTTGTAAATGTACACATACTTCCAGAAATTCCATTAAATTTTCACCTGAATGAAAATGAAAGCACAAATCCAAACTTTAGAGATTCTGGGATATAAACTGCAATCTGTTAATGTTTATATTACAAAAGAAAAAAAACTAATATTAACATAACCTCGATCCTAAGAGGATAAATGAAGAGCAATTTAAACACAATGTGAGAAACAGGAATAACACATTGATGTAAGTGCAGAAATAATGTAATGGAATATAGTCAAACAATCAGTTAAATATAATGTGTGTTTTTGAAAAAAAAAATAAACTTGATAAATCCTTGATCTGGACTGATTAAGGGAGAGAGAAATATCATGATATAAAGCTGGAGTAGCAACAAAATACCATAATCAGATTGGAAAGAGAGGCTATCACATAGAGCGTTCATGTGCTAAAAGGATAATAATGATTGACTCTTTTTCAATAAATTTTATAATGGCATTAGTGGACAAATGTATTAAAGAACTGAAAATAACACAAGAAGCAGTAAAAGTATAAATATTTATTTATTCATTTATGACTTCTAATCATTTGAGAAAGATATTATACCAATCTTGCAAAAATTTGTTTTAAAATAATGGAGAAAAAAATTCAAGCTTATTTTATATACTAGCATAATCCTAAGGCCACATCCAAAAGAGACCAATGTTCTTTATTAACATAAAAATAAATTTTTTAAACAGAAGACAACAAAGTATAATTCAATAATATGTTAAAAAATATGATAAACTATGTCCACAGATTAATTCTAAGAATAAAAGCTTGATTTAACAATTAAACTCTACTAATTCAAGTCTCTGTATTAATAGGATAAAAAAAACAACAAATATAATATTATCTCAAGTGACAAAGAAAATGTAAGAGGACTTAACATTCACATATATTTTTCAAAATCCATCAATAAACTGCAATGGAAGAAAACTTTCTCACTGCAACAAAGAGGCATAGTCTGTAGACCAGATGAAGACACAATTAATTGGCCATGATAAGCAGGATAACCATGATAAACAGGGATAAGTAGAACTGCTAATATACAATAAAGGCAAGGAGGAATATGAGTGGAGCCTGGTGTTCCATTGACACACCTTTGCCCAATTTTAAATGGTTATTGATATGGACACTAATCTAGTCTTAGAAACTCAAAATGACTAACCAAAATAGATAAAATAGTTTAAAACTAAAAATACAAAAGTCTAGTGAAAAAAAAAACACTTTCTGAATTCTTATGCATTTCTAGTCTGAATACAAAAAGGTATAACCACACTTTGGAAGTCAGTTTAAAATTTTTGTTAAGTTAAGCATGTACCTAGTTTATGATCCAACAATTACACTTCTAGGAATTTATCCAAGAAAATTAGAATATACTTATACAAAACTGGAACAATTGCATTCATAACAGCTTTACTCATACAGGTAAAAACTGAGAACAACACAACTGCTCTTCTACACTAAAGTGGGTAAAAATGTAATTACTCTGTGAGACTATTTGTAGCAATAAAAAGAATAAACTACTGACACACCCGTCATAAATGAATCTCAAAAACGTGATACTAACTTGGAGTAGCCAGCCATAAAATAGTACGTATATTTCAGCTTGCATAATGTTTCTAAGAAAAGCAGAACTATGGAAGGTAAATGAAACCAGGAAACAGGGAGTATATCTTGACTGGGAAGGGACCTAAGGGCTACTGTTAAGGACACTGCTCTGAATATACAGAAGCTTAGATTCCATCAGTAAATGCAACTGCAACATCCATGGAATTTGTACTTAACATATCTGCCTTTTGCTCCATGTAAATGATTCACCTCATTAAAACATACTTTCCCTGGATGTTACTTGCTAGACTAGTTGAGTTCAATAAAAGTATAAATTTCTAGAATATGAAATGAGATTGGTACATAAAAGTAATAATATAGTAATAATAGTAAATAGTAATAGTAATATTAAATTATTCCTCCACCAGGAAGCATGATTAAAAATGAACTGTTTTTTTGTTTGTTTGTTTGTTCTAATTAGTTATACATAATAGTAAAATGCATTTTAACAAATCATACATAAATGGAGTATAACCTCTCATTCTTCTGGTTGTGTATGATGTAGAATCACACAGTCATGTAATAATAATATATGCACATAGGGTAATAATGTCTGATTTATTCTACTATCCTTCATACCTCCCTATCCCCTTGCCTCCCTTCCCTCCCCTCTGTCTGATCCAAAGTACCTATATTCTTTTCTTTCACCCACTATTGTGAATTACCATCTGCACAGCAGAGAAAACATTCAGCCTTTAGTTCTTTGGGGTTAGCTCATTTCACTTAGCATGATATTCTTAGCTTCGTCCATTTACCTGAAAATGCCATAATTTCATTGTTCTTTAAGGCTGAATAATATTCCATTGTGTATGTATACCATATATACCACATTTTCTTTATTCATTCATCTGTTGAAGGGCATCTAGCTTGGTTTCATAGTTTAGCTATTGTGAATTGAGCTAAACATTGATGTGGCTATGCCATTGTAGTATGCCAATTTTAAGTCCTTTGAGTATAGGTTGAAGAGTGAGATAACTGGGTCAAATGGTGGTTCCATTCCAAGTTCTCTGAGGATTCTCCATATTGCTTTCTAGAGTGGTTGCACCAATTTGCAATCCTACCTGCAATGTATGAGTATACTTTTTTTCCCCACATCCTCACCAACATTTATTGTTACTCATTTTTTTGGTAATGGCCATTCTGATTGGGAGTGAGATGAAATCTCAGTATAATTTTGATTTGCATTTCTTTAATTGCTAGAGATGTTGAATATTTTTTGACCAATTATATTTCTTCTTCTTTGAAGCGTCTGTTCATTTCCTTTGTCCATTTATTGATTGGGTTATTTGCAACCAACTTTAAAACAATGAGTCTTTAGAAATAAATACAGTATGACTACAACAGCAAAACTTAATAAGATTGAAATGTTTTCATTGTGTAAGTACAAATAAGAAATCAGCTTGCCAAAATGTAAACTTTCATAAACTTTCATATGTATTTCTCAGTATTCCTGCAGGGTTTCCTTCACTCTAAATATCAAAGTGAGATAATAAGGAAAACAATTTCTAAAATGTAGCTTTATGTTAATTACATGTTCCTATTAGCATTACATTTTTAAGATGCACTCATGTTGTTTGTATTACTAGTTTATTCATTTTTATTGCTGAGAATTCATTGACTATTTTGCTTTTTACCCATTTTAATGCAGTTGAAAATTTGTATTGCTTTTAGTTTTTAGCTGTATGAATGCAAGTGTTATGATCATTCTCATTCAAGTTTTTTAAACTAGATCTCCAATAAAATCAATAAACACTCTCACAATTAGTAAGCTTAAAGACTGGTTCATGATTTTCCATTGATAGTTTGTTTATTCACAATGTACACCCACCTTCATCATTTGAAACAAATTTAAGCTGGCAAAGTGAGCATAGGAAAACTGCCTGCTTTTATTGCAATATTGAGAAACTCCACAATCTCTTGATCTCTTTAATATGTGCTCATTTTTAGTAAATTTTTCTCTTACTAAACCTAAAAATTTTAGGTTTTCAATTTCAACAAACTTTTTCTCCTTAATTCTGTCTTCAGAGCTGTGTCCACATTCTCCTTATTTATATGGTACTTGGGGAAACAAAGAAGAAAATTTTTCATTGCAAAGGAAGGCTGTTTTGAAAGTATCCACATAAGTGGAAGCTGGAAAATACTGATGAATCTAATTCATGTTAAAATACAAACAGAATGAAGACCAGAGGATTTCAAAAAAAATTTTTTCATCATTCTTATTCCTATCATTTATCTTATCTGTCAGTGCTGACTACTAATGATCCCATTTTCTAACTGGCATATGACAGACACTTTAAATACATGGGGGACTAACAACACATTTAACAAGAATATAGAGATAATCCATGATCCATAGGAAAACAGACCTTGCATAGTACATATCAAAGTTAATGAATTTTCATTATAATATCACTACTAAGTGGTGAAAAATTACACTTTGTATACCAAAAGAATCTAGATAAAAATCTGGACAATTTCTTTTAAGAGTAACAGAGAAAACCCAATCTCATTATTTCATGCTCAATAATTTTGTTTTAGATACAGTTGTTACATCAACTTGGTAATACACAATAAGATATATAATTTAACAACCAGAAAAGATAAAAGTTCAATCACAGTATGGAGTATTCCCTCCATGTGCACACAAAGTTCTGTGGAGGGTCAATCCTGCACGGCTATATAATTAAAATTGGATATTTGATTCAGAAATTTAGCCTTTGGAGTATTCTGCATATAGAAGCAGAAATTTGAAATTTTTATCTTTAGCAAATAATTAAATAGAAAAAGAATCACGTGAATATAATTTCTGATGTTAATAGATCATTGGATAGAAAACATATAAAGCTTTAGTAAGAGTATATTCTATATGTATTATGATTCGATGAATGCTAGCTTGCTTACCATGGTTTATAAACTGATGACTTGCACATCAACTACTCAACATTAATTTGATCAAATGACTGTAATGGAGAACTAAGAGAAAAAAATATAGCATTAATGGTAGCCATTAAAATGACTTGTTTCCAATCCTCTGGAATTCATGGGTATGCTTTCTTTATAATGAGAAAGAGAGGGCATGAACCCTGCCAGAATACATAACTAGATTAGGATACAGGAATACAGCCAAGTGTATACAGTCTTCCAAGAAGCTGCCATTTGTTTGTCCATTCATAGAAGAAGCCTCTCTTGAGCCAACTAAAACTTTGTAAGAGCAGTAGGCAACAAAGTTGACTAAAAATCACATTGTCATTTAACTAAATAAATAAAAAGATTTAATTCAAGATAAAATAGGCAACATTCTGAAGTGATATAAAAATAGAGCAATTAAATAAATCTTAAAAGAATTTTAAAAGCTTCATAGAGATGTTAGTGATATCTACCTTGCTATATTTTTCTTAATCTAGAATACATAAATAAGAGTACTATTTGTTATATTTTTAAATTTTAATTAGTTTGTCAATTCCTAACCTGAGTAGCTATACAAATATATACTGTCATTCAGATAAGTGTGCAGAGTGACATTATAATATTAATGTAGCCTTATTCCAAAAGCATATGAAAACAGAACTAAAACAAGTATTTGAAATATATTTTAATAGTAATACATAGAAAACCACTTGAAGCCTCATTTCTTTTCTTCTACTAACAATGTGGCAGAATAAAAATGCTTAATGCATTATTTTGAAAGTAAATTAAACTCAGTTTAAGCCTTTGTATCCATATCCCCATAGTGAATCATACAGGTAGTACATTTACACCTGGAAAAAAAACATGATTCATCAAAAAGAATAAAAGCAATTGAGAAGCCAATACCAGTTCATATGTAGCATGCAAAAGTAGTTTTAACCAAATATTAACAATTTATGATTTATTGAAATAACCTATACTAAAGATACATGGCTAAGAAAATAACCAGTTAGTGTAATTGTTGAGCAATTCTGTAGAAATGCAAATGAAATCATGTTTTTTAGCAATGAACAAGAGTAATGGAAAGCTATCTGTGTTACAGAAAAAAAATCCAAATATGTTGATAGAAATATAACAACTCAGAAAATGAAAGAAACAAAATGCTTTGCTGCTGAATTATGGAATGCAGATGTAGACAAGATGGGACTGGAAGTGTAGCTTGATGTTAGAGTGCTTACCTGGCTTGCACGAGGCCCTTTGTTTGATCCCTAGCATAACACACACAAAAGCTGATGAAAATATATGGGAATTTAGCATTGAAAGGCACAGAAAGAAAATCTTTATTTAGAGCAATTAAAAATGTCATAAGCTTCTATGAAGCTTTTCCCCAAAATTTTCTAGTCCAACATTTGGAAAATTATTCACAGTTACAACAAATTTGTTAGAATATTTAATTGTTAGCTAACCAAACAAAATTGGTAGGAAAACAAGCCAATTTTATGTTTTGATATAATTAAGTTTTGACCAATCTTTTATTAATACATAATAAAATGATCACTAAGAAGATTGTAGAAATTGTTTAAAGTTTCTGTGCAAAGTTCATGTTATTTTTAATTTTTCTTACATTATCACAAACCTGTTATATTAAGTGCCTTACACTAAATATTTCTTTCAGATATCATAATCCTACAATATATTGTCTCCTCCTTCCTCCCAATTTCTGAATACTTGTGTCAATAAAATAATTTCTTTTAATTAAAAATATTATTTTCTTGGAACAAACATATATGAATAGATTTGGTTATGAAAAGAAGACCTCTAAGGAAAACCATGAAAGAACTAAGAATAGACAAATTGTTTTTCATAATCTCTGATCAGGAATTTGAAGATAAAATGCAAATTGAGGAGAGGAATTCCAGCAATGTGGGATCCACTGGAATCCGTGTAGAAAACACCCCAAATTCCCTTATGATCACCTGAGCAAGTGAAAATCATTGAAGGGATATCTATGCTTTCTTTCCTATTGTTTAGTTGTCATGCTTGTTTTCTTTTGCTTCTTCATGTACTTTAAATAATTTTAAAAACTGCCATACTTGTAAGTACTTAACTAGGAAGAAGAAAGGGCAACTAAAGGAAGGAGACAATAATCATACTGAGAAATGTACATTCAGTTAAAAAGATATTAACAGAGCTAGAGATTATTTGTCCAAATGAAATTCCCCAAGAGGAAGGATTGAATTTCCCTTCGAAAATGAATTGGGTATCTCTTTTTCATGGCTGTGTAACAACTCGTAATTTCTATATAATAAGGTGACAACAAATTCATCAGTACACAAGTGCATTATTTCAGTTTCTGTATGTCAACAACACAGTACAGCATGTTGGCTTTGCTAAGGTCTCAGGAGTCTGAGATGAAGTGATTATCAGGACTTCTGTCTCATCTGAGTCCTCAAAGCTGAATCCAAGTCATTGGCAGAATTCCTTCCTTGAGGTTATAGGACAGCTGTCATGTCAATGGATATTGACTGGATCTCAGTTCTCAACCCTAATATTTGTTCTTATTGCTTTGAATCTCTGACTTCCTTTCTTTCTGTCATCTAGACCCAGATATAAAAGGCTTGTGTGCTTCAATCAGGTGATACACAGAATATCCTTTCCCTAAAGTCACTAGAGTGAAATCACATTCACTGGTTTTTTCACATGAAAGAATATGGAATTATAAAGAACATGCATAAAAGAAAAAGGGGATATTGAGGACATCTTAGAACTTCCCTAAAACAGATGTTCAACCTAATTTTTGTCTTAATTCTATGTCTAGATGGCCCCCAGAAAATCTTCCTAAGACTTGGGATTATCCAGTGGCTGAGAGCTTTATTATATATATATAAAGAGATCCAATGATTGTATTATAATTTTTCCACACTGGTTCAAAAGTGTTGGCTTATTTTTCTATTTTTAACGTATTCATGAATGGTTCAAATATCAGACATATTTTTAAGAAAAACATCAGTAAAGATCATGATTTTACAAGGACATGATTTTGGAAAACAAGTTTATCAATGAATTTTAATGTAATTTTAAGCTCCTCAAGACATTATAGGTAGAAAAGAATAAATGTCATCAATTTTCTATAAAGTGTGAGACTGATACATATTTATGATAAAAATCAGAATTGTGGAAAAACCCAATCCTTAATGATAAGCTCAGGAGTGAGAGTCAAAAAATTCTGTTTTGTAAATGAATGACAGTAAATATTTTTTTTAATTGGAGTGCAAAGAGTCAAAATGAAGAAGAGTGAGAGTTATATCAGAAAAAAGGTTCTACATAATTTTTATTCATGAAATTCAAATTGTATGAACACTAAAATCTGAATTTCATGTTTCCTATGCCATTGAACTTTTTTTTCGTTTTTCTGAATAATTGAACAATATAGAAGCATTTGTTGTGCATAAACCTACAACTGACTAAATTCAGCATGGGTCTATTAATAGTTAAATCATTAAATAGTAGTTTTTCACTTTCCTAAGAACTCTGTCAAATTCTGTGTCTTTCACTCTTTTTATCTCCTCATACATACACACACACACAAAAAAAAATATGTATATAGACGGTATGACCAAATTGTATTTTCTTCATTCTATTAATTGTACTATGTACTCATAAACTCTCATTCCCAGAGTCACGACTACATAGAACTTTACCAATGAGATATAGATAAAAATTCCTGTACATGTACATAAAATATATCCTAAATAACTTGAGGGTGGTTCCCAAGTGAGTTGGTTCTACCATTTTTTACAATTACATTTATTTTTCTTTGTAACCATGATACTAGCATGTACAATTTATGATATTTTTAGTTTGTAGTCTTTCTGCAATTAACACATGAAGATTTTATAATGAGAAAATTGAATTTCTTAACTTATATTTTGAATACCAATTCATGGGCCTTTAATAGCAGTAGTCTGTAGTTTGCAGAGGCAGAAGTGAGATTGCTGGTATTTAACACATGGAATATTTGGAGTTGATAGAGAGAATATGTGCTAACAGAGTCCTTCCAAATTCTACTGTATAAAACATAAAACATTATGCTCTCAAATATTTCACAAAATGATTTATTCACAAGTTTCTGTATGTTCTATAGAAAGAGCATCTAAAGTTCAGATTCAATAAGATTACATTATGCTCTGTTCACCTTGAACCTGTATAGGTGTTAAATATCTTTCTTGGAAACTAAACAGCAATGGTTAATGGAATCTTCTAACATTAAAATAAGATGAATACTAGACTTGGAGTCTTTATTTTTTTCCAAAGAAACATTAATGATTACTATTTTTGACAAAGTAGGTACTACATAAATACTTTCAAGTAGCATTTTATGTTTCTAGCAAGTTTCTTGAGGATATATTTTCATCTTTTTTTTTTTTTTGGTTTTGAACATTTTTATTTTAACTTATTTAGTTATAGATTGTTTTTAAAGAACTCAGATTTTCATCTTTTGTCTCAGAAAAAGATTCAGGCCTAAAAAATGTTTTTCTATCCATTTTTACTTGCTAATATGTTGGTGATGGGCAATGTGGATATCAGGGGAGATATAATCTTTGCTTGAATTCCAAGTAAATGAAACAAAAAGAGTCCTAGCTGTTAAGAAAGTATAATAATCAAACAAAAGTCAGCTATTATTACCTCAGCCTTGAGGAAGAACTAAAGGACTTCCCAGATACACATTCCTAAAAATAAGACAGCACATGAGAGTCCTTGAACTTGACAAATCCGTGGAAGCACATCTCTTAATTGAGGCATTGAAGTAGTAGAGGAGAGTGGAGGTCAGTACATAGGAATAAATAGGACAACCAATTATGACTCTCTGAGACAACTTCTCTTCTGAGTAGGACACACAGACTACCTTTTGATTCTAAATCAAACAAGCCAGATATGGTGGCATATACCTGTCATCCCAGATAGAAGCAGAAGGACCACAAGTTAAAGCCAGCCTGGACAATTTCATGAGATCCTAATCAAAATAAAAAACAAAAAGGGCTGGGGATGTGGTTCATAGTGTTTTGTTTTTATTTTTTGTGGTTTTTTTTTTTTTTGTAACTCCCATTACCAAAAAAACAAACAAATTGAAACAAAACAAAACAAAAAAAGAAAGAAATAAATAAAACAAAACAAAACCTACCTTTAGTAATTGTCCCATAAAATAGCTTGCATTTTATGGATGTGGACTTATAAGAATGAAATAAAAGATCAGATTAGAAATCAAGGCAATACAGATCCTATGTCTCTGAATTTCCAGAAAAGTAACCCTGACATAAATGTCTTAGGTGAAGTAATTGCTAGTCATCAGGAAGCATTTTGACCAAATTGACTATCAAATTCCTAATCTTCTCTAGGAATGAGAGTAAAATTTAGGGATAATGTTCTTACTTTCTGTTCAATACAAAGTAATGATACAATCACATAGCAAGGGATCACTGCTGTGAGACAAGTGTTCCTATGTGCTGGAAATATTTAATAATTTTTAATATTTAATGATTCCATAAACTCTTTCCTGGTGAGTCCCCTTAATCAAGTTCTGGCAGTGGTGTTTCTTTCCTTCTAATTGAAAAGTCATGACATTTGAAATGTTGGCTGTGATGATGACTTCATGAAACTTAATAATTTCAATTTTTCACAAAATTCTTGAAAACTTAAAATAACTTATGATTAAAATTCTGTGATAAAATTTTATGGAAAATCCCTACTTACATTTAAAGAGAATTAGTGACATTTTAAAAATTATGGTATTTGTAAAGGATGTCTACATTTGCTAGATGTCTACAAGGCAAAAATAAATGTGCAATTGGACTCATATGTATCTAGTAAAAGTATTTAAAAAACTTTCCATGTGCATTGTACTTATTATAACATAATTTCTTTTCTTTGTATGGCTGTAAAATACAGTTTATCATTAACCTGTAGGTTTGTTTATAGCAGTATTCCGTATTTATATGAATGGCTTACTTTTTTATTCCCTCACTTCTAATGGGAGATTAAATTGTATGACTTTATCATTTTATTTATTTTACTGTATCAACTTGCTAAGATTTCTAATTATTCATATTTACAACATTATCTGGTATCCTGAATAGCTCATTTTTTCTTTTAGGATAATAATGCACACACTAAATATGAATGCCAAATCCAGCTATGCTTTTTTGTTGTTGTTGTTTGTTTTTCAAAGTTAGGTTCTCTTTAACACTTTAGTTTCTAGGTGTATTTGGAATAACACTTTTATTTTATTTATTAATATTTATTTATTTATTAATATGTGGTGCTGAGGATTGAACCCAGGGCCTCACACATGCCAGGAGAACACTCTATTGCTGAGCCACAATCCCAGCCCCTGTGCTTTGTTTCTATAAATAAAGTTCATACCCATTCTGTTACCATTGTTTATGGATGCTTTCCTCTTATAACACAGAGATGGACAGTTATTAGAGAGACTACATGGCCCCCAAAGGCCTTAAATATATACTACTTGGTCATTTACAGAAAAGGATTGCTGACCCTTGACTGTTTCAAATAGTGAAAGCAATTTCTAAACCATCATGCCTGGGAGTTAACATATTGATAATTGGAAAACACAGAGAAAATAAAAAATTTAAATAAAACTTTGTTTTATCATGCGGTACTCAAAGATTGCCTAACCAAAGAGAACATTTTGCAGCCCCTTCATAATATTAACATACTGCTATCTTAGGTACAATAAGCAGCTGATTTATTGAAAGTGGCTTGTGCAGTCAATATCTGAAATGAAACAGCTAGTTTCATCTTGTCCAATTTTTACATTACTCTTCATTTTCCCTGAGAACTACATTGCCGAAACACTTTTAGTAAAGCACTTCGTTGTAAAATGATCAGTTGTATCTGTCACTAGGAAGAAATGAATTTTTCTGCTTTATTACAGCCAACTGCATCTTTTATTTTCTTTTAATTCAGTCATTGGAGCCCTAATGAGCGCAGCCATTTCAGGAGATGCCATCAATTACAGCGAGGAGCTCATTCAGAAGTGAAAGATGAGTTCCATTCTCTCTTACTTAGAGGTCAGTGATCATTCCCCAACCTCTTCCCTGTGAACAAATAGTACAGTAACTTTCAGAGGCTCCTTTTATTTTTCTCAAGTCGGCTTCTTTACGACTTTTTGTAGACCTTGGTTATAATAACTTCATATGTTAAATGCTGGCAGCCCTGGAACAAGCCTGACCCAAACATTTTTTTTGCATCCAACACGTTAAAATCAAACATATACAAGCCTGACTTTAATGGGGACATTTTTGAAAATATACGTATTGTTAAGACAGTATTTTTAAAAACATAGTACAATTTATATTCAAATAATTCTGTAGTAAACTACTTTCCCTCCACACATTCTATATAATTTTTATAAAAATAGTCATTTTGAAAGATTCAATATAGATCATACATTTGTGTTAAAAATAGCACAATATTCAAAATACTACATTTGTATGCCTTCTTCAGAGCACCTTTAATGATTAGGAATGAAATTCAATTGTCACTATTCTGTTTGGAAGTAGGTTTGGTGTGACTAATACATGGGCACAAATGCCTGCAGAGAAAATATATACTAGCTTTAAAAATAATCACCAAAAATATGAAGCAACCAAGATGTTTTAAAATGGCCAAATGGATAAACTGCTAACAAATATAATGAAAAATATTATTCAGCAACTTTTAAAAAATTATCTAGTCAATCATTAAAAAGACACAAAGAAATGTCGTATACATATTATTATGTAAATGATTTAAGAAAAATTAAGAAGATGGGGAAAACTTCAGTCTTCACCAAAAGATCAAGGGGAAGAATGAGTGGGTGAAGCAGAAGGAATATTTAGAGTGTCAAAATTAGTGTGTATTATGTTTTACTGGTGAATATCTGACTTTTCATTGAAAGACCCATAGAACTTCACAGCACAAAGATTTAACCTTAATGCATGCAAATTGGGACAATACTAATTTAAGAAGTTGAGATAACCCAAGATGAATGGAAAAATAATAAATAATACATATATTGTAAATGCACAAAGTAACCTTACTGAAGGGGGTGAGCACAAATAGTACTGACCTACCTAGTTTTGGAAATGAGTAGAGTCTTAAAAAACCAAGTATGAGAAATGCTACATAAGCACTGTGATCCAGATGACAAAGTTGTCTCCCTCTGGGGCATGTGACAATGATTCTTATATTTCTATATGAGTATAAGGCACATGAACAATTAAGCAAATGAATGGTGGACAGTGAGGACTGCCTTCTGGCTTTTGGAATACAAGTTTATACAAAAACCAGGGGATATAGCTAGAATGAGAATCTGGGTTAGAAATGGAGACATCTATGTGAAATTAAATAGTTGGCTACATAAAGAAATCTTAATAAATTTGAATAAAATATATGGATTAATATGTATATATCGTTGAGGGCCACAACCAAGTTAAGATGGCGCCTGGCAGTATGCCAGGAGGAGTGGTTTGTGAGCCAATGCCAGTGAGTCATTAAGATGATGAGGATTCCTTAATGACTGACTGCTGTGTCTAGATGATGTCAATTAAGTTAAACTGTGTGTAATTAGTTGGGTATATGTACCTCTGCAGTCTGGCAGAGAAACAGTTCCTACTACCTTGGGTGCCCACTACTTTGAGTTCTCAGTTCCTGCTGAGTTCACTTGAAATAAACCTTCAAGTTGCTTGTCACTTCTCAGTTATTTTGCCCAGCCAGATTTAAGCAGCCCAGCTGGACAATGGTAATATATAAATATAAATACATAAATATAAATATAAAAATTCTCTCAGCTGAAAGGATCTTGGAGCAATGACATCTGGAAAAGTTAAAATGACTGGAGAATGGGGAGCAAAAGGACAAAATGGAGAGTAAAGTATTTCATCCCAGAGGTAAGAACTCTTTTAGTAGTTATTAAGAAATGGGACAAATGAAGGGGATATTAATAGAGCTGATGCTTCAAATATTTTATTTCACTCTTCTTTAGTCCATATTTCTGAGGTGAAATTCAAAGCAACTTATCATTAATTCTGTATGAATAAAGTTTTTCTTGCCTCTGATATATCATAATTTTTTCTTAATCCTTTATTTTCTATAGTATAGTATTTTGTCATTTATCCTGCTCAATGTTTTATGAGCTTGCTGAATCTATGGTTTGTTTCCACTAATTAGGGAAATTCTAAACCATTATTGCTCCAATCATTTTATCTATTTCTCTCTTCCTTCTCCTGATAGTCCTATATGTATATACTGTACCTTATGTAATTACTTTGCAAGTATTGACTATTTTATCCCAGTTTGAATATTCTTTTTTCTTTCTGAATCTTAGTTTTCAGAGTTTTTATTAAGGTATATTCAAGATGATTGCTGTTTCCTTGGCTATGTTCAGTCTATTGATGAATCCATTAAAAGATATTCTTCATTTTTATTGTAATATTTCTTATTTCGAGCATTTTTCTTTGTTAGGTAAGTTAGTTATTCATGAGCAGGTGGGTAGAAAAAGGACAATGAAGGGCAGTAACAACCTAGGGAAGACATCAGAAATATGCATTAAGAAAAGTCCATCTATCACAAAATCAATACCACAGGAAGCCTAATGGGACAGGCAAACATTTGAAAAATGGGAACCCATATACCCAACCCTCCCCAATCCTTAGATAACAGTGACCCCTTAAAGGGATTATTACTCAAGATTATGGGGAACTTTGTGAAGCTTCAGGAAAATGGTGTCTGACATGTAAGAACCTTCCCAAGCCATAGTTATTTACAATCTATTAAGAAAACTACCGGTTTCAGGCCATGTCATTGCCATCACTTATGACTAGGTCACTAGAACTCTTTCTTATCACAGATACCATGTCACAACCACCCTTGAGACTAGGTCATCATGACCCTCAAATAAGAAATTTTAAAGGGATAACTAATCAGTTAAGTGTACATGTGAGAATAGAACAAGGACAAAGAAATTCAAACCTCCTAAAAACCCATTATTCTGAAATGCCTATAAAATAATTTTCTTTATTGCAATCCCTTGAAATTCCCCACTCCTTCCTCTCTTCCCTCCCCAATTCCCTTCTAGTACACTATTGATATTTTATTTACATATTTATTGTAATTGGTACGCTCTAAAAGTACACAAAATTGGAATTGGAATAAATTGTGATATGTACATACATGCATATAGCATAATATTGTCAACTTCTTCCCCCAGTTCTTCATCTTCTCTTTTTTCCTTCATCTCCCTACATTTTTTGTTTGTTTTAAATAAAAATAAACAAAAGATACTCCAGCTCAGGGAAGAAACAAGGAGATAAGACACAGCTTTCCATCACAGCTGTTCTTAAGAATAACTATGGACTTTAGTGATCCTGTTACTCCTCAGACATCTCCTGACTTTGGAGATGTTTGTTTGTACTGTTTCCTGACTTTGTGTAGATAGGTCTGTCTTGCCTCAAGAAGAATTAAAATTAAGTTCTGTCCCAGCCTGGGGGAAGAGGAAGAAATTCTGTAGGGTTCAATGGTAGATGCTATTCCCTTCAGAGAGAGTACAGAAAGTGAGAATAAGAGAGATGCACATGCAGTATATGCACTGCATGTGTATCCGTCTTATTATTACTTTCCCAAGTGAACTCCTGCCAGCTAATATACGCAACTAGCCTGGAATCTTTGGGAGACCGAGATCACAAGAACTAGTGGCTTGTGATCCCCCTTCATCCCTGTAGATAGGTTTCCACTGTAACACTTCTGAATTTTTTAGTTTCCACATGCTACTTTTTTTTTCATTTTTTTATTACATTCATGTATTAGAAGCTTATTTTCTAATGTAATAGTATTCAGAGGTGAGGCCTCAATGAAGGATGATTGGGTCCCAAAGGCAAAACCCTCATGAACCTATTAATGCAGTTATTGTGTCAGTGAGTTAGGTATGGTAAGAGTGGTTTATCATAAAATTGAATCTGCCCCTCTTGCTTTTTTTTTTTGCATATATTTTTTTGTCCTTTCTTTCACTTTCTCCCATATCATCATGCAACATAAAGGCCCTCACCATTCATCACAGCTACTCACTTCTACTTTCCAGCTTCTAGAACTCTGAATTATAAAAAGTTCTTGTCTTTATGAATTACCCAGTCATTATGGTTTAGATATGAGGTACTCCTCAAAAGCTCACGAGTGAGACAATGCAAGAAGTTTCAGAGGAGAAATGACTGGTTTGTGAAAGTCTCAACCAAATGAGTGAATTAATCCCTGATGGAATTAATTGAGTGCTAACTAGAGGCAGGTGGGGTGTGGATGGAAGAAGTGATTAACTGGGGGCGTGGTTATGGGGTATAGATTTTGTATCTGGAGCTGTATCTCTCTACTTCTTGATCACCATGATGTGAGCTGCTTTCCTCTGTCACCCTCTCCTGCCATGATATTCAGTCTCAACTTGAGCCCCAAGGAATGGAGCAGCTTACTCTGGACTAAGACCTCTGAAACCCTGAGCCCTCAAATAAATGTTTCCTCTCCTACAGAGTGCCAGTCAAATCCTTTAATCACAGGAAAAAAAACTGACTAAAACACCAAACTTTGGCATTCAATAGTAACAAAAGAAAATGGGTCTGAAAAGACAGCTTTCTCTTGCTTATACTACCTGTCTGTTACTATGCATTTTCCCCTTTCTTTATTAGAGCCTGTAGCAGATTAGTCATAATTGCACTAAATTTCCAGTATTACATGTCCCCCACATTTTTGAACCAGGTTCTTATGTTCTCTCTGTTTCAAACTGTTTCTTTTGTTTCTTTTAGAAAGTGTTGGGATTTTGTTGGTTGTTGTTGAAATAGGACCTATTGTGCATGGAAAATGGAACTGAGATAGACTGCCCTTAATGAGGTGCTTTATGATTTTCTGGTAGAAGTTAGTGTGTATTTAGTATCTGCTTCCGGTAAAGGTGTCAAAGCATAAAATTTCTACTAGTGCCACCATTACTGTCTTGCTTTTATCTTTGCAATCCTACAGAAACTTCTTATTAAATGACTTCTAAGACTTGTAGTTTTTTTCAACTCTAAACTCCTATTATTATAAAAAAGACATATAGATATTGTTGCAAGAGGTGGGGTAAAGTGAATCATCCTTTATGCCTATCAGTACTTCAGGATGATTGGGTCCTAAAGGCAGAACCCTCATACATGATTCTCAGTTTTTTACATTTTGTATATATATATACAAATATATATATTTGTATTTGTAAGCAACCCCCAAAATTACTTGGAACAAGAAAGTTACAATGGACAAAATTGGGCTTATTCCTTTCCCACATGGATGTATAGAGTGGGTAGGGTTTATATATTTTCCTGATCCCACTCACGCAGTATCTGCTAAAATCATTTTCCTTAAATAGAGATATTGTTAAGGAAAACAAAAGCTCTGAGTTCATTTCAAAATATCCATTTTTCTATTTCCTCCTCCTGAAATATTCGCAGCCACATCAATGTGGATAGCAGCACAATTCACAATAGCTAAACTGTGGAACCAACCCAGATGCCTTTCAATAGATGAATGAATAAAGAAACTGTGTTATATATACACAATGGAATATTACTCAGCATTAAAAGAGAATAAAATCATGGCATTTGCAGATAAATGGATGGAGTTGAAGAATATAATGCTAAATGAAGTAAGCCAATCCCCAAAAACAAAGGTCTAAATTTTTTCTCTGATAATTGGATGCTGATCCATAATGGGGGTGACGGAGGCATGAGAAAAAAATGAAGAAACTTTGATTAGGCAAAGGAGAGGGAGAGAAGAGGAGTGGGGTATGGGGGAAGGAAAGAAGGTATAATGAGATGGACATTATTACCCTAGGTGCATGTATGACTACACATAGGGTGTGACGATATGGTACAACCAGAAAAATGAAAACTTGTGTGCAGTTGTGTACAATGAATCAAAATATATTCTGTGTTATATAGACCTAATAGGAATAAATAAATAAATAAATAAATAAATAAATAAATAAATAAATAAATAAATTTTTTAGATGTCCATTTTCCTCCTGCCCCTACGAGCAACATGGTAAATATTTTTTTATCTTTGTTTTAAGAACCTGACAGAGCTCTTGAAGGCAAAATACACAAAAATATGGACCTTTTTAAATATGAGGCCATCCTACAGTCTTTTTTTCCTCTCTTTATCTATACTGAGGCTCCAAATAGTTATTATCTTTTTCATACCCCGGTTTTACTCTAGCTGTGATTTCTCTTCCTGGACCTCTCTTCTGATAAAATGTGCAATGATTATTTTTCTTTGGGGTTGGGGGATACCAGGGATTGAACTCAGGGGCACTCAACAACTGAACCACATCCCCAACCCTATTTTGTATTTTATTTAGAGACAGGGTCTCACTGAGTTGCTTAGTGTCTTGCCCTTGCTGAGGCTGGCTTTGAACTTGCTATTTTCCTGTCTCAGTCTCCCAAGCTGCTGGGCGTGTGCCACCATGCCCAATTGTGCAATGATTCTTCATACCTACCTCTCCATGTCAGTGACCACTGCAGTTTGCTCTGTGAACTCAATTCTTTGAAAATTTAAGTATGTTAATTTTTAATTTGTTCTATTTTTTCTGTGATGACTACATGAGTGATGACTTTCAAGATATGTATATCAGTATATATGTATCTATTTTTAGTACATATATAATATATTTTTACTCAATACATCATAAGGAAATAATTGAATAAATACCAACTACTATAGGCGAATTTTGTTACTAACAGTATCAAACTTCTCAAAACAAAAATGATGAAGTCTTTAAGATAATAATGCATAGCCAAATGTAAATGAGGAAGAATAGATAAGTAGAGTGAAAATTGAGATTAGAGGAGTATCCAGTATTATTTTTCTAAATGTCTTTGAAAAATTCACAGAAATTATTAACATAATTTTAACAGAAATCATCCCAGGAAAAAATGAATTATTTTTAATTAAGTCTCTTAATTTTCTTATTTTTATAATAAATATAGATTGTTTGAATAAAAAAGTGTTCAAATTTATTGTAATAAAATATTTATTTAGGAAGAATTTTACGTATTTGAATTAATTTACTGACTGCTTTCCATGTGTGAGAACTTGAGCTAGTCAGTACTGAGAGGATTCAAATAATTCTGTTCGTGTCCTAAAGAATATAAGGAGCTGCTTATCTTTCAAAAATCAGGGCACACTGAAAATTAATAAAAACAGAAGGTAAAGCTTCCTCTTTCATGCATATATGAGAAACAGCAAGTTTACTAAGGCATTTTTACCTGTTTTAGAAATTTAACTCCCAGAAGCAATGTAGTATAATAGTTTTGGTCATTTTTTTTCTTCTAAGTGTTTTAAATGTAGAGAAAAAATGTATAACGCATATACATATAGTCATTTAGTTTGTTGTTCTCATGTTATTTTTTTACTGTTTTTTTAAACATTGACTAAAAATTAAAGTTATGTGATCAATCATAGAATACTGTCTACATACTATTGTGTGGTTAAATTAGTTAAATTACTTCCTGAATAATAGAGACCCTAAAATACTTAAAGAGGAGAAGAAGCTACAGCCTATTAAAGTATTTTCATTTTGACCTCATACATTTTGTAAATGAGAGAAATATTTTTATGAATTTATTTCTCTTAGTCTCTTTTTAACACATTTTCTTTCCATTTTTCTGCCCTCTCCAATGATTTTAAATTTTATATGGGCATTAAATAAATCACAACCTGTCTCTAAGTATACTACATTTTACATAAATTCATCAAAATTATCAGTGTTAAATCAATTAAATCATTCTGTAAACATCATGTTCTAACAATGGAACAGTAGATATTTACTTTGATTAAACCTTCCAGAATTATAGAAAGTCTACTTAACCTAAAAAAAAAATAAAGACCTCTAATCACAGTTTTAATATAATTAAATTGCAAATGTCATTCTTTTTCAGCTTTAATAATAGCTATCATAAAAATGGTTTAGAAGAGAAAAAGACATAAACCCTTTGGCTATATCAACTTGTCCTCCATGAATTTTTTTTCCAATACCTATTGCTGGTTAATTTTTCACACTTTTTTAGGTTAATAATTTATTATATATTATTAGTTAATGATTTATAGTAAAATTTTCTTTGTGCTGTAGAAATATATAGAGATAATAAGAACTATGAATATTATGTTTTAGGATTGGGTTTTTAAAAAAAGCAACAAAGTTTATTATTTGTTCAGACAATGAGTCCCCAGATATTCTGCTACATCCAGGGTAATTACTGGTGAAGAAATAAATTGGGTTAGAACTCCAGCTGACTAAGTACTATATTCAGCATTTCCAGAGTGCAGGCGACATCCATAATAAATGACTGTAATTTAAATGTGATTTCTAACAAAAATAATTTTACCATTCTGACCTTATATATAGTAGTTTCTTAGTATAACAATTATTTCAAATAATATAAAATTTGAACCTGCTGGCATGGATTCTATTTCCAGGACAACACAATATGAAATATTTAAATTGGGCAAAGTAAGAGGCATAGTCATGCCTGTTAGAAAACCAAGTTAGATATTTTGGGACATAATTTAAGTTCTCAGTAACTATTTCAAAAATGCTGATTTCTAATAAAAAGCTGAGAAATGTAAAGGAACTAACTGATGCATCCTGCCTTCAGGGAGATTATGGTCCAAAAGGGGAGATGATGATGCTGGTAAATAAGCCTTCTGCAGAGTTATCCTTGCCCTCAAAAGAGTATGCATGTTCAAAAGGGGGGTTTCAGAGGAGCAAGAAAGTTTATCAAGCTAATGAGATTAGGAAAAACCATATTGAGCATAGGATGCTTAAATAATCAGCTTTCTAAGGCAAGAATTTAAAATTTAAATAAAACACTAAAGAAAGTGTTTTTGACAGTGATTTCAGTCTCAATAAGAAACCATGTCATGAACCTAAGGACATATGTAGAAAATAATGAATAGTTCAGTTTTACATATGAATGTATACACAGAATAATGGATAAATAAAACTAAAAAAGTAGCTCGTATTCTTATTTCACTAAATACATTGCTATATCACCACAACAAAGTGAGTTTAGCAGAGAAATTCAAAGAGATGTTCTTAATACTTGTTGTTTGGATATTATCATTTCTTCGCCTTCTTGAATGATCATATAAGCACTGCTCTTCCAATCTCTTGCAATCATAAAATTAAAACAAAGGCTAAATGGTGCACCATTTTCTTAATAAGAAAAAAAATAAGCAAAATAATGACAAATATAACTTTATGTGATATTCCTTTATATTTTTCTTGTGTGTATATTTCAAAATTAAAAAACTAAAAGCATTCTCAGTAGATATCTACTTAAGGACAAAGTCTTCAACCTACATTTTTAAATAGATAAAGTATAAGGTCCTTGCTTAGCATCTGGACGGCCATCTTAAGTGGCAACCGCCATTTTAAGGAAAGAGTTTCACTTTCCTGTCCAAAGGCGTTTCTGAGAGAGGCTCACCACTCACTCATACCAGCCCAACCCCTAACCCCCATCTCCCCACCCAGCATTAGGAGTCTCAGCTCTGATTCCTGAGCCTGCCCTATAAAAGTCCCGGAACCTGTTGAGAGCCACAACCAAGTCAGGATGGTGCCTGGCATTTTGCCAGAAGGAGTGGTTGAGAAGTAACACCAAGGAGCCATTAAGATGATGATAATTAAGTTAAGCTCTGTATAATTATTAAGATAATGACTGATTGCTGTAATTGGATGATGCTAAATTGAAACAGGCTGTGTATTCAGTTGTGTATATGGACCTCTGCTGTTCAGCAATAGGGTGGCTCCTGCTACCTCAGGTGCCCGCTACTTTTGAGTTTTCCTGGAGTTCCCGATGAGTTCGCATGGGTTGCGGAATAAAGTAGTTCCTGTTTGAACCGACAAGTGACTCATGACCTCCTGGTTATTTGGTGCCCAGCCAAACTGCGGCAGGAACCCAAGCCTGTTTTGCCTCTCTCCACTATACAGAGATGGCCTTTATTTGTTAACTCTAACAAAAAAAAAAAAACTCTCGTGTATATCTCTGCCTGGTCTCCCTCTTTCATTTCTCACTTACCCACTTTTTATTCCTTGATTTCTGTTCATAAAGTATAGATTCCAATGCCCTATTATCATTGAAACTGGCTGTAAGCAGCATTATACCACATTTAGACATTAGAAGTCTCTCTGATTTATCTCCTGGTCAAAAAGTTTTCATGCATTGTTACTTTTATTCATTTGCTTATATGTAGGAAAAGTTTGCAAGTTACAATTTGGATGAAAAAGTAGACTATGTAACTTTTTCTGAGGGTATATATTCAAATTAACATCAAAATTTATGTGTATACTATGTTTACTTTGAGTAGCCTAGGTAACGAATGAACTTCAGTAGTGAATTAAAGCCTACTCAAATTACCCTCAGGGCCACCATTTTTCATTCACTCAATACATACAGTGAATCTGAGATTCAGGAACTGTGAGTACACTGAAATAAAATAAGAAATATAAAAGATGAGATCTATGTCTTCAGAGATACATGGAATATTTGAAGGAAAGAGAAAATTCAATAAGCAAATGCACTTTTAAATGAAAATGATGTGATGAGACCAAAAATACAGTATTGGTATACAAGTATAGAAATATTTTATGAACCCTAGATCCTAGAGAATTGTATATTACTGCATAACACTATCATTCTATTTCCAACCACATTGAAATTATGTATCCCTAGAGTTGGAAAGTTATTGAGGACCAAAAGAATTACTGTTTAGTAGGGAGAGAGAATTTTATATTATCTTAACATTAAATAATAATCTGTGAGCTCTCAGCTGGAAATTATAGTTCCATAGTACATACCAGTGATTTGCAATCACATCTGGATCCAAGAAACTACTTCTTTAATATCCTAACTATATAAACTGAATAATTTGTTGAAGTTAGGGTCTATATAAGTAATGATGACAAAATCTATCAAATGCAAAATAAACCAATATAAGTGTTAATTAATTATATAAATATATCTGTATTTGAAGTAATGACATTATAGAGAAGAGGCAGTCATGTGCACCTGTAGTTTTAGATACTCAGGAAGCTGAGAATGCTGCATCACTTGATCCAAGTGTTATCCAAAGTGTGGTCTTTGTCCCTGATGTCAATTCATGTCAATTTAATATTGAGGACACATTTTTGAGAAAAAGGAACAAGTAGGTTTGTTGCTTTGTTAGCCAAAAAGAAATACAGGGCACTTCTGTCCCAGAGGCTGTGATTCTGCCCATCAGGAGAACAGAGGGCTTTAAAAGATGTTCTTTAAAGGCTGCATTCAGGTGTGCCTTGAGAGGGGGTCCCAGGTGTGCCAGGATGGTGTGTTGAAATTTACTTGTTAATTTGGGAGATAGTCATTTCCTAGATCTTCACATGACATCTCCTTCTAGTGGTAGGTGTGTGCTCAAGGACTGATAACTCAAGATAATCTTTCTTCCTGCCTCCAGGATAGGGAGGGATAGAGGGAGAAGAGGAAAGGAAAAAAATTTCCCTTTTAAAATAAACAACAAAAGCTATTTATATTCAAACAGGTGAAGTGAACCACTGTTAAACCAGGAATTTGAGTCCAACTAGACTGTCTCCAAAAAATATTTTTTTAAAAAAGGCAATATATACTTACATTTTTACAACACAATATCATGTATGTAGTCTTTTCACACACATATCTAATTTTCACGAAATTTATGACATAAATTTATGACTTAAAAGATAGGAAAAATGAAAATAAATAATTTATACTTAGATTAAATGAATTTTAGTGAATAGGTATTAGTTTTTCTCTCCTCCCCCCCAAAAAAAACTATTCAAGTTTCTTATAGCTCAATAGCCTTCATATAATATTCTTTAATATCTTGGTCAGCATAGTGTGCTCACTGACCTATACTGCTAACATTATTTATGATTATTATTTATGGCTAAATCAACATGATGAAGCTATGGACTTAAAGCTAAGGGTGACATTGAATTTAAAAAAAATTAATTGTAGTGAGTTGGATGCTATTTCACTTGGTGTTTCAGCAGGACAATAGATTATACTGAATGTAGATAAAGTATAGTCAGAACTGGGAGCAATGGCTCCATTTAAGTTCTTGTACTAAAACAAAGGAATACACCTGCTTTCAGATTTGAAGAGGAGAGGAGGGAATCCTCACTGGAAAATGTAGCACCATTTACAGAGGCTAGAGGACCAAGATTTCTAAGAAGCAGGAGGTGGGTGTTGTAATTCAAATTACATGCTAATTCTCATTGATCAGCCTATTTAAATGGTAATGAGGCATAGATAGTGCTTCTGGTCTGAGTGTTTGAAACTCTTTACAGAGGGTGTCTGTCAGCAAGAAAAAATACTGCTACTTGCTTGAAAAGTTGTGGTTGCTTCTGGGGCATGTGATTGTAAAAGGGAATTAACTCTCAGCCCTCTGACCTGGGGGGAAGGAGATCCTATCAAGAGTTTTTAGAACTACAGGTTACTTCTAACTGCTACCATCCTTCCACTGTCACCTTCAGCTTTTTAGGCTTGTATTCTCTGGTAACACAGAAAGAACAGACACAGCTATAACTGCCACTTCTGAGAAGAATGACCAACACCACACAACGTCTTTAGCAAACTACAGCAGCAGTCTGATGACTTTTCGTGTTCTGCAAAATCTTAATCATACCTCATGGATGTGGCATATTGATTCTGACAACAAAGCAAAATTAAAGCACACTTGTTGGGAGAATTAAATGCTCTCGTATAACAGAAGGCTCTGGTCCAACAGGGAAGAAAAGATGTGAATACACTTAATAGATGATAGCAAGTGATTCTTGCTTAAGAGAGGTATAAGAAAAGGTGCCAGGAAACCTAGGAAAGAGAAATTGCCTAAGGCTAGAGGGTCAGAGAGCACTTAACAGAGACTCTGCTATGTGAAATAGGTGTTGAAAACCATAAAGAAATTGGGAATTGAAAAACAGTAAGCTAGAAGTGTGTGGGTAGAGGCATATAATACCTAACAAGATAGGATTCAGCTTAGAACTGAAAGACCCCCGTCCAATGAAAGACCCCCGTATCCCTGTCCAAGGAGAATCACACGAAACACTGGCTGCAAAAGCAAGAGGTTGGTTTATTGGGACACAGGCACCTGCGGGTGTCCAGCAGAACCTCAGCCGGAGCTTTGGTGAACTGGCACCCTGGCCTTGGGGATACAGAGATTTTTATAGGGTTTAGGACAGGTTTCGTGTGCGCGCGCGCGGGAAGCAACAGGTTTCTTATTGGTTTGTTTAAATCTAGCATATAGGCCACCTAGGGGGTACAGGTCTGCATTCCAAAAACCACAGGTCTGCATTCTATTCTTTCTCTTCCTGCTTATCTGTTCCGGTTTATTCATTCATGCCTCAGGATGCAGGTGCTCTGTTCTTCAACCGGTTGTCCGGAAAGCATGCCTGGCGCCTGAACCTGTTTATGGTGTGCCTGGTATCTTGGTTTCATATCTTGGCCTTAGGTAACTGGGCTGACTGGGCTAGGGTCTTTCAGAACAACTTCTTAGAAGATATTGTGGAAATAAATAAATACAGTCTGCTCTCCAGTGTACTCCTGAAATGCATGGAAGAGGAATTAATTGATTTACCTTCCATCTTACAGATGGTCATTTGACTTTATTGCTACTGATGAAAAGGTTGATTATAAAACACATTTTGTTTGCGTTTGTGTCTGAATTTTTATTATTGTTGCTTATATTTGGAGAATTTTGTTCTTGTTTGTATTCACACAAATTATGTTGGTGAAGATCTACAGTTGGGCCATTTTGTTTATTTGTTTGCTTTTGAAATGTTGAGTGTCAGGCAGGCTATTAATCACTCTGTCTACATTTGACATATATGAAGTTCAACAACTTATCACATGAAAAATGTATTTTCTCAAACCTGTAAACAAAACAATATTATGCTATCAATCATTTAAAAAAAAGTTTTCATGGATTTTCTAAAGATAATCATGGGCCAACTTTATTGTTAGAAGTGATGAAAAAAATTTTTCAGGTAATAAGAGAGGCACTATTATGTTTGTGCCCAGCCCCACAACATCAAGCCACTTATTTAAAGATGATGATGAGGGACAGAGAGATGTGAGTGGTGGGAACAAGAGGTTAAGGGAATAATTCTATATAATGGGCCCACTGTGCTGAACTACACATACTTTCTTTTCCAAGAAGCAATTTACCTGTAGCCCTGCCTGGCTTAAGTGGATAGTATATGTCAAATTCCTTAGCAAACTACTTTTTATCTGCAGGAGAAATGCAGGCCCACAATATTGTTAATAAGAGGAAATTACTCTGAAGGGGAAGACTTTTGTAACACTTTTCATAGAACAAATCCCAGAACTCAGGGAGATAAGAATAATTCTTCTTAACCATAAAATCTGTGAGAATTGGTGGTTTACAATTTAATTGCAACTAGTCAGCATGGGTTAAAGTGATCTAGAGTTTTCGTGGTAGTGAGGACTTGAAAGTCTGATGTCATTCTGCTGTCAGTCAAAAATAAAGAGGTAGAAATGGATAAAACTCTCTGGAAAATTCTCTGGAATGCCCAATAAAACTGGACTACAGGAGAAGCATGCTGCCCCTATTCTCACTGAGAACACCCACTCTCTCTTCCTTGAAGGTGTCCTTTTTTTTTTCCTGTTCCTTCAATAAAGCCTGAGTGATGTGTCTGAAATCTTTTTGATGTGTTAGCAAGAATAGGGTTCGAAGTGGGGAGGGGATCCTTATACTGCCTCAGTTTCCTGCAAAGCCCTAGCCTTATAACAGTAAGCTCTTTTTTTAAACATTTATTCTTAAGTCTTAGGCGAACACTATATCTTACATTTATGTGGTACTGAGGATTGCACCCAGTGCCTCTTGCATGCTAGGTGAGCACTCTACCACTGAGCCACAGCCACAGCCCAACTGTAAGCTCTTTTAACAAGTCTACTTACTACTCTAATAATCTTTAGCAAATTCTTTCCTTTTTATTTCTCTATTAACAATGTAAACTGGTAACTTTTTCCTTATAAAATGTCCTATCAAATATAAATATTTGAAATTGCTTTCTTAGATGCATAAATTTCCTATGGTATACTTAAAATAAAACTTTAGAAATATGCTTTCAAATATTATGAGAATTTTCTTTAATATGTTCAAAGAAATCACAGAAAGTAAAAATCTTACATGTGATTTTTTTTTTGGTTAGCTTTTTACAAAATTATAAAAAGCTATATTTTCATCATTTTTTTAACAATCTCTTGGATATTAATGTCAATGTTTATATTTCCGTCTTCTTATTAGTACTCCCAATTCACCTCAATAACTCTTATACAAAGTATATAGAATGCATCTTATGAAGGTCTCCCCAACTGGCCTGTCAGCACTCTGGCTCAACTCCTCAACTCTTTGAAATGTGTACCAATTTATCCCCTCTTGCTTCTATCCAGACCCATCATAATACTGAAGAGCCCAGGGGCTGATTAACAAATAAAATACCCTTTTTTTTTCTCTCTCTTTGTTGAATATTTCTTTGACAATTTTAGTTTTCTGTAGTTGTGTGGTTAGATTTTTGTTGTTGGTGGTGGCAGTGGTGGTGGTTCTTCTTTTTCTTCTTATTCTTTTTTTTTTTTTGGTAAGTTGCCAATACAGATATAATTAAAGCATAATTTTTTAAGATGGGAATATTGTTGCTCATAGGCTTATAAACTAAACACCTGATTTTATTCAACTCATTAAATAATAAAAGAATCAAAAAGATATATTAAATGCATATGCACATACACAAACACTTGAGGAACTTAGTATTTATAGGCAATTTAATAAAGGAATGCTAACATAAAAATGTTGAATTAGATACAAAACTTCTTAATATTTGCCCTTGAGTTATCTTCTCCATCTAAAAGTGTTACTTCCCTCTCTTCTGAACAAAAATCTATAAGTTAAACTGTACAGTGGAAATCTGAAATAGCCCAGTCAATAGAAACTACATCAAAGGTTCAAGGTCAGAACCAAAATGAAAGAGCACTGAATAAAATCTTCTGCCCTTTTCCAAGTTTCAGAGAGTTTTTCTAACTTAAGTTCTTCCCATTGGAACACTTCCTATGTTTTTATCATTCTACTGGTTTAGATGTTTTTCCTCTTGCAATATGGTGGTTCGGCAAGGTTAGTTTAGGTATTCTTATCAAAGTTTCTCCTATTTCTCCTAGAAAACTAGAAATATGGAAATTAAAAATTTGCAAGAATTACCGATATCAATCTCCACTCTTTCCTGGATCACTGCCCATTGGGATATAAAAACAACAACAACAACAAAAAAAGTTATTAGTGTTTTCTACACATTTCAAACAAAATCTTAATATTTGGTTTACATAAACCCAGATTATCATAGGCTCAGCAATTTTGTCCTATACTATGTTACACAAATACTATGTGTTTGATCGATCACAGAAGCGACAACTGTAAGAAATATTGCCTTATTAAAAGCAAAGTATGGATGAACTTCAACCTGAGAAATTAGTTCTATGAAATTTACTATACTGTGATAGAAAAGGTGATGGACATAGCAAATCTATGACTAAAACCTGCTCTTTTTCAATAAAACTTTGCTCCTTGGAATCTTGCTGACTCAATCTTTATAACAAAATATGCTTTGGTATCTCTGTCTGAGTTCAATTACATAGAGTCACTTCCGAAGAAGAGTGAAGTTTTGTTTTCCCCCAGATTCTGATTAGATACAGAAAAGAATTACAATTCAAGTATACTCATGGTACCAGATACATTATAACAATGTTAAGTAAGTTCTTGTAGTAGATTCCTTTGGAGACAGTCCAGCATTTCTGAATCTCAAAGTTCAGTTATTTTGTCTCAGATAGCTTAAGTGCATTGTACATTAACTTTGTATGCACTTCATAAAACCTTAAAACAATATTTTCATATGTTTTATATTTATTATTTGCTTTGGAAAATGAAAAATAAGAGTCATAAAAGCTAAATGGATTATCCAAAATCATTATCTGTAGGAGAAGATTCAGATTTGGGTTTGTCTGCAGAGGATAGATAAAAAAGAGTTTGAGTTAATTAATATCACATTTCCTTACATCGTAGAAAACACTAATTTGTATTTTAAAATATGACATAAAATTGATCATAAGCAAGGTATAATCTTGCTTAATATAGGTAAGAATTTATAAAAAGAATGAATCAAAATTATAAATTTCATTTTCTAAACTACTAAATAGGATAATAATATATCATCAATGTTTCAATTTTGAAACTGAAGAAGAACAAAATGTACACAACTAATGTACAACTACTTGAGATGACCAGGTTTCAACATTTTATCTGAAAAGAAGCTTCAAATTTTGATTTTTTTCTTTTGTGTTAGTTATTTGACAATATTTTATTCCAATCTGTATGCCTTTTGTGTTTGTTTTTTAAAAAAATTCACTAGATTATTTATAAGAAAAATAAAACCAGCTTCATGAAGTGTAATGTCTTCTATTTTTTAAGAAGAAAATGAGTATTCATTTAATTTCTCATTAATTATACATTAATTATACATATGTCATGTTTCTTATTGGTTTGATTTATTTGTATTTTATGTACCTTTTCCAATTTTTAGGGTATGTTTTCAAATTTATAATAAATTAACTAAATTGTATTTATACACACACATTTTACATTCTGAAAAAATACAAGATTGTAGGGTGCAGGTGCTTCATAGCTGTGAAAGTTTTGTTATGAGGAGCCACTTCAGAAAACACTGTAAGTCTGAATTCAAATAAAAGAGAGCTTTATTAATCTAGCCAGGGACTGTCGTCCACCCATACACACTGAAGCGCTGTGGGAGAACAGCAATTTCCCAGTCTGTATCTTGGGAATTAAAGGATGAAAACCACAACTCAGGGGCTTTCCTCAACTTCATGCAAGCAAGCAAGTTAGAGAAGCTAAAAAAAGCTGTTAGTTTAACCCCTCCTTGGTCCAAACAAGTGTTAGACAACTGTATCCTGAGTTTCAGCTGAGTAGGGGCAATAATCTCTTTTAAAGTCATGTAGACCATAAATGAACTCAAGCCCAGGATGTAGCTCACCATGACCACAAACATATCCTGAGCTGGGTAAATTCTGTTGGGTATATTCTGTACATTACAAAGTACAGGACAAAAAAATTTTAAAAAGACAGACTTCAGGGGCTGGGGTTGTGGCTCAAGAGGTAGAACACTCATCTAGCATGCATGAGGCACTGGGCTCGATCCTCAGGACCACATAAATGTAAAATAGACATATTGTGTCCACCTAAAAAAACTAAGAAATAAATATTTTTTAAAAAGTCAGCCTTCATTTCCGTTTCTCAGAAATGGGTCATGCAGTTCCCTCTTTCACAGGAGCAGTAACAGAAAACTAATGTGGAGTCTAGAAGAGCTAAGATGGAGTTCATATGGCCACACTTTTTGTTCATATAGCCACAGTGACTCCATTTGTGCTATTCCAGTACTAGTGATTTATTTGATGCTTACAGTTATCTCATTTACTCATCATTTTATTACTACTGATATCTATAAGCCTTATGTTTATATGATCAAGCTAATACAATTGTTCACAACTATAGTGCTTCAACCTTGTTTATATCTGTATTAGCCTATCAGCCTATATTTATCCATAACTATAGTGGTATACTGACTTATCACCTTTCACTGTTCCATATCTTTTTCTTGTGGCTTAAATCCTATGTCTTATGGTTACATGATTTTATTGCTATTATTTAGGCTTACTCCTGATAAACTTATCTATAAACTTCTATGTTACTATTGCTTATCTATGTTATCTTACCTCATTCCTATAATCTATAACCTATAACCTATGTCTATGACATATTGATTATACTGATTAGTTCACAGCACAGCAGTTTAAATGATTATCTCTACTTTGGAGAAATGTTAGTGGAGAGAGAGAGAGAGAGAGAGAGAGAGAGAGAGAAAGAGAGAGAGAGAGAGAGAGAGTCAGTCATCTATTGCTTAAGAGGAGATTTTTCAGAGAAATTTCTCCAGACAAAATTTCATCATTGTGTGAACATCATACATTTACTCAAACTAGGATGTCTATAACATCACTAAGCAATATATTCTTCTGGGACCATCTTCATATATGTGGTTTGTCATTGAACAATAGGTCATTATGGACATTTCACTATACACAGTTAGCCCTCCATATCTACAGCTTCTGTATCCATGGATTTAACATCACTTGAAAATACATAATGTGAAATCTAACTCAAAACTTTGTTTTATACTATTTACAAAACAATTATTTTGTAAAACATTGGTGCCATTCACTCTACCTTTTAAAATTTATATGAAAAAAATATTTTCAATCCTTTTTTTCTCAGAAAAAAAAAACTAGAGCCTGACTTTTGTAGCATACAATTGTTTATCATGTGAACTTATTGCTACTCTTCCCATTAAGATGAAAAGTAAGTAAACTTATATTAAAGAAATATTGATTGTCATGTATAATATCAATTTTTTTAGTTCATGTATAAATAAAAATTAATCTTAACTCAGATGGGAGAAAAACATTGTTTACAATGATAGAATTATACTGTGTATTTTAATAGCATATTTTGAAATAAATTAGAAATATAAAATGCCATAAAATGACATGTGAATACATGAAGTGTTTCAATTATATTTTAGAATTACAAATAAAATACTTCAAATGATAAAAAGAAGTTTCACTTTTTATTTTTCACTATAGACACTGCACAGTTCCTAGTTTAATTTTAGCAATAGATAGTTCACAAGGTATAGCAGTGACCCCCTCCCCACCCGAGTACATAACCATGTAAGTCTTAAGTAGTGGTGCTTAATTCTTTGATACTCCTCCCATTCAATACCCCCTTCTCTTGAATCTGGTGAACCTGTGACTATATCAACCAGTCAAGTAGAATAGATGTATGCCATGAGAATTCCAAGTTTTATTTCAAAAAGCCATGCAATTTCTGCCTTGTTTACTAGAATTCTTGGTACCAGAGTTGTGAGCTAAATTCTAAAATAGCTGACTTCTTCTGACAGCCATATTGAAGAAGTATTCTATTGGTATTCAAGAAAACACGTCAGCTAAGACCAAACTTCCAGCTGTTCTGACAAAGCACCAGATACGTCAGTGAGGCCATCTTGAATGTTGCAGAGTAGCTTCTGCCAGCTGACTACCACAAAGTGATTCCACATAAAACCACATGGAACAGGAGAGTATTCCACCCAACTACTGCCAGAACTCTGTCCCACAAGTAAGTGACTATATTAAGCATATTTTACCTTTGAGTCATTATCTTTTGAAAGAGTATTTTTACAGTAATAAATACATAAAAACATATATCAAAGTGATTTCAGGTGTTTCACTACTCAGTCAAACATCCAGAGAAAACACTGCCTATAAAGGTGTCACATAAAATTCCCAAACCATTATTAATTATCAGTTATTGAAGCCACAAAAATATTTGCTTCTGTTTATTGAATGTTTGGTTTTTCCAAGCATGGGACTACATATTTTGTGAGTAACTGATAAGAATTGCATTACCTTGATTATATACACTGCATATGATAGCTAACTCCAGGTATCATATCAAAAGCAGAAAATTGAGAGCAAGGAACTTAGAAAATATGACTCTTTGACAATACAAGTTGGAAGTTCTCATTTGTTTTGAGATTTAAGCTATAGTTAATCATAATATTCAGTCTATATTATAATATTATGTTATCAGCTGTGGAGGCCATAGTGAATTATTAAAAACCATCTCACTGATACTATCAAAAACTTTGTTAAATTATAAAATATGACTACTCTATAGAGAACCATACTTTCACCAGTATAAGGAGAAGTATAGAGGCAAAAAATATTCTAAGGATCCATAGTACATTTTTTCTAAGGAATATCTAAACAGATTTCTAAAAAAAGATTGTCAGCTCTTTGTGGTTTATATAGGAAAGCCAATGCCATTTAGATTAAAACAACATCACTGACTGACTTAAAGTGAAGACAAAATATTTTGCAACATTTAAATTGAGAAAATTATTTACACCCTTATTTCTTATGATATAGCTAAACACTTTATTTACAGGTGAAATATACCACTTGTTTCAATGCTAAATACCATGGCCTTTATTTATTTCAAAAGTTTACTACCATTCAAGACACACAAAATTTAAAGATAAATTCATGAGACTCTCAGGAACCTCACAGATAGAAGTTGAGAAGGATGAAAGCCTTTTTTCTGAAATTATAAAGTCTAATAAAATAATGTGTGTGTATATCATACATAGGTTGCATAAAACAGCAGAAGATTATTTTCACCTAGGTTAGGCAAAAGAAGATGAGTATGATAGGTCTATATGTTACTTTTCTATTCCTGCTCTACCTATTATTACAAACTCAAGTGTTTTAAAATAATACAAATGCATATGGCAGCAATTTGTGGACCTGGCTGGATTCTCTGCTCCTGCTTTAACAAAGCAATTAATGTAGTTAGTGGTTGGTCTCTTATCAGGAGCCTCTTAGAATATTTTCTTTCATATTAATTCAGACTGTTGACAAACTCAATTCTTTGAGTTTATAGAATTGAAGTTCTCATTTCTACAACAGATGCCTTTCTGGTCATTATATAGAAAGTTTCTACGTTAAAAGGTACATGCAAGTAGATTAGACTTACTCAAAGAATCCTGAATTCTCTCTGCCTTTTAAAATTCACAGTTTTACTTGAATCTACAAAGTTCCTTTTGCTATGTAATGCAATAAATTCACAAGACTCAGAGATTAAGATATGCATATTTCTAGGAGAAGCTTCTGCCTAGTTGTGGTTCATCAACTTATTAGACATCTTTTAGAATAAAAGATCATGATATATGTAGTAGCAGAAAATGAGTATATATAGTTTGAGAGTGAACTATCTATACATGCACAAGGCACAAAATACTATAATATTAATAACTAATCTTCTGGGTATAAATGATGCTCATGTATGTGAGGAAATGTGTATATGCTACATGTTGTTATACTTTATGTGAAGAGTTACTACAGTTTTCATACACATAGATGCAGTTAGCTTGACCTGGCTCAGCTTCAGCTTTTTTGAGAGGCCTCTTTTGTTCTTTGTATGGACTAATAATGAAGAGAAATAAACAACAAAGACAAATCTATTCTGACAAAAAAAAAAGGTTCACTCCTATTCCCCAATTATTGAAGTGCCTGTGCCATACTGAATATAATACCATATTTGTGATGCTGGAAGTACAGCAATTCCTGGGAGAAAATATTCTGAAGTTCATATTTCATTGAGATGTGAGACAGCACTGTTAAAATGGTTTTATTCATAAGGGTGGTTGGATCCTAGAAAATACAAAATTATACATATATTCTCCAATTTTTGTTGTATACACATTCACTCTTCTTCACTTGGAAATACTGAGGGATATTTAATCCTATATGAAAAATATGAATGTACATATTTATTTGTATATGAGGAGAATGGACACAAAAGTATAATAATAGTTGAGGGCATGGGTATGTAAAAAGACTTATTTTCCATCTGAAAGGAACTTTGAAATTTGATTTTTTTTTATTAGTAATGGGGATTTAAATAGTGGGACTTTATTGCCAAGCCAAATCCTCAGACCTTTTTATTTATTTATCTATCTTGAGACAGGGTCTCACTAAGTTGCTTAGGGCCTTGCTAAGTTCCTAAGCCTAACTTTGAAATTGGAATTCTCCTGCCTCAATTGTCAGTGATTGCTGGGATTATAAGCATTTGTCACTGTGCCTGGCTGAAACTTGATTATTTTTTAAGAATATATAATCAATGTTCATCAATTTTAATTATGTAAATACATGAAGAATAAATTTTATTTGATATAAATTTTAGATGTATTTATTAATATACCAGTCCAAGAAGACTGTGACTACCTAGAGATTGGGTTTCAGGAACAGTGTCACAGTTATGTATTTGTAGGAATGAATACATAAGAGAAAATATATAATATACAAATAGAAAGAGAAAATATCTAATATACAAATAGAAAATATAATATTAAAATTTATGTGAAAGCATAACACACTGCAGGTAGCCCAAGAAATCTTGAATAAAAAGATTAATACCTTCTGCATAACAATACCTGATTTCAAACTACAGAACCATAGTATTCAAAACAGCATGGTACTGAGAAAAAAATATATAAATGAAGACCAATGGAACAGAACATAGATCCCAGAAATAAACACACACATGTATAGTGAACTGATACTCAACAAAGACATCAAAACACACATTGAAGAATGGCCAGGCTCTTCATTAAATTGTACTGGAAACACTGGCTATTCATATGCAGAAGACTGAAATTTGACACTTATCTCTCAACCTGTGTAAAAGTCAACTAAAAACATCAAAGACTTAACTAAATGATCTGAAACTATAAAAACACTAGGAGAAAGCACTGTGGAATCACTTCAAGTTATTAGAATAATCAATAATATGATTCCAAAAGAACAGGCAACAAAAGCAAGAGTAGATAAATGGTATTACATAAAACTAAAAAAAGTTTGCATAGCAAAGGATATCATTAAGAAAGTGAAAATGTAATATATAAAATGGAAGAAAACAGTTGTCAATTTTTCACCTGATGAAGGGTTGATTTTTAGAATATAGTAGAAACTCAAAAAATTTACAAAAAACATATAATCCACTTTTAAATGGGCAAATTAATCTGAACTAATATTTCTCAAAATAAATGCAAATGGCTAACAAATATATATTTTAAAATTTTGTATATTCTTAGCCATGATGGAAAAGCAAATTAAAACCACAATGATATATCTTCTCTTTTTTGTTAGAATGAGTATTATCAAAAATTAACAGCAACAAATGCAAATTATTTTGTGGAGAAAACGGAAGCCTAATACGCTGTTGAAGGTAATGTAAATTAGTATAGTCATTTTGAAAACAGTATGGAGAGTTCTCAGAAAACTATGTTTCAGGTACTCCATTTCAGAATATATATCCATTGAAAATGAAATCAGCGTATTAAGTGGATATCTACATGCTCAGGTTTATTTTGGCAGTATTCACATTAGCTAAGATAGAAAGACTCAACCTAGGTGCCCATGTATTACATATACATTATATATATAAAATGTTATCTGGACATAAAAAAGGATAAAATCTTGCTGCTAATCATTTGCAACAAAATGGATGTAATTGAAAGACACTATTTTAAGCCAAATAAGCCGCCAGTTACTCTCTGTCTCTCTCTCTCTGTCTCTCTGTCTCTCTGTCTCTCTGTCTCTCTCTCTCTCTCTGTCTCTCTCTCTCTCTCTCTCTCTCTCTCTCTCTCTCTATATATATATATATATATATATATATATATATATATATATTCTTTTTTTTTCTTTAACATGGTTTATCTCTCATATGTGGAAGTTAAAAAGAACTAACCTAAATGTAGAATGGTGATTATTAAAGGGTGGGAAGGGTTGGTGGAAGGGTAAAGGAAGTTAGATTTAATTACTGTACACTGTACACATTTCTTGAAGTATCACACTAAACCTCAGAGGCATAATTAGAACATTGAATTAAAAATAAATTTAACAAAAATATTGGTACAGATTCTCTAAGAAACACATGCCAAAACAAATATAGAAATGAGAAAGATTTATTTGAAATTAAAAGAACATGATTTTGAGGAAAAAGATGTGGAAAATGGGAGGAGTCAGGAAAAACCATAGAAGCATGGTGAAAGTCTGACCAGAGACACAGAAAGGAAAAGCAGGAAGAGTCCTGGATTGCAAAAGCACAGTTGTAATAAAGTTTTGGCTAGGTCCTAGAGAGTCCTTGAGTCAACATTAGCTCTCAAAGGTGTCCTGCGTTTTGTAGAAACTGGCTTTCCTTACTATCAACCTCATGCTCAGTCATTGGCTTGGTGGAACTAGTTGAAAGCATGGCCTCTGCCTGAATATGGTGCTGGAATAAAAAAATACATGTATGAATATGTGAAAAATAAATTAATAATAATAATAATAATAATAATAATAATAATAATAATAATAATACAGTAATGAAGCACTTGCATTCCTCAGAACAAGAGATTGGAGAATAACATTTATCTATTTTTTGTTTATTTGTTTTTTCAGGGCTGAGTGCCAAACTCAGGGCCTTGTGCATAGTAGGCAAGCACTCTGCCACTGAGCTAAAGTTCCAACCCTGAGAAGAGTATTTTTATGTCGGCTTCAGTCTACCCCTTGTGCCACAAAGACCTATTTCTGAATTCAGTTTTGTCTCCTTTGGTTCTCATTGGCCTTCATTGTTGAAGGGGAAAACAGAATGTAAGTGAATTGAACTGATGTTAGCTAATGGTGGAAATCATGGCCTGCAACTAAATGCTTGGTAGGTATGCGTATCCTCTCTGAGAGGCCACAAAACTAGCTGCTAACTATGTCATCAAGTATATCATCTAAGGCAGCATCCTGAGCCTAGAACACGTTGCTTTTTGATCACAAATAGACTTACGAGGTTATCTGCTTTCTTATTTTTCAGAGAGAATGCAGGATGAATTCATTTTAGGTCTCTGGACATCCAGAACACTAAGCCCTGAGAACATCACTGAAGTAGCATATCACTGAATCTTTGAGAGTTTTTTTTCCCCCATAATATGTAAAACATATGTCTAAGGAATACATTCAGTCCTTTTGCTCATATTGTCTGATCAGTAGGATAGTGTTGATGTGATGAATCTGTGAAATATTCTGTGAAATCTCCTGGAAGTTTGTATCAGAGGTTATGACAAGAGAATGACATATTACTGAAGCAAAACATTATGTGAATATTCTTCATCATATTATAACACAAATGGGAACTTTTTCTTATCCTATTATCTGAATGGATAGAACACATTCCCCAGGTCAATTCTGTTTCCCAATTTCCTGAGATCTTATCAATTTACTAATGATGCCTCATTTAGCAAAGCAGCCGTAACTAGGGTGCTCACTTCACATTTTTAATTTTTTAAAATTTGTTTTAATGAGTTATACATGACAATAGAATGCATTTATGCACTTTAATATATCATACATAGATTAGATATAATGTCTTATTTTTTCTGAATGTACAAGTTGCAGAATCATATTGGTCATGTAGTCACATATATACATATAATAATAATATCTGTCTCATTCTACTATCTTTCCTATCCCACTCCCCTTCCTTTTCCTCCCATAACTTCTGTCTACCTAATCTAAGGTAATGCTATTCTTCCCTAGTTCCCCCTGCCTTATTGTGAATAAGCATTCACGTGTTAGAGAAAGCATTCAGCTTTTGGTTTTGTGGGATTGGTTTATTTCGCTTAGTATGATAGTCTCCAACTCCAACCATTTACTGGCAAGTTCCATAATTTCACTCTTCTTTAAAGCTGAATAATATTCCATTGAGTATATATCCCACATTTTCTTTATCCATTCATCTATTGAAGGACACCTAGGTTTTTTCCATAGTCTAGCTATTGTGAATTGAGCTTCTATAAACATTGATATGGCTGTGTCACCATAGTATGCTGATTTTAAGTTCTTTGGGTATAAACCAAGGAGTGGGATAGCTGGGTCAAATGGTAGTTCTGTTCCCAATTTTCTGAGGAACCTCCATACCACTTTCCATAGTGGTTGCAAAAAGTTGCCATCCCACCAGCAATGTATGAGTGTACCTTTTTCACCACATTTTCACCAACATTTACTGTTGCCTGTATTCTTGATGATTGCTATTCTGACTAGAGTGAGATGAAATCTTAGAGTAGTTTTGATTTTCATTTCTCCAATTGCTAGATATTTTGAAGACTTTTTCATGGATTTGTTTATTAAATTGGGAGGCTGTGCATGTCAAGCATCACCCTTGTTATCTTCCCATTAACTTTGTCTCTATGGTCTGAAAAATGCAGGGATAAATTTTTTGTCCCCTTATGTGACTTTGTCATGATTTCTGATGTTCAAGTAAGTGCTGACCAACTTGGCCTCTTATTTTGGAGCACTAAAACCCCACAGATATTATAATATATAGCTCTGAGACAACCTTTTTCATTGTCATCCATGCATTCACAAAAACAGCCATCTTCAAACTTCTTAGTGATTATATGCTACTCTCACTGGCACATCCTGATGTCTATGATGAATAGTGTGATCTCTAAGTCTTCCTGTGAAAACTAACCACATAGTAGGTATTCTAGCCTCACATAATAATTCCATTCCACTTGCCTCAGGCTTGTTATTATTTTCCCTACTTTCTTCCCAACTCAGCCATTTCCATTTTGCTTAATATTAACCATCAATTTCTCTGGGTTTCTGAAAGCAACCCTAGCAGAGAGTTTGCTGCATATCTAAGGGTAGTTGAGAAGATATTATATTCCAACTTCAGTTATAGACACCATTTGAATGAATTCTTGTTATTTTGGTTTTACATGCCATTCTTTTGATCAATTACTCTCAAATACCAGTCATTGTGGCAATGCATGCTCCTGTCATTGCATGCTATGTAATTCTTGAAATTCCTTAAGTGTATCATCCCATTCATCTTTTATCAGGTCCATCATATCCTTACTTAGGCTATAATAAGATTTAACTCTAATTATCAGCTTGCAGCCAAGAGAAATTGGATTAGCACCATAAAGTAGCAATTGTTGACTTGTGAGGAAGAGGTCTATACAATATCTTAGAACAGAGTGGAAAAACTCTAAATCTTACTGAGAAAAGGTGTACCACCTCTTCAATTTCTATCAATGAGAGACGTCTGTAAGAGTCATCAACTACCTGAGCATCCTTACAAATATCCACAACCCATGTCTCAGGGCCCCAGGTTTTCCCAGCCAGTCAGTTTCAACACAAAAGATCGGTCTAGAAGAAGACTTCAGATGTCTCTGGAGTTATAAAACTATTATTACCTCGTCTTCAATTTGTTGCTGAGTATTTCCTTCTGCTTTAAGACCTAAGGATCTCTTTCACTTTACCAAGGGAGTCCTCTGGTGCTCACATTTAGCTGTTAACTGATTGTTTATACCCCTCCCTTTCTCATTATTCCTCTGAATACCACCATTGTAATGTAGAAGGCCACTGATGATTTTTCTTTTTATGCTGCTTCTTATGCTCTTATTTTTCAAATGAATGAATCCTTATACTTCAAGAGGCATGTCATTCCATTGGAACCTGTTGCCAGATGGCAAATGATAAAACAGTGATTGTGTTATAATCTCCTTTCTGAGACTCCACCTCACCTATCACTTAGAATGGCATCCTTTTCTCCTGAAGAGGGGGCAACTGATCCTGTTTTCAACACCCATGTTTCCATCTCATTTTATGAGTCTCTCTCAGTATTATTTATGTAACTTCAGATTCTTTGACAAAAGGTGCTAAGAAGAGCTTATTTGTGAAAGAGAATTGTTGAGAAACACATATTACTGGGAAAGGAGAGGATCCAGAGAAGGTGTGATGCAGAACTGAGTCCTAGAAAGGACAATAGGAAAGGGGCAGTATGTAGTAGGAACACTATTTAGATTTTAGTACATTTCTAAGAAAAATTTAGCCATGCCAATGAAAGTCAATGAACCAAAGTCATTTGTCTGAGGACACCTATTTTCCAGAAATGATCTTCCACTTGTACCATGAGAAGCATGGTCTTGGTATAAACATTGTGGTGGATTGTCAGAGAGCAAAGCATAGCCATTCATCAATCACTCTTCCTGCAGCAGAATATCTCTATGGTATATTTTATTGTCTACTATAGAAAGCATGAAAATTCGTGCTGCATTTTTGTATCAATATCATGTAAAATGGTAGCTGTTAAAGCAAATAACTAATACTTGCAAATGCACTGACATATTAAGAAAAGTTATGATTTAGTACAATAAGTACTAGAATATTTCTTGAGTCAGAGTTTGAGGGGATATAGCTAGAAGCTCAGCTAGACGCTATATTATCACTGAGAATAGAAATACAATGTGAAATTAACATGTGAGCACTACTTATACTCAACACTATTCTGGAAATTGATCTTGCTAAGTCATCAAGATTTATCTTTAATTAAACCAGAAAACATACTCAGTGTTGAGGTCTCCTATAATTGTTTTAATGGCTTTTCATGACTCAAATTGTCTATTTGAGAGGGTGGGGCAAACTTAAATCTATCCAAGCTACATACCATGATGCAGGGTTACGTTTAATTAGAAGGAAAGTAAGCAAAATTGTCATCCTATTACCATAGTGCTACACTTACTTAGAGTGTCATTTTCTTCTCACTGGAAGCATAGAAGAAGGCTAGAAATGGATTATTATCATTTTATTAAGGTTTCCTCCCTTGAAAACATCCCAGAAATCGTTCATCTTCATCTTCACTTTTTTCAGCTTTCAAGTATGGCAAAAATTTCATCCATGATCACTCAACAGGTAGATGGTCATACATCAGACTAACTTCATATAGATATGCACAAAATGTATGAGCTTTGGAGTGAAAGAAAAAAAATGTGAAATTATATTATCTAGTGTCATCACTCCAGCTGTCACATCAATGCTTCTGAAATTTAATTCAATAGATATAAAGCACATGTTCTATAATTTACCTTTAGTAATGAATAAATCATTTCAAGATATTTCTATTACTATTACATTAATTAAAATTATGCTTTCCACCTTTGCAAATATATACCGACTATTACACTACTTCATGATGCACTATTTTAACAGTATTAAGTAGGTTTACCACGTTTTACCTCTAACCATAACATCTAGCTTTTTCTTTATCTTGTTTTCTGAAAAAGTATCATGATTTTTAAGTAAATACAAACTTCTATTTCTCCCTAATGATGTTTACTGAGGACTGGTAAATAAAAGATTGGCTGTAAAATATTTCCATGACAGTATGATATTTAACTTTCCAGCACTTTACAACTGAGTTAGACATAAACTTTATGCATTACATATTCCAATTTCCTTATTTTGTGGTATTTTCTCTCTGAAAAGATTTGACATTCTCATCCTGCAAAGCCAGTTATGACCATGAGACTCAGTTTGGTGTGTGTCTAATCTAATAAAAACATCACTTTAAAAAGTCACATTTTGTTCTGAGGTATCCTTATCCAGTAATGGGAACTATTCCAGATGGGAACTGTTTCTTTTCTTTTTTTTTAGAGGAGCTCAGATTAATATGTTATTTAAAAGCCTCTAAATTAACATATAACATGTAAAAGAACTAACTCATGCTTAAACTCAATGCCATTTTTTAATTATCTATTTTTCAAGAATGGTACAATTACCAAACAAAATATCCAAATTTTAATGAAAATTGACCAAATATTTCTGTGAATATTCAATATTGATAGAGTTGCACCAATCCAAAACAAATTATATCTTTCTTGTAAAAATTTTTTCTTGAAATAATGGTGTGTGCTTCTTACTCTACCTAACATATCAAACTCTAAACTCACAGTTTTGTAGCAATTATTTTCAACACATGGGTAACTGACAATTATTGGTTTTGACCAAGGGTCTACATTTGCTCTAGTAGTGTTTAATGAATTTGAGTGCACAAAACATATCATACTGTCACAGTTATACCTTATCACCTTGAGCAAATGCCTGGTCTGAAAGGATTGTACTGACTACTAAGGATTCTCGGAAGGAGATGGGTTGAAAAAGTCTGTAAACATGATTTTCAGATTTCTTTTTGCTAAACATGTTATTACATGTTCAAAAACATGAGTGGATTATGCTTACTAACCCATGGCTTAATATCATTTAAAATACTAGATTACACATTATCCAGATTTAAGGGGGAAATAAAGAATATCTATATATTACTTTTTCTGTTTCAACATTGTCAGTTTTTGACCCATTGGCCTTTATAAGAAAATCTAGAAAGAAAGTAAACAGGCTCAGAAAAACTAAATTAATAATGATGATCCAGGGTGTAAATGAGTTGAAATGGCACTACAAAAGTTCTAACCAATAAATAGAAAAAACTCTTATCTTTTAAAAGTTAAATTCCATAAGTAACACTTTTCCATAAAGACATTTTCCAAATCATATTGCTTTTCAGAGCCTATTATTTGTTGGTAAAATAAATGCCTGATCAGTCATTTTTTTTGAATAAAGATAATTGATTAATATCTGTGAATAAAGAATGTCATATCTTTCTCAAGAAGAAGATCTATTTCACTGGGTACTAGTAATGGAAAGGACACTATGGTATGTAGGATAGTATATTACTCTACAGCCCAGCCTGGTAATCAGGGGTGACCAACAGGAAAATAGATGCTTTACATTTTATTTAAAAGGTATTAGCCCCATGAAACTTTTTGTAAAACCAAAGATCCACTACCAGTTTTTCCTGAATACTACCTCACTGATTGCTCATATGACCTTCAGAATATTCATTAGTACTAAAAATTGAAAAAACAGTAACATTTCCCAGACCACTATAATTGTCAAAGTATAATTACCTATATTTTCTCACCTATACATTTGAGACAAAAACAAATCATCCAAGTGAATCACTGATTATGCTCCCTGAAAGTGAATTTGTGCCATACTTATTTAGGGTCAGAGAGGTTACATATTGGTGATTTGGGATTTTAGTTTTCTTTATTTGGACATGATATTTCAATTAAAACTAGTTTAGCTTTGAACAAAAAAACGTTACTTTTCATTTCAGCCTTGCTTTTTACTTGTTTTTTTTTATTTCATTTATAAATTTATTTTTACTTAAAACATGGACCGTCCTCACCCCTATTATATGAAAAAGAAAGCTTGAAACTAGTGACATGCAGCTGCATTTTAAAATGACCTCTGTCTTTTCTAATAACGAACTCTCTTGTGAGACCTTTCTGTAAATTAATGGCAAATTAATCTTAAGCCATTTAGTAACAAAGTCGGACTTAAAATAACTGTTTCTGAAATTTCATTATGCAGTGATACCAAACGAATAAATACAGCCAACAGAAGATGTTTTAAATCACTTTCTAAAATCTAGACTTTTCAACTCTGTGGCCTTAAAATTGATAGCTGCAATTCTCCACTTGCCTTGTAACCCTGATGATGCTGATACAAGCATGATGCTCCTTGAAAGTAGAAGTTCTATGCTTAAATTAAGCCCAGTGATGGTGCAGAACAAGTCATATAATTAGGTGAAACTGTTTCTTGGGTGAATAAGATATCTTGACATGTCAATGGAATATAAAACTCAATTTTGCAAGATTTTTCTAGTACCAAAAGAAATTTAAGTAGAGCTATCATTTTTAGTCTTAACAGAAAGAATAAGTCTTCCTCTATAGACCTTTATATTCCCGACCTATAAAATTTAATTTTATCATCCTCATAAAGTCTAGCATTCTATGAGCCTTCATAAAAGCAAAATTACATTTCACCATTGCCTTGTTTTTTGTTTTCACTTTCAGCAACTTCTTAGACTTCCAATTATTTTACTTTTCCTCTTTCCACCCCATTTAAGATTCTCTATTTACCAGTTTCACAGAGCTGAATTCATTAAAAAGAAAAAATAGGGGCTCGAAGCTTTTTTTAACCTATATTATCCAGAAAGAAAAATAAATATTCTACAATCAGTGAAACACATGTTAGAAGCATATCCAGCTGAGTAAAATTAAGGCCACTTTTTTCAAAAGGCAGCATCAAAATCCCAAAAGGACTTTAAAAGTCAAATTAGACAGCCAAAAATCAGCTTAAAAAAGTTCTAAATAGGTAATTTGAAGGTTATTTAAAAGCAAAAATTTTACAAAGAATTTGATTTTACTGTAAGTATTGTTTTATTTCATGATCATTGTTTATTTCCTTAATGACTATACTTTCATGAAGCAGCACATGGTATTTCAAACTTTGAAGTGTCTTTTATTTTCAATTTTCTATGATAACTCTCAAATGGTTTGAGCTAAGTGGCATTCTTCTACTCATTACACCCTGACATCAAGCTCAGTGTCCCAAAGTAAACCTCAGACGTTCTCTAATTATTTTTAATTAGACCAAGAATCAAACATATTTCCCCCAAAGTGTTTACTGATGAATTTTCAGGTAATCAAAATAATATGTACACCAACTATCATTCATTCTTTAAGTAATGGTAGACCAAGGGATTATTGCTTCAGGGAAGAAATTTTAGAAGTTGAAAGAGCAAAAAATGCAGATAGCAGATATCACAGTACAGCAAAGTGGAAATTATATCTAAATTATTCCTCCTCCTCCTCCTCCTCCTCCTCCTCCCCCTCCTCCCCCTTCATCTTCTTTTTACATAAGTCCCTTCATGATCAGTAGATATTAAAGAACTGCACATTGTTTAAAAGAAAAATATCATTGTGGGCAGTCAGTTCATGAGCTAATTGAACGCAAATATATAATTTATTTTATTTTTAATTTCTTTGATAACTTAAGCTATTCAAGATTTTTTAGTTATGGTTGTGCATGCTGATAATGAGAAATAATACTAAAGGCTTAAAGTAAAAACTTGGTCAAGGTGACCCCAATAGTAGTGTTGTAAGGATTTCATACTGAAGATGATTTGCTTTCCTGGAACTCAATTAAAGCTTGTTTTTTCATTGCTTCATATTGCAACTATTCCTATCACACTATGTGTTCATTCAGGAAGCATTTTGAGAAAGAAGAAAACACCAAATAATATTCCTCTGGAATTCCATGTCTTCTAATAGCTGTTTTAACATACTTTTACCCAAGATAGCATTATCTCGAGACCAGCCATTGCCTGGAGGTCCATGAGCAGATGAAATCTCTTTCAGTTTCATGTGTACACTTCAGTATTTGTGATATGTGTTGAGAAAGTAAAGAATATAGTTGATAATCAGGATTATTACTTTGTTTACATGCCAGCACCCGAAAACTTTTTCTTTCACATCAGATCCTAGGTCTATTTCACACATTCTCTTGATGGAAACCTCAACATGCTGTTCTTGGTTGGGTATCATGGATAATAGTGTAGGCAGAGGCACTTTAGAAATGTGTAATATGTGAGCACAATATAATGTGCTTATGTTGTGTAGTGTTTCTGACTCTTGTGTGTTTGGAAAGGAGAACTGTAAAGGCTCATTTTTTGCTTTAATATTTTAAATCCCTATCACAGCTATATTCTATTCTGGTGGGAAGCTCAGAAAAAGAAGGGAAACAGATTTCACAATGACAATGAACATTGCCATTATGATGAGAAATGATATAATCAAATTAATACTATGGATTTATTTCTTTTAGAGACTATGAACCATTGTGTTGCCTTCCAATTGTCTATTCTATTCATATGTTTTCCTTCATATATTATCAATAGATTGTTATGTCATAAGCCTTAGCTACATTTTATGGATTATCTTTATGGCATCTAAAATGCTCAGCTTCCAATAATAATGCCATATATCTCACAATGTGTATTTGTGAAGATACAATGCTAAAGGCATATGCTAACATATCAAAATACTATGAATACTCACACAAACTGCTGGGACTAGCTTAAACTTCCCCTGTATCTTTTTCTGTCTCAATTATTTATGGCTAGTTCAGCACATCTTTATTTCTACCATCTGCTTAGTATCCCAGTTCAGAGCTGAGCTTATTTTAATTAGAGTTGTCATAGGTGATTCACTAGTTGCTCAAACAGTTGAAAAGTGATGCCTATGCTAGACTATAACAGATTCTGCCAACTTTGACTCTCTATGACTGTTTAATTTGTCTCTGCTTTTTAAAAATAGAATATATTACTTTATTAAAGATAAATGTGAGTCTAATTTCATTCTTGGCAATATAAATACTCTCTTCTTTCGGCTGGATTACAATCATTATGGTATAAATTGTTCAGAATGAGTAATGCTAAATAGCTATTCCTTGCCAACAATTTAAAGTGGTAGATATTGCTGAGTACAAAGTGAAGCATGTAAGCTTTTCCTCAAAGGACATTCAAATTCAACATTTAGTACATTCAAATGTCCACTACCTGAGAGTTATAATCTTTATATTAATTTTATGTATACTTTTTATCATTTTAAGTAAACTATTTTAACATGACAGTGCTTAAAAACAAGAGCAGTATTTATTTTATAGAAATTGTTACAAATTATTGGTTATAATATTAAAGTAGTTAGACCATTAAAAAAAAGTAGTGCTACAACATTTGTTCTAGGTAACGGTGTCAGCAGCAACCCAGTAAACACATTTTGACCTCTCATGTTTCTCTTTTGAAAAATTAGGATGAAATATACATGACATTAAATTAACCCCTTTAAAGCAAACCATTCATTTATCTTTAATCCTTACTAAATTGTTCTGTAAGAATTAGCTTTAAAATATTCCATCACCTACAAATGGATCTGCATGCCCTTTAAACATGTTATCATGCTTACCTCCCACCAGACCCTTGAAATTACTGATGTTATTTATTTCTCTACAGATTTACCTACTTAGAGCATTTAATATATATATATATATATATATATATATATATATATATATATATATAGAGAGAGAGAGAGAGAGAGAGAGAGAGAGAGAGAGAGAGAGAGATAATATAGTATATCATTGCTGTGACCAAAATACCTGACAAGCACAGCTTAGGGGGAAAAAATGATTTTGGTTTTCACAGTTTAAGAGGTTCAGTTCATGTTCAGTCAGCTCCACTGGTCTGAGGCCAAGATGAGGTAGAATATCAAGGTAGAAGGGCATGGCAGAGAAGAGCTACTCCTATCATGGAAGCCAGGAACTACAAAATGCACAGGGAAGGGACCCCAGGGCAAGTGAATTATCCAGGATCTACCTTTTTCAGCCATATGCCATCTGACTGCAGTTAGCATTTCAGTTAGTCTATTCAAACTAGCATAAACTATTTAGATTACACATCTCATAATTTCAATATTTAAACTCAGAATATTTCGGCGTTAATACAGTAGCTTTTGGGAAACATCACATTTCCAAGCCATAACACTTTTGAGTCTGGATACTTAGAAAATATTTTGAAGTTCATCCACAACCACATTGTAACACATTTTAGTACGTTATTCTTTTTCTGTAAATGAGTAATATTCCATTGTTTGGATATCAAGTTTAGTTTACCCACTCATCTATTAATGGATATTTGAATGTTTTCACCTTTAGGTAATTGTGTAGAGTGTGATTACAAATATTTGTATAAAAAATTTATCTAAATACCTCTTTTCAATCATTTTGCATACTTTGCTAAGGGTAGAATTAATGAATAATATAGTAACTATGCTTATTTATATTAGAAATTATATTTTTAAATAATAATTTATTTATAAAACACATTATGATTCAGAAACTATCTTTAAACATGTTACCTCATTTGCTCATCAAAAACATCAAGAAACAAGTATAATTACTCATGTTTTATAGAAGTAAAACATGAGTAATTATATTCTCATATATATGAGTAATTATATGAGTAATTATGTTACAGGGGTAGAAGCTAATACCTAATTAAATTAATCAAGTTCTCAGTATTATTTCATAGTCTTAATAATTTTTTTTTTGTACTAGACATTAAACCCAGGGATAATCTACTACTGAGCTACATCCCCAGCCCTTTCTTTTGTTTTATTTCTTTTTTTTTTTTTGTGTGTGTGTGTGTGTGTGTGTGGCACAGTCTTGCTAAGTCAAGGAGGCTGGCCTCAAACTTATGATTTTCCTGCCTCAGCCTCCTGAATAGCTGAGATTATAGGCATGTGCCACCACACCAGGTTGAAGAATATTATTTCTAATATTTACTCTGAACCTGAAATTCTATTATTCTAAAGTTTGAGGCGATCCACATGGTAGATTTTACATATATTCTTGTTTTCAAGGCACTGAGCAGCATCAAGTTCCCTTATTATGGCTCCATCTCTCCATGCCTGGTTAGTGTTTCTTATAACCTGGAAAAGAAAGAAAACTTTAGTTTATGTCTTATAACACCAATGAATCTCTCATACCTTTGGAGACATTTCCATTTTGTGAACCTTATTCACTATTGCCAGTAACTTAATATAGATTCCTGCCTATTTTTTTTTCCTTCGCTAAATTTCAATCCTGTAAATAGCTATAAAAATTCTGGTTTAACTATTTGATGAAATAAAAGAAGAATTTGGACTGGCTCAGAGTATTAAAATGATAAGAACTGGGTATGAATATTTTGATGGAATATTAAAATGTAAAAACCCCTTTCAATGAAAGATTTGTAATCAACTACTGTTAGAGTTGTGGGTATTAAAAAGAATGAGGATATAACATGAGTGACATAGAAACATGAATGAATGGAAAAGGCAAAAAGACACAGTATTGTTGGAATTCCTTTAGTTGGCATGGTTTCTGTGCTTCTCGGTTTCTATCCCAGGTTATTTTCTGCTCTAACTTAATTTTTGGCCCATCTCCCTGCTAAACAGTTCCCATTTCAGTTCCCCCCTGAGCCTTTAAAAGAAATTGAAAGTAGAGTTAAAGCTGGTTATGCTCAATAGTCAAAGCGAATTTTGTTTACAAGATGCTCCCTGTTACAGTGTTTGCCATGTCTAAATAACAGGCAATAAAATCTATCAGCTGGAAACCTCCCCTTGTTGTAAATGAGCAAATGATTTTAATCAGTATCTTCTGCTGAACAGTCTTTCAAGGGCCGTCCAGTTTCAACATTTCAAAATCTATCTGAAACCAATGTGAAAATATTTATTGAATTAATGATCACATACCCAGAACTCTGCTAAGCTCTATAATAGATACAGAAGTAGTATGAAAGGGCTCAGCCTGTGAGAATTTTGCATCAATTTCTGTGAAACTTTAATTTAATTTTTTAAATGAATAAAATATTATTATGGTGCTACATATAAGTATGGGATCCAACTTAGAGAAAATAATTAGAACTAGTATCTTCTGGTAGAGCTTCAAGAGAGAGCTCAAATCATGCCTCAAAGAATTTTGAAAATATGAGATGATAGGGAGATGAAAGGGAAAATGATAATGACAATTTGGATTACAGAGAAAGAGTTGACTAAAGATTCATAGGAGATGGTAGTTTGAAATATAAAAATGGATGGGAATATAAGAAATACATTTTTAAAAGGCCTCTTAAACTTTACAAAGTGATTAACTCATTGAGGAAGTGATTGTGAATTGACTTAATGAATTGAGAAATACATGTGATTGATTGCCTGTACTAGAGATGTATATATAGTTACAAAATTGTCCTGAGAGATAGGCAATAAGCATGGAGATAATTTTCTATATTCTACAAAATGAGATATGAGAATATAAATGAGGCAGTAGGCATGGAGTGGAATAGAAAGGAGAGGAAAAATATGGCTATATGTAATCTGTGTGATAATCTTCTTAGCCCTTTTCCATTGTTTGTTACATTAAGTAGTTTTCATAAGTATGTATTTTTCAATATAAGACGGGAGTAAATTGAGAGGTCTATGATTTATACAAGTGGGTCACAAAAGTGAGATTTTTATCTAGATTGATTTTATTCCAAAGTGTTATTTCATTTGGCTCTTGCTGAATTTTACAGGAGAAGCAAAATATAAAGTGAAGCTTTTACACTAAGGTAATCCCAAAGTTTCTCATTATAAATTGTAGCCTCCTATCTAACTGAAATGGGAACCATATGTCATTCATATATCTAACAAATACTGGTAATAATTAAATCCTAGTAATTGCATGTTAACTTTGAAGTCAGTAACAGCATTTAGATGATCATGTTCTCCCCCTCTTAATGTGATGAAGGTCTCCAATCTCTTCTTGTTGCTTCTTGCTTTTGTTATCTGGTGACAAATACATCATTTTCCCACCAGATAGAATAAATATCAATGCCACACTGTCCTCAGCACTTCTCCCAGCCCTCCCAAATTTTATAGATTTGCATAGATGCCAGCTTTCAAATATTTTCAGTGAGTATTTAAACTTCAAATATAAAAGGCATAAACCCTCTCTGATTTTTATAGAGGAAGAAATCTTGAATTCTTTGATATCACTATCTTCTTCTTCAATTTCTCAAATATTCTGTTTCTACTTATAGTCATCTCTCCTTCTCTTCAGTATTCTCTCCTCATCTTTTTCTCAGCTAGTCTTCGAAGACTTTTTCCTCCTCATCAGCTTTCCTCCTGATTCTCTGTGTATATTAGTATAAAGATAAACATCTCTAATCTGAAAATCCAAAACTGAAATGTTCCAAGTGCTCACACGTTTCATAAATGTAAAATTCTCCATTTGGCCTCATATAACCAAATGTAGTCAAAACGCAGGTCAGCTAAAAATATTGTGTAAAATCACTGTCAGTCTATGTCTATAAGGAGTATATGAACCATAAATAAATTTCAAGTTTACACTTAGTTCTCATCCCCAAGATTTTTCATTAAGTATATGCAGATGTTTTAAAGTTTAAAAAAATTACCAAATCTAAGACACTTCTGATTCCAAGCATTTTGTATAAAGAATAATCAATCTTTACTATAGTTTAATAGCAGTATCAGTGATTTTTAAAAACAATTTCTGGTCTCAGAGCACTTGTGCATGCTTGTCTTTTTCTTTAACAACTTAAAACATCTCTTTGAATGAAGGTAATGTGCAAATGTCAAATGCCTTCTAATGTAATTTCAGATTAAATCAGGAAAAAATCCTTCTAACTGTATTGAACACAATTTTTAAAAAATTGCTAGTTTAATCAATTTTAGTTTTCTTCAATTTATTTATTTTTTCTCTTGAAAGCCTGTCTTTTGTATTACACTCTTCTGATAGAGTCCAGCAATGGGAAAAAAAGAAAAGCAGCAGAAGATGCTAAATAGGACCCAATAGGATCTCCCCATTGTTGAAATAGTTTTGCTTTCAAAAATCAATACCAAAAATGTTCTTGTGAGAACCCTGTGTTTTAGCTGTCATAAAAGATGTTTTTATCTCCATTTTTTATTTTATTCAGCATTTTTTCAACACTGTTCTGATTGAAAGCTTGATAGTCTAATAAAGTTACTTGTCATATAAAATATGAGTATAAAACTGCAGAAAAACTTATTTTATAGAAAAGCATTTTGAAAAAAATATACAGTATTTAATTGAATGTAGGGATTCTAGAAGAAATGAGGGCTTTTAATTGGATATTTAAATAATACTTCATATATTTTGATCTTCAAAGTTTAGTATCTATAAGAATATTAGTACTTCCTTTCAAATTTTAATGAAATTGTTATAAGTTACAGTCATAGACTGTCAAAATCCAGAAAAGCATTAAAAAATGAGATAGAATATTTTACAAATGAATTTCAGTGTAATCTTGTAAGGCACTGCTAGTAAGAATGATGCCATTTAAGAGTCCTCATGACTTCAATAAAAATTAGCAGAGAAAGTGAAAGACTTTTCAGTCTCACACTTTAGTTAGGTCTCAATATTCCCATGTTAAAAAGAAACAAAGACTTGAATGGACCTTGAGTGAGATAGAATAAAAAGGCAGAAAAATGTGATCCTCCAATGATTGTCTCCACACAGACACACCAAGTTGAACAGATATTCATGCACCAGACTATATTCATAGGAATTAAGGAAGTCAAGTGAAGGACAATGATGCCTTTTTTTAGCATAAAAATAAGAAAAAAATACATTTAAAATGGCAGGGAAGAAAGAGTTCCCATATCACTCCAGCCAAACATAAAGAAAAAATCCTCCTATTTCAAGGAGGAAGAAAGAATTAAGTGTAGGCCTTGGACTTTACAGCCAGTACCAGGTGCATAGCAGTGAAGCTTCATGCAGGGCAGAGCTCCAGAATCCCTTCTGCCAGGCCAATATCTGTGGGCCAAGCTGTTGGAATGGGCAGCAAGGATACTCTCCAGCACTGCTACTCAAGCCCCTCACAGCAGATTGGAGAGCAAGACTTCACTTGTTGAGGTGCAGGGGAAAAACACTAGAAGAGGACTATGTCTTGGAGCTCAATGCCAAGGCTGATGCAGTGAGATCAAGCTCACAGTAGAAACTGACATTCCCTTACTCAGGCAAGAGCTCACAGATGGAGGCTTTAATCTGCCCAATCATCAGGAGACCTGTGACTGGTGGGACAGACTCAAGTTTGGGCCGGCATCATTGCCAGCTCCTCTGACACACTACCTTACCACAATACTGTGCACATTCCTACAGCTGTGAGATGTGTGACCCAGTTGAGTGTTAACGTGTTGGCCAAAGTACTTTCTTCTCATTCCATCCCCAACCTCAAGCAGCTTAGTTATCACCGGGCCAATGCTTGCAGACAGCACTATAGATGTGCCCTGTTGCCAGTCAGAGACCTGTACTTTGTTAGAATGAAGGCCTGCTGCAGCATGGGCCTTTGCATGTCCCTGAAATTGTACAGGTCTTTCTGGCTATGAGATTAAGGTATAACTGAGCTTAGTAGTGGCTTGTGTTGTCAAGGAACTGCCTTAACCAACATTACTCAAATCTTGGGCAGCATACCTTGGAGTGAAATCTCATTTGGTTTAGGAAAGATAGGGTAGAAAGCACAAGATTGTTACCTGAAAATTAGTGGCCAGTCAGTGAAAGCCTCATACTAGGAAGTTCCTAAAAGCCCCTATTGCAGGCCTGACCAAAGACTGAGCCTCTAGAATAGCTTTCACACCAGAAGACACATGGCTTCAGTCTATCACACCTCTTCTAAAGCCAACACCATATGAAGCTTGGTCTATATATCTTCCTCAGCAGTAGGCTGCACATAGCAGTATGGGACTTGTCTATGCTGGTCTTAACAGGTTTTGGGCTCAAATTTTGTGACACTTCTTGGTGGTGTTGATAGCCATAGGAATGGCATAGGGACCTGGGGCTAGGTGATCCATAATTGTGTTCAGAGCTGGGAAGAATCATGTAGCTCTTAACCATAGGATGGCTAATGTAGACAAGGTTTCTGGGCCTACATAGGCCACAGGAAGAGGCTTGTGGGAATGGATTATCTTTTTAGCACTACTCTATGTCTTTCTAAATTATACACCAACTATGGTTTAGGGAAAATTTGGGATTAGATTGCCCTGTAGTGCAGAAACAGTGACAACACATTGAACACAGACTTGAGTGCCATTCAGTGTTTACACAGTGGGAGAATCTGTAGGCTCAAAGAAAATAGAGAGCAAGCTCAGAAATTCTGGATAGAAAGAGACAAACAAGTAAAAATTAGGAAGGCTGGAATAAATATACAGCCATTCAATGCTCATATGATGTTACATGCCAATGAGCAGCATCAAGACCTTTCAGGAAACCATGACATCACTCAAATGTTGAAATCTTGAAAAGCTGACTTAATAGAAATTGAGAAAAGAATAGTGGTTAACCAGAAACCAGAGAGAACAAGAGGAGAGCTGTCCAAAAGCTACATTTAGGTAGGAGCAAGATGTTCTGGGATGTTATTGCACAGTGGGGTGACTATAGAATACAATAATTTACTGTACATTTATACAGGCTAAAAGAAGGAAGTACTAAAGTTTTCAATATAAAGAAATGATAGATGTTGAAAAATGTATACACACATAAAGCCTTACCATTATAATCTAGTAGGATGTACAATTTTTATGTTTTGATACATTAGTTAAAAAATAAATTTGACTTAAAAAGACAATATGGGTGTTTTAGCATTGGCATCAAAGTGGGCAGAAAGGAACAGCAGCAGATTTTTTCACAGGTAACTTTCTCTTGCTGTATCTATAGACAAAAATTTTATCAACACAACAAAATGCATCAAATTTTTAAAGACAGATCAAGAATATACTATTGAATATAAATATAATTTAACTAATTTATTTAAACTAATTTGTTTTTTAATCACCTAAGGAATACTTTCTCTAGTTGCCTTAACAATTTAATTTGGTTCATAACATTTTCCCATAGAATAAGCCTGCATTTCCCTTTCCAACATACTTCTTTCTTTCTCACTTGAAAGAGAAGTCAGCAAATTATTGAATTTATGCCTGTTTTTTTTTTAAACCAGAGCCTGCCACAATCCTTAAACAAACTAGAGGCTAGATTAAAACTCTTGCAAAACAGGCATTTAAATTAATAACAAGGAAGAAAGGCTAGTAAGAGAAGGGTCCAAGGATTAACCAAAGTGATTACACCAGAGAAGAACTAGAATTAGGTTATTCTTCAGCCCTAAGATTCCATGAGTCTCCTCAGTGCAGATGAGTGAAGAACAGATTATGATCCATTCTATCATTCAACAGCTTTCTGTTTCCCATGTATCTTTTTTTTTGCAGGTATGAATATATTACAATGCATTCCAATTTTATATAACTATAATGTACCAATTAAAAATAAATAAAGAGAACACAATTGGGGAGGTTGGAGGGAAGGGAAACAGCAATTACTGAGGATTGATGGAATAAACTATATTATATGCATTTATGAATATCAAAATGAAACCCACTATTATGTACAACTATAATGCACTAATACATTTTTTTAAAAAAGAAATTAAGACAGTAAAATATTTGGTTGAGCCAAAAGGGTACTGAGAATTTATAATAGTGAAGTTCTTCAAAAGAAATGATTTTTCAGTACTTGGGTACTTGGCAAGAATAAATAAACAACTTGATATAAAAAAAATAAAAGGGCAATTAATATTTCCTTGCCATTCTAAGATTTTCTAACTGTAGTTTCATCTATTCCTAAGCAATTATGAAAGTAGGTGGGAAGCAATTAGTTTTTCTAGGGCATGTATTTGATCCTCTAGTAAGGTGGCTATGTAGAAGAGTCACCTAAGGAATATGTCTAGTAGGCCTCCTGGCATCCAGAATCAACTCAAAAATGACTTGCTATATTCTACACCTTTGTCCTGGCACAATAAGAATTTGGAGGAAATTATTTAAAACTGTTAGGATACTTTATATATCCCTCTAACCCCAAGTGTTTACTGTAAACTTAAAACTCCTAGATTCACTGTTTTTACTGTAAATTTAAAACTCCTGGATTCACTGTTTTACTATAATCTATAAGTTTTATCTAACGACATTCATTCTCTGTGCCTTATGTTACCTACACAATATTGTTCATTAATACATCATTATTGCTCAAAGGCAGAACTTCATTGGGTCAAATAAGAAAACCACAACCCTGTGTGGAAAATTTTTATGCCAAGAAAGTATCTACTTTCATACTTTTCTTCTATGCATCAGTGTCAGGAAATTTTTGCTAATTCATTTGATTACAATACACAAATCACAAAAGTAGAATCACAAGTATTACAAGGTAAAAGAAAAGCAAGCAATGTCCATGAGAAAGCCACAGGAAATTTAATTCTTAAAAATACATATTTTAGTCTCCAATAAGAGTCTTATTTTATCAACTTTCCTAATCCAAAAGCCATCTTTGTTTTTAAAATTAAGAACTACTCAATATCTAGTGGTCATATATTAAGTGAAGTCTGACAATCAAGAATATATTGACTTACTAAACAACACTAGTGGCCAAAGGAGGTTTTAAAAATAAAAGCATTAGATATGGTAAAAAACATTATTTATAAAACTAAATACAAATGTAATATTAAATGGCTACTTTTAAGTGTGGCATCTTAGATTTAAGAATTAGGGCAAATATGTCATAAGAGGGAAAGGAACTAATCAATCAAAACCAAAAGAACTCACTATTTTATAAAGTTTGAGAAACAGCCCTATAAAATATTATTCATTTTTTACTTTTCATTAATCTCTTTAGTAACTTAATTTTTAATCATATAATCCATCTCAAGTTTTGCAATTAAGTTAGAAAAAAGCAGATATGTACAACAAATATTTTTACAAAACTCGCCATATATCCATTCTGGGATCCACATCTGTAGATTCAACTAACAATAGACTGAAGATATTTGGGGGAAAATTTTCCAAAAAGCAAAACTTGAATTTCCCATGTATCTTTAAGCAGGTGTGGTTCTAGTGTGGTGTTACAACTAGTCATCATTGCTATTACAAACATAGAGTGTCCAAATATTCAACATACAAGTCACTAAATAGCACAAATTGAGTAGTGTCAGCTCATCTGCCTTCTCCATAACACACTGTTTCAATGTTGGTGTGGGCTGGGTTGATCATCTCGTCTGTCATTGCCTTGTTCTTCCAAGCAGTTATGAGAAATTTATCTTGAGAGTTGGAGACTTTCTTATTCATCTATTTTGAGAACAAAGCACACAATGGGAACTCAAGAACCATACTTTTATAAGCAATTAACTTTTCTAGTTCAGCTCAGTTAACCAATTTTCTGCATGAGCTGGAAAAAATCACATAACTATAACCTCAGTTTCTCCACTTAACAGGTGAAGACAATGTCTACTTTATAGTAAGGGAGATGTTTTGTACAATAAAAAAACTTAAATTATTGAAATAGATCAGTCTAATTCTGGGAGCATAGTCTAACTTATTTATGAAAATTTTATTACTACTTCCATAGTTATTAATAGTTTCAAAATAATTTCTCTCTATAAAAAGGTATTTTGAAGACAAAATTACAATAACTGTTTTTTTTAACACTAAACAATGACTGATTATTAGAGACCAGTGATTTATGAATTATCTTAGAAAACCCTGGCTTTGAGATTTTATTGGTACTCTGAAGGATACCGCTCAATTGAATTCTTCCCATGGAATCTAAGGTACTACTGGTTAGTAAGGAAGGAAAATGAATGGATCCATTAATTCTGTCAGATGACTGGGGAATCATGTGGTGCCTGCTACCTATGACTGACACAACAGCAAATGCAATCTACCACAATGATGGTGTCACAGTAGTTTCCCATTTAGTGTATACTGTCTTATTTCAGCTTTCATAGGAGAAAACACTTAGCCTCATGTTTTATCAATACAGCTTTAAAACTGCAAAGAAAAAAATAGAATGATCCTTGAATAGCAGATGTCACTTTTTATCATTTCTTAGGAGAATGAAAATGATGGAGATGATAAAATATTTTCAAGTATTTTAGCTCTATATGAAACTTTTTGTCAGGATGAAGGTTGATTCAGTTACAACTTAAAACAATATATAAAATAAGTAATAATTTTCATATGTACTTAACACATGTCAGAAACTATAAAACTTATTTAAACTCTGCTATATATACATATATTAATTTTTTAGTAGTAGACACAATACTTTTATTTTATTTATTTTTTATATGGTACTGAGACTTGAACCCAGTGCCTTACACATGCTAGGCAAGCACTCTACCATTGAGCCAAAACCCTAGACCCTAAATTACATTATATTATTTAGTCATTTTTATAACATTATTAACCTATTGTAATGTCTATATATTACAGGTAAGGAATGAGGAATATTTTTAAGATCAAGCATTTGGTTTGTAAATGGTGGTGGCAAACATGCAGGTGGTAGTGATGTCCAAATCTCAGGTCATAACTATGACCTTGCCCTGGCCCAAAAAACACTCAGATCTAAATATAAGTTATGAAAAGACAATGCATGTGTAATCATTTAGCATTTGCTTCCTAATAACCAAAAAGTTCCTAAAAATCTTGAGATACACTAACATGCAAATGTAGATCTATAATCACCATATACTTTCCTCATTTTTTGAACTGAATTATTTGTCAGATTGATCGTTTTCTTCAGCATATTTCTTTTTTTTTTCTTAGTTAAACTTTCTAACAATTTCAAATTCATGAAAACAACACAAGAGTTCTGACAGGTATCTGTTTATTTGTTCTGATTCAATGTCTGAAGAATTCTGGATTTTAGTAGCAAAGGGGCAAATGTGAAAGGCACACTAAACCACTCACCTTATTAAAACTCATATCACTATATACTATCAGTGGCATTTTCAGGATATAAGTGATATTATTACAAAATCACTGCCTTTAAGAATCATTATAGAAGAGAATGATAATTACTACATGTTGAGTACACCCAAAGGAAGACCAGTAATCACTGAGTTTTACTAGAGCATAGTACCTCATTTATTAAGCCAATGAAATAAAGTAGAAATATAATAAAAATAATTAATTGAAAAGAGAGAAAAATATGGGATATCACAAACTATGTATAAATAAAAATACTGAATTCATCCATTCAGCATCTCTGAGAGAAAATTCCATCTTTCCCTTTATCAGTAATGTTTATATTATAAGTAGAATGTTATACTTTGATTAATAGGAAAAAAAGCCAGGCTATTTGAACTAGTTTAATTTCACATCTGTAATTACAGTAGCTCAAGAGATTTCAAGTTCAAAGTCAACCTCAGCAAATCGGTGAGGCTGTGAGCAACTTAGCTAGACACTGTTTCAAAATTTTGAAATATGCTGGGGATGTAGCTTAGTGGTTACGCACCCCTGGGTTCAATCCCTGATATCAAAACAAGCACACTCACACACACACAAAAAAAAAAAAATTAAAAGAAAAAAATTAATGTTAAATATTTTTTCTCCCATTTTTAAAGTAAAAATGACATCAATGTGACTTAGTCACATGGAATCTTGCATAAGGAACCTTTGTTGAATATACTAAACTTATTAGAAGACCATTCATTAACTCTGACATCTTTTTATATACAAGCGTGTTCCACATGGTGAAACTTGATGCTTAGAAAAAATACTCAATTGTGAAGTACTTAAGGAATTTAGGAGCTCAATAAGATCATGAAAATATCTTTTATATTGCCCTTCTTTATATAGGTAAGGAAACTGAGGTCTTAGAAGGTAAAATAACTTATTTAAATTAATTTACACAAAGCTTCTTGAATTCGGTCTTCAAGTTCCTATGCTACCATTTTTATTTTCCCAAAGGTGATCAACAGCAAAGTTGCCATTCCAGGTTATCTAAGAAGAAACAATTCTATAGAAATAAAAATATGGGATTTATTTTTCAATTCATTGCTCACATATCAGGACACCATTCATTGCAGATGTTAATTATATAGAAGACTTTTAATAGATAAGATATTTCCAATGTATGAATATCTACCAATATAAATAAACTGTAGTAACAAACTCTAAACTAAGCTCTGATTATTGGGTCACCTACTTTTTCCTCCATGCTCAACCAAATATATAATTGCTGTTAGTTCTTAGATGTTCTTCCAGAGTACCTCTATATAAATGAAATTATGAAATATGAAAATCAGTATATACCTTCTTTCACTCACCTCTTCTACAGAAATGGTGACAACAAATGTTGTGGACTTTAACTTTTTTCACTTAACAATATATCTGTAGATATTTCTATTTCAGTAGGTGAAGAGCTCCCTTATTCTTTATAGAGTTACATTATGTTTATGAGCATGTAAGTAATGGCATCATGTTATTCACAACCTTTTACCAATACATTCAATGACCACAACAAAACTTTGTATGTTTCATCAACTGGTAAATGTGTATGTCCAGAATAATTTCTGAGATAAATGTAAATAAATTTCTGAGATAAATGTAAATAAATTTGTGATTTTTTTAATCTATAGATATTGTAATAATTTATGAGAGTATCTGTTTCTCAACAGGTACAAAATTGAAACTTTTGAGGATTTTCCAATCATATTGTTTTTAAAAGATGAATAATCTGTTTCTATGAGCAAATATAAAGGGAAAGTAATTTCCATGGTATTTAAACAACAGAGGGCTTTATGATTTTATTTCATGAATCCTGACTGTTCAATTTTGTGGTTACACAGTCAGACATCATACTCAATTTTGTCCATTCATTGGGAGCCAAATTTTTAAAACTGAAACAAAGGAGAATACATTATTACCTATGCATGTACATTTCACCCTTAAGCAACACAATTTTAAACTGCATGAAACCACTTACTTGCAGATTTTTTTTTTTTATTTTGTTTTGGAGATTTATGACAATTTGAAAAACTCACCGATGAAGTTCATAGAGTAGAGATACCAAAACAATTTTAAAAATTCAGGTATATCATGAATACCCCAGAATATAGATAATAGTCTGTTTTGTTATTGATGTAAGATATACAGAAATTTATTATAAAAATTTTATCAAAACTTTTTACACACTCAAAGACTTGTACATGGCACCAAAATTGAAGTAATATAAATAAGCATAAAGATTCCCCATTAAATCATGCCTGCATCAAATTAACTCTAGTACATAAGGTAATACTTTAATAATTTCACAGCCACCTCCGGTTGCTTTCCTAGTGAGCTCAAGCATTGCGTGTATCTACTTAAAACAGACATGTGATACTAAACATTTTCACATGAATAGTTCATCTCTCCAGTGAATTATAAGTCATCTCTCACAGTTTTCACACATTTTTCACAATACGGAATATATTTTATATCCAATATATATGTTGAATATAAAATATATATATATTATTTATAAATTTATTTACTTATAAATATATATATATTATTTATAAATTTATATATATATTAATTGACCCTTTATGTTAGCAGTAATGCTTCTGGTTAATGACAACCTATTAAAATTTGGAGAAGTTAAAGTTAGCCCTTGGATTTTTTACTTTGTTGGAGTTAGCATTGCTAGCCCTCACGTTGTTCAAGGATCAGCTGTATATAAAACCAAATTTTATGTTTGCCTTTTGGATTTTTATATAGCTCTTATATGAGCAATTGATTGCCAATATTTCCATAGATAACTATCTCCAAATTACCCAAGTGCTGGAAAATAGTATTTAACAGTGTGTTCTGGCCCTGGTAATGATTGATTGCTTGGTCACAGTGTGGAAAATAATGACTACAAGTGGCTACAAAAGATCATTTGTACCATATACACATTCAGCTTCTCAGAAGCAAATTTTTATCAAAGAAGAGAAGGCAATAATTGTAGAATTTATTGTATTTAGTGCTTATAAATAAAAATGTGTTTTAGTTTTTTATATAAAAGCATATTTTGATAGTGAAGAATCAAAAATTCTGTTCTGAGTTATTTTATGGAGATATATCTGGTCATGGAAATATCCTGGCATGAATAAACACATCTAAAGCATCATGTCTTTCAAAAGGAAACCAGTGGCCATTAGAATCTGGAGCAGGTAATTGAATAAAAAATGAATTTATTTATCTTGGAGATAGGAGAAACTCACTTGATATGGCCATAATATCCAAGAACATATATTTGAGCAGGAAACTGACAGAAGTGAAAATAATATTATTAAAATGCACAGCAAAACCCCACGATGTAAATTTGGGGAAGTGTCATCAATGGGTCCTAATTTATAGTTTGATAGCTGCAAGAAGCTCCAGCATGTTATTATATGATAGAATGACTGCAAATAACAATAATGAACTGTGTTTTTCACCATACAGAATTGTTAAGTGTTTGAAGATATGGATATGTTTACATTATACATTGTGCACATATACTGACATATTGCATGCTCCCCATTAATATTTGTAATATTTATGTTTTATATATGTATTTTACATTAAAATAAATTTTATTAAAAAAAGAGATTATTATTGTTGGAGACTTAGAGCGTTATCATTATTATATTAAAGAAAAAACAAATAAAAAAACTGGATAGAGCAAGGAGGATGAGATTACAGATGGACATTTTGAATATTTAAACACAGTGAGGCAGAGAGACCTGCCCCAGCTCCAGGAGGCCTGCAAGAAGACAGGCACCCATCCCACCCCACCACCAGGCCACTCGGATAGTGGCAACCCCACACCCACATGGAGAGCCACTCCATAATAGGGCTTCTTAGTCACCAAAGCATGGCTCCACAGCCCAACATCAGAGTACATATAACCTTGAGGATGCTGCAGCTGAGAAACTGGGATATCCCTGCTTCTATCAAGGGACAACAATAAGGACCTGGAAAGATGTCACGAAGGTCCCTGTGGATCTGGCTGCACCAGAGGTGTCTCTGTTAGGGGTGATGACAGTTATCCTGTTGCTGAGGTAACAGGGAGTCTTCCATGGGGTTGCCTTTCTCTTGTTTATTCTATTAACAGCCGACTTCTTTTCACTAATCATATAATTTAATACCTCTATATTCTCACATCCTACATCATAAATATCTCAGACAATCCCCAGCCCCCCTTCTATCATTGAAAACTGTAATCAATTACATAAACCTATTGACTATATTTTAGAAGATAACCAAACTCATCATTTCTGATTATAACAACAAAACTGTAAATGTAAAAATAGAAGTTAACTGATCTATAGCTGCACATTGTGTACATTGAGTGCAGTGATATTAATCTTCCCCTTAAAGGTGAGGTATAGGTAATCTTTAGGGACAATATAAGAAACTAGGGCAGAATCTGTAATACCTCAAATCTACACTGCCAGAGGAAGACACATAGCCATCACGAGAAAACAAGGGAGAAAAGTGCCCCAAATAAACCAAGATACTACAACAATAGAATTTATAGATAGCACAGTAGACAAAATTTCAGAGAAGGAGTTCAGAATATACAAAACAAAAATTATCTGGGAATTAAAGAAAGACCCAAGTGAGCAGATACAGGCAAAAATTTATGATCCAACAAAGAGATAAGAGAGCAAATGTAGGTAGCAAGAGATTACTTCAAAAAAGAGATAGTCTGGAAAAAAAACAGAAATCATTGAATTGAAAGAAACAGTACGCCAAATAAAAAACTCAATAGAAAGCATTACCAACAGATTAGATCACTTGGAAGACAGGACCTCAGACAATGAATACAAAATATACAATCTTGACAATAAAGTTGTCCTCACAGTGAAGATGGTAAGAAACCCTGAGCAGAATATCCCAGAGTTATGTGATATCATCAAAAGACCAAATTTAAGATTTATTAGGATAGAAGAAGGTCCAGAGACACAAACCAAAGGAATGCACAATCTTTTCAATGAAATAATGTCAGAAAATTTCCCAAGTCAGAAGAATGAATTGGAAAATCAAATACAAGAGGGCTATAGGACACCAAATGTACAAAATTACAATAGGTCTACACCAAGACACATTATAATGAAAATGTGTAGCATACAGAATGAGGATAGAATTTTAAAGGTTACAAGAGAGAAAAATCAGATTACATAAAAGGGAAGACAAATTTAGATCTCAGCAGATTTTTTTAACCCAGACCCTCAAAGCTAGGAGATCCTGGAAGAACATTGACCAAGCTCTAAAAGATAATGGATGCCTACCAAGAATCTTATATCCAGCAAAATTAAGTTTCAAATTTTACAAGGAAACAAAATCCTTCGATGATAAACAAAAATAGCTAAAAGAAATTACACCGAAAAAACTTGCACTACAGAGAATATTGTTGGCAAAATATTGCACAAGTAGCAAATTAAAAACACCAATAAAAATCTGCAAAGGGAAGAACTACTATAGAAGAAAAGCTAACCAAAGGAGAAATCAAGTTACCCCCCCAAAAAAATAAACAAAAATGACCAGAAATACAAATCATGTCTCAATAATAACGCTGAATGTTAATGGCCTAAACTCACCAATAAAAAGACATAGACTGGTAGATTGGATTTAAAAAAAAAAACACAACAATATGCTGCCTTCTAGAGACTTAACTCATGGGAAAAGTCGTCCACAGACTGAAGGTGAAAGATTGGGATAAAATGTATCAATCACATGGTCTGCATAAAACAGCAGGAGTTTCCATCCTCATCCTCAAATAAAGTAGTCTTCAAGACTACTTTAATCAAAATTAATCAAAAGGGATAAAGGTGGACATTTCATACTGCTTAAGGGAACCATATATCAACAACACATAACAGTTATAAATATATATGCCTCAAACAATGGAACATCTACATTCATCAATTAAAGTCTTCTCAAGTTCAAGAGTCAAAAAGACTACAACACAATATTTCTGGATAACTTTAACACACCTATTTCACCACAGGATATATCTTCCAAACAAGTGCTAAACAAAGAAATTACAGAACTCAAAAATAAAATCAATAACTTAGACTTAACAGACATATATAGAATATATTATTCATCAATGAGAAAATAAACTTTCTTCTTAGCAACACATGGATCATTCTTTAAAATAGACCATTTATTATGCCACATAACAACTCTTAGTAAATACAACAAAGTAGAGATACTGCCTGTATTCTATCAGACCACAATGAAATGAAATTAGAAATCAATGATAAAATTTTTAAAAAAGCTACTCCAACATCTGGAGACTAATTAATATGCCATTGAATGAACAATGAGTAGCAAAAGACATCAAAGAGTACATAAAAATTTTTCTAGAGGTAAAAGAGAACACTGGTACAACATATCAAAATATCTGGGACACTATGAAAGCAGTTCTAAGAGGAAAGTTAATTGCATGGAGTTAATTCCTAGAAAAAGAAGAACAAACAAATGCCAAAAGCAGCAGAAGTGGGATAATTAAAATCAGCCCTGAAATAAATGAAATTGAGACAAAAGAAACAATGAAAAAAATTAACCATAGAAGTTGGTTCTTTGAAACAATAAATATAATTGATAAACCATTAGCCATGATATCAAAGAGGAGAGACAAAACCAAATTACTAAAATCCATGATGAAAAAGAAAATATCACAACAGCCACTACAGAAATACAGAATTGGAAAATATTTTAAAAATTTGTACTCTAATAAAATAGAAAAAAAATTGACAGCATTAAAAAAATTTCTAGAGGCATATGATGTACCAAAATTAAATCAGGATGATATACACAATTTAAACAGATCAATTTCAAGAAAGAAAATAGAGGACACCATCAGAAACCTACCAAAAGAGAAAAGCCCAGGACCGAACAGATACACAGATGAGTTATACAAGACCTTTAAAGAAGAACTAACACCAATACTTCTCAAACCGTTTCATGAAAAAAAAAAAAAAGGGAACACTTCAAAACACATTCTTTGAAGCCAGTATCACCCTGATTCCAAAACCAGACAAAGACACATGAAAGAAAGGAAACGTCAGACCAATATTCTAATGAATATAGTTATAGTTACAAAACTTATCAATAAAATTTTGGCAAATTGAATACAAAAACATATCAAAAAGATAGTACACCACGATCAAGTAGGGTTCAACAAAGGGATATAAGGTTGGTTCAATATATGGAAATAAATAAATGTAATTTATCACATCAATAGACTCAAAGATAAAATCATATGGTCATCTCAATAGATGTAGAGCAAGTATTTGACAAAATAGAGCACTGCTTCATGTTAAAAGCACTAGAAAATGTAGGAATATCAGAAACATATCTCAACCTTATAAAAGCTATGTATGCTAAGCCCTAAGCCAACATCATTCTCAATGGAGAAAAATTGAAAGCATTCCCTCTAAAAACTGAAACAAGACAGAAATGCCCTCTTGAAACTCTAGCAATAGCAATTAGACACATGAAAGTAATTACAGAGATACAGAGAGAAAAAGAAGAACTCAAATTATCACTATTTGCTGAAGATATGATTCTATACCTAGAATACACCCCCCAAAAAATCCACCAGAAATCTTCTAGAACTAAAAAGTGAACTCAGAAAAGTAACAGTATATAAAATCAATACCCATAAGTCAAAGGTATTTCTGTACAGAAAAATTAGGCTCAAAGAGAAACTAGGAAAACCACCCCATTTACAATAGCCTCAAAAAAAAATACTTGGGAATCAACTTAAAGAAAGAGGTGAAAGACCTGTAAAATGAAAACTACAGAACACTAAAGAAAGAAATTAAAGAAGATTTAGAAGATGGAAAGATCTACCTTCTTCTTGGATAGGCAGAAATAATATTGTCAAAATGACCTTACTACCAAAAGTACTATACAGATTCAATTAAATCCCAGTAAAAATCCCAATGACATTTGTCATAGAAATAGAAAAAGCAATCATGAAATTTATTTTGAAAAATAAGAGACCCAGAATTGCCAAAGCAATCCTTAGCAAGAAGAATAAAGCTGCAGAATTACTATTCCAGACCTTAAACTATACTACAAGCAATAGTAACAAAAATGGCATAGTATCAACACCAAAATAGACCAGTAGATAAATGGTACAGAATAGAGAACACAGAGACAAACCCACATAATTACAGTTATCTCATATTAGACAAAGGTGCATACATTGAAGAAAAGATAGCCTCTTCAACAAATGCTACTGGGAAAACTGGAAATCCACATGCAACAAAATGAAATTCCATCTCTATCTCTCACCATGCACAAAACTCAACTCAAAGTTGATCAAGGGTCTAGGAATTAAACCAGAGACCTTGTGCCTAATGTAAGAAAAAGTAGGCCCGAATCTTCATCTTGTTGGATTAGGCCCCAACTTCCTTAATAAGACTTCTACTGCATAAGAATTAAAACCAAAAATCAATAAATGGGGTGGTTTCAAACTCAAAAGCTTCTTCTCAGCAAAAGAAACAATCAGTGAGATGAATAGAGAGCCTACACAATGGGAGTAAATATCTACCACAAGCATATCAAATGTAGCACTAATCTTTAGGATATATAAAGCACTCAAAAACCTTAACATCAAAAAAAACCAAATAAGCCAATCAATAAATGGGCCAATAAACTGAACAGACACTTCTCGGAAGGCGATATACAATCAATCAACAAATATATGCATAAATTTTCAACATCTCCAGAAGTTACAGAAATGCAAATCATAGCTACTCTACTATTTCACATCACTCCAGTCAGAATGGCAGCTATTAAGAATATAAACAACAATAAATGTTGGGTAGGATGTGGGAAAAAGGACACACTCATACATTTCAGGTGGAACTGCAAATTCGTGCAACCAATCTGGAAAGCAATATGGAGATTCCTTAGAAAACTTGGAATGAAACCACCATTTGACCCAGCTATCCCACCCCTCGGTTTATACTCAAAGGACTTAAAAACAGCATACTATAGGAACACAGCCATATCAATGTTTATACCAGCACAATTCACAATAACTATTGATAGAAAATGAGGTTTGTTTTTTATTTTTTGTGAAATCAACCCAGATGCCCTTCAGTAGATGAATTGATAGGGAAGTTTTTGAATACACACACACACACACACACACACACACACACACACACACACACACTGGAATATTACTCATCATTAAAAGAGAATAAAATGATGGTATTTTCAGGTAAATGGATGAAGAATATAATGCTAAGTGAAGTAAGCTAATCTCAAAAATCCAAAAGCTGAATGTTTTCTTTGATATGAGGATACTGACTCAAAGGCAATTGAGGTGGGGGAGCATGGGAGGAATGCAGTAACTTTAGATAGGGCAAATGGGAGGGAGGGGGCAAGGAAGTCAGAATGAGGGTGGAATGAGTTAGACAACATTACCTTAAGTACATGTATGAAGACACGAATGGTGTGAAAATACAACCAGAGACTAGAAAATTTGTGCTCTATATGTGTAAAATGAAATGAATTGCATTCTGCCATCATATATAACAAATTAGAATTAATAAATATTTTAAGAAAAAATAGTGAGGTAAGCAAAGCTCTTTTGAGTGCTTACAGGAATGTTACTAGTTCTTATTAGAAAGCATTCTCATTAACTGTCCCTATTTTAATGAACATACTTCTTGACTCCAAAAATGCATGTCTTAGAATATATATATATATATATATATATATATATATATATATATATATATTACAGATGCAATCATACATATTCATGAAGAAATAAGCTTAAAAACATTAATTACAGAGTTTTTATAAAAGAGATTTGAAAACCACAAATGTTATTTAGTTGAATGCAAATTGAATACATCGTGGTACACCACGAAAGAGAAAAATACCATATTCCCACCAGTGAAAAAAAGGGAAGTCTCACCATGAACTGATATTGTACAAAACAAGATAGTTTCTTAAATGGAAATAAGGAGATCACTATTTAATATAAAAACATTTGTATGAAAAAAAAACAATTTACAATAAATACAAATATATTCTTATATGGTAGCATAGTATAATCTAACTCTTCATGGAATACCCAAGAATGAGTAATACCTTCAGTCACAGAAACTCAGAAACTGGGATACTAGGAAGAGTAGGAGAATCAAGAGTGAAGACAAATAAATGGAACACATTCTTGGGGTGGGGGTTTTCTGCATATCAAGCTCTATGAACTTGTGGGAACTGATATGCCAGTCTTCTGGCTAAGCACCTGGAGAAGTGAGTCTTTAGCCAGGCATCTTGTGCTTTTTTAAGAACAGTCTTAAATAAATGTACATTTAATCTGACTTTCTTCTGTTTTTAACAGGATTGGAAATATCTTGAAGTTTAAGTCTTTTCAACTACATTTCTTATTAAGAAAGAAAAGAAAAGCTATCAAAACACAGTTTTTCTCCAACAGTATACTTTATGTTCACTGCAATCTTACTGGGTGATCATCTCAATTTGACAGAAAACACTTTGGTGTCTAGTGTGGTGCCTATACAGTGACAGAAGGTGAACAGAGGATAACTTTTTTTTTTTCACTGTTGGTTCAGATATTGGACCCATCATGAGGGTTCTATGTGACTTTTAAAGTTGATGTTCTCTGACTATATATTTTTTATTCCCTCATCTAGGAACCTAAAATAATATACACAGAAAATTAATTTATTAGAACTGATGTAAATAAATACCAGACTTACAGTGATAGAGTTACCCTAATTTATTGATTTTTCCAGGGAAACCACGACTGTTTCCTTTGATGTTATTGAATATTGGAAAACTCTTCTTTCAAAAGCCATTTCTTTCATTTTACACAAAACTAATTATATGAGTGCTTCAAACTTTGAAGTGTTATTTCCTTTGATTTCCAGGTAGACAGAATACCCAGCATCTAACTCATAAGCATTCTTTAATGTCTTCTATAGATAGAAAATGAGGTTTGTTTTTTTGTTTTTTGTTGACTTGTACTGTGCTGGTCTTCAACTCAGTTCTTTGATCTCTATATCTACAGGCTTTTCTAACTGAGGAAATGGCTAACTAATGTATGCTGAATTAGATGGACTGAGTTATCCCCAGAACTAATGATGAGATACTTAGGTTTCCGCATACAAGCCTTGGCTGACTTTTGTGAGCTGTTAAATTTTCATCAATCTCACTGTATCATTTTTGTCTCTTTGGTTTATGTGGTTCCACAGTTTCTCCCATCATTTCTTGCTGGTGCTACCTATGGAGTAGAAATGGCCTCTCCACTTATGGACCCTTGGTGTCTTTTGATGAAGTAGGGCAATCTATGATCTGTGGGATGAAGATGCTTCCTTGTTGAAAGCTTGCTGTGCCAGGATCATCTGTTGGTCTGGGTGAGGGTGGTTCCCTGGCTGCTGGTTTTTGGAAAATTTTTTATTGCTATTGTTTTTTGGTTATTTTATTTCTTTTTGGCTCTTTTTAGCTACACATGACAGTAGAGAGTATTTTGACATATTATATATACATAGATTAGAAGTTTTTCTAATTATCTGACTGCTTCTTGTGATGTGATTTTTTTTCCCCTAATTTGGCTTTGAGTTTTCTCTCCTGAGTTTCTAACAACTTTAGGCCTGCCCTAATGAGGCTCCTGTGGAAACTATCTTGGGTGTTTATAGTATAGTTTTCACAGAATACTTCTTCATCCTGGAAAAGGGTCTAATACCTCCAACACTTAACTAGGTGTCCCTCTCAAAAAAGACTTGTTAGCATGGCACAATACCCTTGTGTCTTTTGTCTGACTTGTGTTCAATTTACTTATACCAAGGTGGTCACTCTCTAGGAGAACCCTGGCCTAGGAAAATATTTAGGACAAGTGTGGTCAGATGAGACACTGAGAGGGTATGCATAAAAATGTATAACATGACAGAAGCTCTTTCATTGCTTACAAATCTCAGAGGAGAGAGGGCATCATTGCTCACTGGTCCCACAGGAAGGCAGTTGCTTTCTGGGACACACACACTCCACTAGCTGGTGGAGAATATGTGAGAGACTCAGGCCTATGAGCAGAAGACTTTGGGGTCTAGGACACTATCCAAGCAGGTTGTTCTTGGGAACTTCTTGTTAAAGCAAACAGAGTTTTTCAGAGTTCCACTGTATTTGAGAGGTGGTCACACTGTCTTCCTGTGTAGTCCACACTGGATATAGGGTCAGTGGGGTGAGTCAAATAGATTGTAGTTGGCAATCTCAAGAAAAAGTAGCTTTACTCCTAGTGAAGCTCGAGATCCATTTCCTTTGCTGGCTCTGCCAGGGCTGACCTGGGGTTTTAGATGTGACTGGTAATCTGTCTCAGAGTAGTGGGTTTCTCTGAAATGTCTTCTGTTTTCAGTTTAGGTATCAAAAAATGCCAGATCCATGTCCCCCTTTTCTCTAATCCTAAAATCCCAGACCAGTTGTCTTTTTTCTTGCCAATGTTCAGAAATCTTGTATTGTCTCTTCTGTAATTTCCATGGTTTTTAGTTGACCTTAACAGTAAAAATCAGGGAAAATTAATGCTTAACCATCTTGTCCTATAACTGATGTCTCAATAAATGTTTAACCACAGGGTAAGTTTTATGATTTCCTTTAGTAGATGCTCCTGCATTTCCTCTCCTGGAGTGTAATTGTATGGAGTGCTAAATATAAGCCTCCAGCAATATTAGATATTGCATTATTATTGATATCATTTGTCTGTAGAAGACCATATTCTGGTAAAGTCTGAAAAAGTAAAGACTTTTTAGCTTCATAAATTGCATAGGGGTAAGTGTGCAACAGTCTCTCTGATCCCCCTCAAGGGAATAGCTATTGGATTTCTTTACTACAATAACTTTAGATATATCTATTTAACCTTAACCTGAGACGATTTAATGAATATGGTATTTGCTTCAATATTTGCATCATTATAGTCAAGATAGCGACAGCCTATTTAAATTGCTAAGGATACTTAGATGATCTTTTAACTTTTACCTTTTAATCCTTCAGAATCATTTCATATTTAACCCAAGTTCCTAATCCCTTAAGAGAAAGATAGTTTTCATATCTAGACATGTTTTTCAATCCAGTAGAATAGTCAATGAAGTAGTCAATTAGTTGCCCAAAGTATTAATTTTATTGTAAGCCCTGTTCAGTATGATTTACATACTCAAAGAAATTTATTCAGCATAAAAATGAAGAAAAGCTATGCTTTGTTTCAATTTTTTTTAATCTTTGAAGCAGTTGAAAATGTTTCACTCTTTTGCAAATGAGCTAGGGGTGTTCCCCAGAGTCAGCTTTTCATTCTGTCATTTTTATCTGCATCAAGCAGAAGGTGCTAGTATAGTTTTACATAAAATACTAGAAAGTTTAAGATGAATGTGATAGAGTGATACAGAAGAAGCTGAGATATTTTCCAAAAGAAGAAACTATAAAGAGGGTAGCTTCCATGCATAGCTACAGAAATAAAATAGATAAGAGGTATGTTTAAAAAAATAAAATTCTAAATACCTCAAAAAAATTTAGCACTAGTTTTTTGCACTAGAAACCAGAATATTATAAAATGAGTTTAGGAAACAATATTAAAAAAGAGGAAAAAACATGCCTTGTAAAATGATTTAATTCTATTGTGGCAAATGCTGTTCTATTCTCTTTATAATTATATAACCCCATAACTATATACTCTTGTGTTTTTTTTTCTCTATCTCTGGACAGTTTTAAGCTGCTCTGTTCCATCTCCACAGCCCACTGAGTTGAAGTGTTAGGTTCTTATGATCTTGGGAAAAGGGAAACATTCATGTTAAATGATAACCTACTATGTACCTGCACTTATCTCTTTCTTATTTTTATTTTCCTTATTATTATTCACATTTAAAAAAAATAGCAATGAATTTCAAACAGGTTAAATAATTATTGACTTCACAACTAGAAGTATAAAATTTAGGTGTAGATCTAGATGTGCCTAGCTTAAGAGCATTCATTTCTATTCAACCATGCTTTTTTTCCTTCATATTTGACCCCAAATCATATCATTACTTTTTTAGTTCTCAAAATTATTTTCTACTTCTATTAATGATATAATCAGCAAATGCTTATGGAATTTCCCAGTATAAAAGTGGTGTGTATTTGTTATAGTATGAGATTAGTACAGAATTGTTTGCAGTTTAGTTACTCATTTAATGAATAGTCATTAAACTATTTCTAAATCACAGACATCATGTTCAAAGTGTAATGGGAAGTATTTTTACTTGCATCCCAAAGCATTTAATTATGTAATATCAAGAATAGATTTATTAAAAAATAATGATACTGCTATGGTTTGGATGTGAGGTGTCCCCCAATAACTCACATATGAGGCAATGCAAGAAGGTGTAAATGATAAAGGATTGGTTCATAGGCTTAAACTAATCTGCTAATTAATCTCTGATGGGACTAATTGGGTGGTAACTAGTGGCAGGTGTGTTGTGGCTGGAGCAAGTGGTTAATTGGGGGGTGTGGCTATGGGTATATATTTTGTATCTGGAGAGTGAAATCTCTCTCCACTTCCTGATTGTTATTTGAACCACTTCTCTCAACCCCACTCTTCCACGATGATGTTCTGCCTCACCTCCAGCCCAGAGGAATGGAGCCAGTCTTCTATGGACTAAGACCTCTGAAACTGTGAGCAACTAAATAAAGTGTTCCTCCTCTAAAATTGTGGTCAGATCTTTTAGGCACAGGAGTGAAAAAGTTTACTAAAACAGATACTGTTCTAGGAGACCTAATTAAAAAATTGCTACATGAGTACTTGAATCGATTAAAAAATAAGCATATTTGTGAGAAAAAATAACTGTGTACTCTTATTTTATATCACAAATATTTGAGATTTTTAAAAATGTTCTTTTGCAGATATATACCCTTACTCTTCCTCATTCTATGACTCTTCTGAAGTATTAACATTTTTTGGCCAGTGAGCTGTTCTCTCTGGTAAAAATAATAATGATGATTATAATCATGATGATAATAATAATATCCCTTTTTTCAGTGGGTTTTGAGTTAGCTTCATTTTCTTTATGCAATAATCTTACATTGAAAGCACAAATTAAAACAAAAAATGAAAAATTCAAAAAAATAATTAGAAGACATTTTGTTTATTAGTTAAGAAATTTTAAAATTTTATTTAAATCTCATCATTTATTTATTTTAGATGTAAAAAGAAATGAATTTGCATAAAGATTATATTAATAATATGCAAAGATAGAAGATACACAAACAATATTGTTGAAAACGTGGAACAAAAAAGTTGCAAAATATTTTACATTAAGCAGAGAGAAAAAAATACTAATTTTATCTAAAAAGTTCTAACAAGGGAATAATATAATAACTTTTAATGTTAACAAGAATTTTATTTGAAGATTCATTTGATGCTAACATGTAATTTTAGTTTATTAAATCCCATGAAGTTAGGAGTTGTTTTTCTAATTTCTTAAAAAAAAATTAGAATGATGCAGGGAGTAAAATTCCAAAATAAATATTGATAACATGAACCATAATGTCTGTTTTTTCATTAATTAATTCATAATCTATAGGACTATGTTTAGGACTATGTTGATAAGCAAATTGTGTTCCTTTAAATCTCTACATGATATGTGATTTTTAAGTGTAAAAATACATATTTCTCACATAGGAAAAAAACCTGTTTAAAGTTGTCTAAAAAAGTAGAGTAAAATCAGAAATGTATTTCAAAATTTAGGAATATAAACATTTTTCCAATTACAAATTTCAAAGGCAGGTTAACATTTTTCATTTTTATTTATATATAGTAACTTGCCTCTATTACTTTTAGTGTTATCTTCTTCATATTTTGTTTAATACATGCATCCTCTGAGATTTTTGGAATGTGTCCGCAGAGGATAAAGAGGGGACCTCTGCTGTTTGCATGGGGTTAAATTGGAGGGAACTTTCTTATTATAGGGCTCAGTTTCTGATTGCTTGCTGAGAATCTCCAGTTTGGGTGCAGGGAGGAAATGGGCCTCTCTCAGTGTCGGTCTTGATTTGCCATTAGCAGTAGGGACTCCACCCTGGTTTTCTTTGGGCTGTTAGATTCCATGCAAAACCAGAGGTTTCCCACAACTGGATCATTCTCTTGGGGCTCAGTTGGCCTCATAGGAGTTCAGTTCAAGCCCTCACCAGATGCCTGACATCTACATATGCACGGTGTATATTTTGCATGCCAAATCCTGTACATTTATTTCCTCTGCAGGGACTCCACCCTGCTTCTCCTCCTGGTATGTTGGCTTCTGCAGACCTGTAAGCAGAAATCACGGAACGCCTCCAAGCCAAACATCCTGCTGATCTTGGCAGATGATCTGGGCATCTGGGATGTTGGTTGCTATAGGAACCTTACACTGAGGTAGAGTGCGGTAAATAATTCACTTAAAGTCGACCAGTGCAAATGAAATTTCTTAGTGCTGCAGAACTCAGCACCAAAAATGATTCTTTTCCAATATTAAAAATAGGATCTTAGCCCTCTCAAACAACTTGAGGCCCTGCTGGGTTTGTAAGGATTTTCCTGGGGCTGCTGTAATAAATAACCAAAAACACAGAGACTTAAATGAAATCCAGGAACCACCACCCCTCCCCCAGCCCTGGAGGGCGGAGGCTGAGACCAGAGTCCCAGGCTGAGCTCCCGCCATGGGCTCCAGGGAGGCTCCTCCTGCCTATGAATTTCAATTTTTAACTTCTCAGTCTGTGACATTTTTACACAATAAGAATTAACTATATGTGGATTCTTTATAAAGAAATAACTGTATAGATAATCATGGGCATGGGCTAATTCCAAGAAAGGATACTTTGAAAATGTAAAAAATAGTTTAAATAATGAACATTTTTTTTCCATGCTGGATATTTTTTTCAGTGCCTTACTGATATGCTTTGAGGTAGATTGATAATCCTCAAGATCATTAAGAATTGTGAGATTATATTCTTTTCCTTTTTAATATGAATTCTATAGAATAAGCAGAAAGTAAATTTCTCAAGAACTTCAGTACAACAATATAACTTATAAATCTTAACAGAAAAATTCAAATAAATTTGTAAGAAGTATGCTCTTAAAGGAGATGTTGCCAACTCATGCTTTTCCCTTTTAAAAAAAATTAATCTTGAGTAATATTTTAAAACTTTAAAGCTGACAGTTTAATTTGGAAAAAAAGAAGAAAAGAAAAGAAACAAAGAAAAGATGAATCTGTGTAGTTTACCAAGAATTTTAAAGTACATTATCTCATTTAATTTTCACAACTCTAAATCCAGCATTATCAAATGCAATTTCTTCATTTTTATTATTAGGAAAGGATTAGAATCAGCTCAGAAGCACCTCTTTAAACTCAAGTTCTTCTTGCTCTGACCACTATGGGTGATCCTTTAAACATAATTATATCTTAACATTAAAGCTAAGTCTAGTAATATTAAAATGCTTGAACTTTCTTAATACATGAAATGAAAATTAGTAATTAGTTAGGGTGAGCATCCATCTCAGTTTGTCTGGGCCTGTCTGTTCTGTTGTCCTGTAGTCCTGACTGGCATTTCATATGACTTAACCTTTTTCTCTCCCAATGAAAGTCGAGCTTGGGCCATAATCTATATGACAACTCATGGTACACAGTGGAATACTTGTTGAGCAAAATGGGAAGGGGGACATGTGAAAATGATAAAAGATGGAGTACTGTTGAGCCGTAGAAGAAATGGAGACAATTTACAGATTCTGTCTGAGAAATTGCTAGCTAAAGCATCCTTAGAGAGCCTTAGTTTGTGCAACCAGTGTACATTTGGTAGGTAATCCATTCAGGTAGTGACTGGAGCAGTGCTGGAGGTCAATGTTTACTCAAGGCTGTATTACTCTCAATCAACGTATTAGAAATCTTGATCCTTCCAACTCTTGTTCTCTTATTCCACTCCTTTGTTCAAAACAAACTTGCTTGTCAGAATATCAAAGTCATAGCCATCAGGCTCAGGTGAATGAGATTTTATTACTGCTTTGGAACTTCAATGAAATTGCCAAAGACTGGGCTGGAGTCGAGCAATATGTTCTGGGATGCTCCCAGAATGTGCTGTCAGATCATCTTTGTTCTCTGCTCCTGAAGCAGAACTGATGGCAGTGCTTTGCCATTGCTTTTCAAGGATCAAAAGAAGATATGGGATAGGGAAAGAGGTGAAGACCATAAGGAAATTCCACCCCATTGTATAAGGAGCCTAGGGGTGCCCATTCATTTTTTAGGGCATTTACATAAGCCACTGAAAATCAAGTGACAGTTCTCCAATCAAGTGTGTGACCCCTACCTTGATTCTCTGAAGTGCACCAAAGGAGGCCTATTCCACACTTGCATGTTGTTCTTTGCCAGAAATGCAAATGAGCAAATGAAAACGGACAAGTCTCAATTACTTTCAGAAGCTAAGGAAAAGATGTAAAGTAGCCCATTGATACTGAAGGATACTGAGGATATCAAGAGCCACATTATGATGAAAAGAAATGCTTATAAACCAATGTAACAGAAACTTGAGGTTTTGCATCTTTTACTTATTAAGAAAAAAAATCTGTGCTTATGCAAGCAAAGCTCAGGATGAGTCCTGGATGGCATATGAAAGCAGTTGAAACTGTTCTTTCCTTTTTTACAATATTTTCTTCCAAGAATCTATTCCATTTCGCTTTCTTATTTCATGTATTTCCTACCTTCATCTGGGATGAGTTTGGAGCCCTTGACTTGTATCTCCCACTGTTGACAACATGTCTAGCAGCCATGTCTAGTGCTATTTTCTGAATCAGATGAATTCATAAACAATGAGATAGAACAATCCAGAAGATGCATACTGTTTTTAAGTGTATACTGTGTCCCTGGTTGAGTGTTTAGTTTTGTTTTCAGTTACTTTATTTGACCTCAAATCAGCCCTGTGTTTAAGTGTCATATCGCTGACTTACAGACAAACTGATTCTCGGAGAAGTTCAGTAACTAATGAAAGTAAGTTACTTGATTTGATACTTGCATTTAAATTTATCTTTTCTACTCATTTCATCATGAATCACAACTGAAAGATCAATCACGTTTCCTATTTATATCACTGGAAAGTGGAAAACACATCTAATATTGTGATTTGTTTTAAATGACAATGACCGATCTAAAGCAATTTGTTGTCTACATTGTAAAAAGTAATCTTTTGAAGAAGAAAAAATAGCTACCAAGCAAAATAAGATTCATTAAGCTTTAGGCATTGGATCAAAACTTTGGGGAGCTGGGAAAACAAAGTTTCTAAATTTCCCTGATATTTTCAAAATTGTTTACTTACATATAAATACATAATAAGTATATTTTAAAATTTTTTTTAAAGATAATGATTCATCATACATTTTTTTTCCAAAAAAGAGGACGGTAGTTTGACATATTTCTAAATAATTTTAAAGGATGAAGATATTCAATTAAAATACTTCAAGTAAACTCTTTCTAAAATAGAGATAAATTTGTATTTTATACAAAAGAGTGAACTAGGATATCAGAAGATAACTTTGCTTATTTTAAAATGCAAAGCTTTGAATAGTCTATACCATGAAATGCTTCATACCTTGTCTCAATGTCTGAGTTCTGAGGAAAGACTGCTCCCACTGGAGATGACATTTCTGCAGCACTCTTGCTTTAATTCTGTCACGGATGATCAGAGATAATAAAAAAGTATTTACCACATTATATGCTCTCCATTATGCTAGAACTTTTCTATTTGAAAAGTATTGAGCATCTGTAAATTTAACTGCAGTACAGAAACTGTACTTTTCAAAACCATCTTTGTTACCTGGTTAGAAAGGGTACATTCCTTGTTGACTGCTTTTTATGTAATACCTGCACATAGTCTTTGAATTTTACTCTGAGAATTGATTTTTTTTATACCAAACCTTTTATATCTCCAAGATAACACTGAGACTATATGCACATGTGTACACACACACATACACTCACACCATTTTTTTTTGTACCAAAGCAAAGCTAATAAATGTGAAATCCTCTCTCCACACTCAAGATATCAAGGTAAGGAGGATACGTTTGAAAAATTTCTCTAATACATCAGAAAATATAAAAATCAATAAGCTATAAAAGCTAAAAAGCTTCTTCAATTTTGTCCCCTTATTGCTCAGTGTAGGTGGCCTGGGCCTAGAGAACAATCCAAGGTTGCAAAAAAGCCATTGCACAATTAGTTGTGTATTGCAGACAATATGTGCAGCTCTGCCAGGAAGGGACAAGTGTGCATCTGCCAAAGAATAGGGAGCTCTGAATGGCCTTTAAATTCCTGCTTCTTTGATTGAGAGTTGAAAAATGTGCTTGAGAAATCAGGCAGTAGAGACTGTGTTTGTTTGTCACTTTTGTGTGAAAATAAAACAAGCCCCATAGAACATTTCCCTTTTCCTTTTCTTTTTCTGCTATTTTTCAGGCATAGAATGTTCAGAGTGCATTACTATCAGATTCTGGGAAGGCAATAAAATACAGCACCTCCTGCTATATAAAACTTATATCTCATATGTTCATACAGGGCAAAAATAAACTTGATTGAAAATTTCAAATCACACTTTTTTCCAGAACATGTCTGATATACAAAGTTTGCCAGAATTATTTAGTGATAGATGTTGCTAAACAAAAGTGTTTGGGGCCAGGAGTCCTCAGATATTTTGTATCACATGTCACCATTATCACAACATTTTTCTTTTGTTTTCCTTTCCTTTTCTTTTTTTCTTTTTGTTTGTTTGTTTTATTGTTACAGTGCCAGGATTCAAACCTAGGGCCCACAATGCTTTGCAAGCACTCTACCATTGTGCTATACCTCCAGCCCTATAACAATAATTTTAAGCATGTATCATCAATATCTATTTTTAAATAAAAGTTTTTAGTGTATTTAACTCAGTAGATTTTGTACCATCAGAGATGGTATTCTATCACAGATTATATGTTTCTCCTTTTTTTTGTGATTGGAGATAACAGAAATATACTAAAATTTTCAAAAATAATATTAAATTATCTTATTATAAAACATTTCATAAACTCTTAAATAATTTTTAACTTATTATTTACTACTTGTATTTATAAATAAATTATGTACACTGTGTATTACACTTATCAAGTATTAATATAAAGAATTATATAAAACACAAATTACACAAAAATTATCACCACAAATCATCACACTTCCTGAGATGTGAAAAACAAATGGTATAGGGCTTTGTTCTTGAATGTTCTGGCTTGGTATGAGGCATCAGCCATTTATAGTAAAGTAGAAAAGAAAAGAAGTTTCCATTTCCTCCTTTTCTTTCTTTCTTTTTTTTTCTTTATGTGGGGGTTTGAGTGGAGTACATAGAGTAGAGTAGGGGGTCCTTGACATTCAGGAAGAATGTTCACAAGATCTTTACAAAACCATCAATTTCTAATACAATTCTAGCACTTTGGTAGAAAATGGTCAAATAACTCTGTACCCTTTCCCATCTCTTTCTAGTGTGCTTTCATGTACTTCAAAGTTTGAAAATCAAAATCCTGAAGAGTGCCTTAGACTTGGAGGTCTGAATGAAAATTAGACTTCAAAAATTAGATGTATTCAGTAATAGGTAAGGAATTAATAGATAAGGAGATGCTATCTCACTGGTGGTTTTATCTATCTTTTCTCAATTATAGTACTCAAAATATGAAATTGTTTCTGTAACAAATTTGCCAACATCCATGTATGATTCCTGTGGATGTTATGGACAGTGGCTTGGCACATAGTGGGAGCATCCTTGATTGTAACAATGGCTATGTGATCTTGAACTAAAACTAAATTGTTCTAGTATTGGCTTCAGGTGTTTTTTATTGTTGTTGTTGTTGTTTTTGTTTGTTTTGTTTTGTTTTTTACTTTTTAGCTACCTTGGTGGTACAGCTGTGAGATTCTCCTCTGGACCCAAAGGAAGCTTGTTTTTCTGTCTTTCTAATGTGTCTATATATTCCTCCTTAAATTGATCAAGTCACTTCCTCTTAAAATACTGGAGTGATTTCTGTTTTCTTGAATCAACCCTAACAAAGCAAGCATAAAATATGCTTGTGAAATATGCAAGTGAAAAACAACAAAATATTCCTGAGACAAATTTTCTAGGAAGATGATCAACTTTTCTATCAACTACTTTGTCAACAAAAATCTCAATTCAAGAGTGATTTGAATTAGTACTTAAGTAGAATTACTGATTACTATTTGTTGCATAACATTAAGGTTGGTATGAACATCTGAGATATTATGTTAAATGTGTGAATACCAAGAGATTACTGCACATGTTTTGACTGTATTTGATTTTGCACAGTCTCAATATAAAAACATAATGTAGACATATAAGCAGTAAGAACAAATGCTCAAATAAAATTTTATTTGCTATTTTACCCAATGATATTATATGCAAAAACATAATGAAAGCTAATTATAGTAGAAAATTCACTTGGCCTGAAAATATTTCAGTATGCTGGTCCTGGAAATTATGTGTTAAATTGACGTATTACCAAGGCAACTGATATACACTTGTATTATATTTCAACCAGGGACTCTGATGTTCACTGTGAAAAATAATGGTGTGCACCTTTATAGGATATATCTGCACTTATGGATTTAAGAATTATATAGGCAAATGATATCTACTTCAATAAGCTTGAATATCTCAAAGTCTTTAAGTATTTTAATTGTATAAAAACACCAATTTGAAAACAAATGAGAATCTTCTGAATGGCAAAGTTATAAGACTTATCTGGTGATTTAATTAAGCAGACAAATGCATATCTTCCTCTTGTTTAATATCAAAATAAAACATTTAAATTTTTTAAAAATTTAAATATAATTGTGATTATGCTAACATTTTTAAAAAGGTGGTTAACTTAATAATCATGTAAACACAAGTAGTAAATAATAAGTTAGAAAAATTTTTAACAGTTTATAAAATGTTTTACAATAAGATAATTAAATATCATTTTTGAAATTTTTAGGATACTTCTGTTATCTCCAATCGCCCCCCAAAAAGAGAAAAATATAATCTGTGATAGATAGGTGTTCAACCATCACTGGTGGTACAAAATCTACTGAAATCAACTTAAAAGTTCCTACTACAATAATCTTACCTTTGTTCAAGAAACCCAAAAGTTTAAAGGAATGGCAAGCATAAACTTTCATGTCACTAAAGGAAAGATTAGGAAGTAAGCTCATTTTAGAATCTGATACATTTACAATCAAAAATACACATACATATAATTTTTGAGAGTTTTTAGATCCAATAATGTACTATCTTAAGTGTTCACTGTCTTTATGACTCAAACATCACACAATATCTCAGGCTTGTCTAGCCATTCTTTCCCACTCTTTAGACATTAATATTAATATTACGAGAGCACGCATGGGCATCTGCTCACAGACATCCCTTTACCATCCACATCCATGAAGAGTAGGGTCACACATTTTAATTATGTCAGGCTAGAAACTATTTCATAATAATAGCAAAGAGACTTCTCAAATGCATCATTTTTTAAAAAACAAATTCACTCTGCTTAAATGTTCTACTTTTTATCTGAAGTTTCTTATCTATTTTTCAAAAAAGTCTATGCAACTCCTGATTTGTTTTTTATTCTGCTGACATTATTTGACATCTTTTAGGGCTTGATCTGTTCTATTCTTATCTATTAAAACATAATCTTTTTTTGATTTTTTGTGGCTTTAAGTTCTTATTTATCTATTTTAATTTATTTATTTTAATCAGGTTATATGACAGCAGAATGCATTTTGATTCACTGTACACAATTGCAGCATAACTTTTCATTTCTCAGATTGTACACGGTATAGTGTCCTACCATATTTGCAGTCATACATGTACCTAGGGTAATAATGTCTATTATATTCTACCACCTTTCCTGCCCCCCAAACCTCCTCTCCCACCCCTTTACTCCATCAAAGTTTCTTCATTTTTCCCATACCTTCCCCCCATTATGGATCAGCATCCACTTATCAGAGAAAACAATCAGCATTTGAGTTTTGGGGATTGGCTTATTTAGCTTAGCAAGATATTCTTCAACTCCATCCATTTACCTGAAAATGCCATAATTTTATTCTCTTTTAATGCTGAGTAATATTTCATTGTGTGTGTGTGTGTGTGTGTGTGTGTATGTGTGTGTATCACAGTTTCTTTATCCATTCACCTATTGCTATTGAAGGGCATCTAGGTTGCTTCCATAGTTTAGCTATTGTAAATTGAGTTTCTATAAACATTGATGTGGCTGCATTATTAGAGTATGTGGTTTTAATTCCTTTGAGTATAATAAATAGATCAAGGAGTGGTATAGCTGGGTCAAATGGTGGTTCCAATTCAAGTTCAAAATTTAATCTTAACATGCCCAGTTCTCCTTTAGACCTATTACTTCACTTAATACAAACTTATAATATTATGCCACCCACTAGTATGCAGAATAGAGAGAGAATTGGAAATACCAACAACTTACTTTTTTTCCTTGCCACACATAAGTAAATGCTCAAAAATTACATAGAATTAATTTATTTTGTTACAAAGGAAACTTTGCATAGTTTAAAGACTATTTAATTCACTAGAAGCAGACAAAAATAGTGGTTGAGGTTAGTATGTACTCTTTACAGACATTTGATAGTTTTATTTTTAAATGATTTTTTTTCTGGTAAAGAAGCAATATTCTATAGTACCATTTATGTATATATGATAGCAGTTGTTCTAATTAGGAAGAATATAAATCATAAAACTGAATAATCCAATCTTAAATAAGTGTTTGGGCTCTCTCTGGTCCAACAAAGGGGTCCACGGAACAGGGTAGAGGAGAGTGTGGCTGTGGAGTCACTAATCAACACCTCCAGAGACTAGCAGAAAGCAGGTCCGGCTTAATTGTACAGTTACCATGTATATATGCTCAGGCAGTAGCTAAGCAGATTACAGGAGGCCACCAATGCAATTTCTGCTAACTGTCCTTGCAGTGACCAATTGAGGAGTGGGCCATGGAGCAAGCACAGGGACTGCAACACATGGCCTCACACTCAGGGTTGTGCCTATGGGCTAAGCGGCCTGCTGCTCACACACCTAGCATGAAGGGAGTGGCCTGACACTCAGATGCCCTAAATGTATGCCATATATGCAGTACTCCATGCACTTGTCCAAACAAATAAGGAAAGAACTAGGATTTTTAATTAATACCTTCATTTTATTTATTTATTTTTATTGGTGCTGAGAATAAAACACAGTGCCTCATGTGTGCTAGGCAAATGCTTTACCACTGAGACACAACTGCAGCCCAGAATTAATCTTAACTACATTTTTAAGTTTGTCAAGGGAAAAAAAGATAATGCAAGGATTGGTGGTACCGTAACTTAGTTATTTTTGAAATATTACTATGCTATACTGACTATACTATAGTCAGTATCATAAAATATGAATTTTATGATAAAATATGACAAAATCTTAATGACACATCGCTTTCTTAAAGAATTATTTTGTGATATTTATTCTTTCATCATTCAAGGTCATCAATGATAATCCAATTTTATTATACTTCACCTTTATAAGATGAATGACTGAATGAGAAAAGTAGTATAATTGTCTGGAAAATTTATTCTCAAGACCTAAATTTTCAGTATAATATCTTCACATTCCAAAATTTTTAACTCAAAATTGATTATCACATTGCAGCATAAATATTAAATATTATTTGCTGAAGTTTTCAGAGTAAACTTGAATTTGTTAATTCGACCAGTATCGAAAGAAGTTTTAATAAATAGGTGGAAACCAAGAACCCCTGCATCAACTTGTATGAGACCCCTTAAAGCTATAGTCCTTTTGAAATTCCAGCAACCCTTTTACCTTTTATTATTTGCAAGAAAACAGTATTTAGTAGCCAAATGTTAAACAATGAGTAAAATCTCCTAAACTTTCACACTAATCTCTCTAATACTGCTTTGCACACAAACCTCCAAAGAAATATACAGGCTCCATTCTTAGTCGATGCAGCATACTGGAAGAAGCCAATGTGTGTTCTGTTTAAGTAAATTGTGTTGGGATTATATTATAATATGTAGTAAAAGGCCTTAAGAAATTCACTTCTCTGGGTATATTTTACCTCATTCAAAATATAAAGATAACTATGTCTTTTTTAAAGAGATAATTAGGAGGATCCAAAAAGATGTATGAAAAGAGTACACAGTGATCTAATACAAAATTGAGGAGTCAATAAAATTTCTCCCCCTTCAAATTAAAAAAAAAAAGTTTAAGAGAAGTACTCCCTATTGTTAACCTACATCTGCATTTTTTTCAAGTTTTATCCTTGCAATTAAGAGGAACTTTTTGTGAATATCAGGGTCTCTATGCCAAGAGACTTCAACCTAAAGAGGCTATACCATCTTCTAATTGTCTTGTACTACTATCTTTTGTTGAGCCCTGGTAACCCTTCTCTCTCTGCAGGATATCCTTTGCATTCTCTCTCATGATATAGCTTCCCATATTTTTTTAAAACCTAAATCTAAAGAAAGCATTGTCATTCTGTTTCTCCATAAACAAAAATGAAAAGCTTTACTAGTGAAATTTGTTGCTCAGATATTGTTACTTCTATGCTACATTTCAGTCTTATTTCAATCATTCAAATGCACTTTTTCAATATCTATTCTTGCTACTTTCTTTGTCTATCTTTATATATCTTATCTCTATTTCCAACTATCAATGTCAGTGTTAATCTCATTTATATTAAATGCCCAATAATTATCTTTCTTTATTCAAAAAAATGTTCACTGAGTATTTGCAATATTCCAGAGAATGTGTTGCATCCTCCAAAATATAGAAATTGTTGATGGTTCACAAGTTTTGTAAAAAAACAAAGAGACTTCTAAAGTTGTTAGAAACTCTTAATGGAAAGGGTGGCACAAATGTTTTTCTAAAAATCTGATTGGCAAATTCTTTAGAGTGTTTAGTTAGCCATTAAAACAAAGATGCTGAAGATATAAATAGCTACCATTCCAAAATCTTTTGTAGTTTATTTGAAAAATGTTTGCTTTCTTACAGCAAGAAGATAGCAGATTGCAGCATTAAATAGGGCTGTGGATTGGATAATGGGTACAGCAGAACCAAACAAGGACAATAAATTGAGAGCATGAATTTGATAGTAGGACATGTCCTCACCATTCTGAGTAGGGAATTACAGAAAAATACATAATGTATTTTGATGGATAATAAATTAAACAAAAAAATTGTTATTAATATTTAATATTTTGATTAGGAAGAATCATAGTACACTTTAAAATATTAAAAACAAATATTCCTCAGTGAAAATCAAGTTCAAGATGTAGTTATACATGGAATTGCTGATGTGTAGCAGGGAAGCCTGATCTCTACTAATTACTTTCTAATTTTAATCCTTTTCTAGATCTTTACTTACATTTTACATGAACATTCTACACCTTAAATTGTAGTTCGCTCCATATAAGTATGATATTATTTTACATGATGTTGTCTCTTTTCTAGGTTAGCACAATTTCCTAAGACTCTTCATTCTGTATGCATTTAATCAGCCAACATTAACATCCTTGTGAGAGTGACCAGCAGAAAAATGATAAATGTACATAGACTCATATCTCAATGAATTTGAGATCTAGTGTGAGAAATTTGTTACTCTTCTCTCTCTGAGAATAAATGACTTCACTTTAAAAATAAACATCATAAGATCATTATGAAGATTAAATGAGCTTATAGTGTAAGAAGGCCCATTCTAGAATATAATAATAGTTAAAATTATTATTCCATATTTGAAACACCAGTGTCCTGCATGCACAATGGATGCATGTTAAATGGATGACACTCAGGGAAATATAAAAAGCCCAATGACTACAATTTAAGGCACACCTGTTATTTTTTTATTGTTTTGTTTTGTTTTAATTAGTTATGCACGACAGTAGAATGCATTCATAAACTTTGATATATCATCCTTAGATGGAATATAATTTCTCATTTTTCTCAGTGTACATGTTGTAGAATTACATTGGTCATGCAATCATACATAAAGTAATAATGTCTGTTTCATTCTATAATCCTTCCTATTCCCACATTTCTCCTCTCCCCTCCTCTCCCTTTACTTCCCCCTACCTAATCTAAGGTAACTCCATTCTTCTCTAGTGTAACCGCACTTTTTGTGAACTAGTATCTACATATTAGAGAAAACATTTGGACTTTGTTTTTGGGGATTGGCTCATTTTGCTTAGTAACATATTTTACAACTCCATTCATTTACCAGAAAATGCCATAATTTTATTTTTCTTTAAATCTGAGTAAAATATTACACCACAGAATATATATTTTTACCACATTTTCTTTATTTATTCATCTGTTGAAGGACACCTAGGTTGGTCCCATAGTTTAGCTATTTTGAAGTAAGATGCTATAAACTTTGATATGGTTGTATCATTGTAGAATGCTGATTTAACACCAAAAAAAAAAAAAACTCAATCAACAAATAGGCTAAGGATATGAACAGACATTTCAGAGAAGAAGAAATACAATTGATTAATAAATATATGAAAGAGTGTTCATCATCTCTAGAAATTAGAGAAATGCAAATCAAAACTCACTAAGATTTCATCTCACTCTAGCCATAATGGCAGTTATCAAGAATGCCGGCAACAGTAAATGTTAGAGAGGATGTTCAGAGAAAGGTACACTCTATACATTGCTGGTGGATCTGCAAATTGGTGCAAACACTATGGAAACAGTATGGAGATTCCTCAAAAAAACTTGGAATGGACCCACCATTTGAACCAGCTATCCCACTCCTCAGTTTATACCCTACACAAACCTATTATTAAACTCATTTCAATACCTGTGCCACAAAGTTAACTAGTACAGTAAATATGATCTGATGAATCTTACTAAGCATTCCAAATCCCACCAAATTTATGTTTATCTTTTGATTAGTAGTGAATCTCTTTCTAACAAATCATGTGGTAAATATGAACTGACATATTTGAATGTGTGAAGGACGAAAGAGAAAGAGAGAGGGTGGAGAAGGGAATACATTTTAAGAAAGATCTAATTTTCAGTAAGGAAAGAACAGCTACTTGAAGACAATTCCATTTCCTTCCTTAGTTTAGCCATAGTTTACTTTGATAATTCTTTCCACCTGCTGATCCAGAAGCTCATTTTTCCAAGCAGGGGCACCAAACACAATCTATCACTCTCACCTTTCTTTTCAGAATTAGAAGAAATCCTCATAACTCAAAAGTTGCCTGATAGAGGCAGTTTTTGTTTGTTTGTTTGTTTGTTTGTACCAGGGATTGAACCCAGAGGTGCTCAACCACTGAGCTACATCTCAAACCCTTCTTTTTTATTTAGAGACAGAGTCTCTAAGTTGCTAAGGCTGGTTTTGAACTTGTGATCCTCCTGCCTCAGCCTCCTGAGCTGCTGAGATTACAGGTGTGAGCCACAATTCCAGCAAGAGGCAACTATTAAAACTCATTTTCTAATTCTTATTCTGGAAGCAATGTACATATCACCACTGTCCTAGAAGGTACTCATTTCCTGGGAGACCTGCATGTTCAAATAAAACCTGATTCCCTGAATTTGCTTCTTCTGTACTGTAATTTCTGGGACGCTTGCCACTCTTTCCCTTACTCCATCAATTGCTTTCATTCATCTTTAGAAATTTAACTAAACTCAAAATTTATGTAAGTGATTTCTTGAATCTTAAAGACTACCTTATTTTCATTTTTAAACAATTTGATCAATGAGACATTCATTTTTCTTATTGTAATACTTCCCAAAGCCTTTGATAATTTAATATTTTTGTTCACATTATGTGTATCTCCAATTAATATAATAATTTTCTCTAAGTCAGAATTTCCATTTTATGCTACTGATACCTCCCAGCACTTCTATTACTTGCTTGCTATTGAGTGAATATTTGATAAATTTAAAGGTAATTTTTTAGGTTAAATAATTGAGAGCACAGTGTATAATTTTGCTCAATCTATAAAGGAAACAATGGCTGATATACACAATTTTTACTCTGTTCTTTCACTAAACCTTCAAATAATTGCCAAAGAATGTGGGAATATATCATTATGCAATTTATAAAAACAGATCACAATTTATACTATTCCATGCTTCATTCCTGTAATTGGCCTTAGGAGAATATGAACATTGTCAGTAAATGACTAAAAAACAAAAAACAAAAAACAAAACAAAACAAAAAAACTAGCTTAAGCAAGTTATATAATTTAACTGGTTGTACTACATACTTGCAATTATTTTTTTAAAGGGCTTTGACTTTTATTGAGCATTGCCATTCAACTTTGTATTGTTTTTATTTATTTGTGACAGCAAAATAAGTATAAAAGTCATATTTGTTTTTACTCAAAAGTATCCTTTTGATATGAGAAATGTATTTTTCATGTAATTCATTTTATTAGTTCACTGTTATGAGAAGCCAGATTTGTCCTATTAATGTACATAATATATAAATTATGTTAAGAATGCTGATTGTTAGAAAGCCAATGTAAATCTCAAACATTCCTATTTGTATTGTAATACTACATATGTAAAATCAGATTTATTTTGTCTTATCTCAGACATGGTATGCCAAATATCTAGATATATTTATTTTAAAGAAAATTTGAAATTATATCATTTGTAGTTAGTTTGTACTTTTTTATAAAAAATAATAGCAAATTATATTCCATGAATGTATAATTATGTCAAAATTAGCCCCCATATTATGCATAATCATAACACATTAATAAACATCATAGATATAAATAGAAATGGCTAAGAATAAAAAAAGATTAGTTCCTAAAATATAATAAAAACAATGAACTATATTTTGTTTAGAATGAATTTTACACACACAAACACTCATAGAATCAATTCTGAATTGTCTGCGAGAATAAAAAGGGCATGTCTGAATACCGAAAATATTTTGGAATATCCTCTAGAGAAGAGTATAAGAGTTGATTGTATGTTGAAAGGTTTAATTTACTATTTGTGGCATGTTAACAACAATGTTTAAGTGATTTTGTGTTTCCTAAGTAATATGGCTAGAATTTATTATCTGTTATAATAAATAATCAACACTGTGAAAACAAACAAAAAAAGTCAGTTTAAGAGAAATACAAGGGTTTTTTTTTGTTTTTTTCACATTTTGATATGCATGTCCTTAAAAATGATTTTATGCTCATAACATTGAACATACACAGAAAACTTGAATTTTTATAGTTAAATAACATTTGTATTATTAATTTTTGAGAAGATACTATCTATAAATAATTTAAGTTTACCTATATGGCAATGCTAGAAAATAAGTAATACAATATAAATTAAATGGTATTTAACATTGGGTAAAACATTTTGTTATATTAGCCAGGTGCCTATTCCTGCAATTCCAGCTACTTGCGTGCCTGATGATGGAGGATCTGGAGCTTGAGACCAGACTGGGCAACTTAATGAAACCTTGTCTCAAAGAGAATAAAAAAGAAAGATAAAGAAGAAACCATTGTAATACTAAGTAAACTAGAGCATATGTTAATTTATGTTTTCATGTATATTTCAGAGTGATTCACATATTTTTCCCTCCTTTTTTTCTAAAGGTATAGTGAAATTTTTTTCCCCAATTTTAAAGACAAAATATTTGTAATGATTTGCTTCAGGCAAAGCCAGAAATTCTGCAAGACAGATGATGCTCTTTAAAAATATATTTTGCTTTACCAGTATTTATAGCTTACAACCATAATCTAGTAGTCTCTTGACAAAAGAACCTTGTAATATTTATAATTATTCAATGTAGAATATCTGAGTTTGTTGTAATAATCTTTGCCCTTCTCAAATTGTTGTTTAAGATAGCAATGATTTTTCTTAGCTAAATGCAATATTAATAGGTTTGGCTTTTCTTCAAAGGGCAATCATTTTTAAGCTGTTTCCATTTTTACTGATTTTCCAATATCAAATATAGCAATAATGTAGGGTAGGATGCATTTTTTTGAGATTATTGAGGAGTTATTACTATCCAAATTGAACAACTACTATTTAAAGTGAGTACATAGACAATCCAAATGTAACCATTAATTGATTTTGGGGTTTAAAAAATCATGATGCCCTAAAAATTAAATGTATAAATTCAGTCAATTATTTAATTACCTTTTTAAAAATGATGTGTAAATAAATCAAACTTGTAGCTAATTTTTTCACTTCTTAACAGTTACTTTTAATATCTTATATATATATATATATATATATATATATATATATATATATATATATCCCTGAATTCTAGCCCAGAATAATGGGCAGTGGGCCAGACAATGAGTTGAAACATTTTGATGTAAATGATGCTCAGGGTGACCGAGAGACACAAAGCAGAACCCAGCAGTGAAGTGCATGTTCCCATCCAAATTTTCATATATACCTGATTGTAATATCAGTGTCTCAATACTGACAATAGAAATTAGAACTGAAATGCCTTGGTAAAAAAAGAAACCTTGGCATTAGAAACTTTATGATCTTTCCTGTGTTTCCCATTTTCATGTAAAAATCTTGTAAGTAAATAAACAGTTTACTTAATTTAAGTTTGTCATGTAAAAGAATTGCAATATTTGATGACAAAGCTTGTGGAATTATCTTCAACACCAAAGAAGTTATATTTATTAGAAAAGTTAATTATATGCATAAGGAGAGCTGAGATGCTAACAGCTAATTACTCACAAAGGGAAATTAAATCTAATTTTCTAACTGACAGTGCTATCTAGCAATATTTTTATTAAACAAAACAAATTCCAATATAGCATAATAGGAACTCTAAAATTTTAAGATGGTAATCAAATGTATGTAAATTAGGTTAAAAGTCAATGAGTACCAAGAATAGCAACAGATCAGCAGTTTTTCAATGAATGTTTTCATTTCTGTTTTGTTGTTATTCTTAACTATTAGCAGGTACACTAAATCATAATGATATCTGACAAAATTCATGAGGAAATGATTCTCTTTGCTACTTGCCTTTTGTTCACCTGATGATTTTATGGAGCTGAAGTGAGGAATTCACCTAGGAGAATAAAACCTTGAGCACAAGTTTGGCTGATTCGAATTAACAATCTTATCTGTCTCTAATCTTCACTATTGACCCAGACTTCCTCATTCATATCATCATGAAGCAAGGCCTTACAAAATGTGCTGAAAATTTTTACTCCTATTTAGGAAAAGGTTTTTAGTACTCAGTTGAGGGTGAATAAAAGAATAAACTAGCAATAAGAACAAAACATGAAGAAAAATATATAATTTTAAGGATTCTCCAAATGTTTTTAAATACTTGTACATAAGAGTTGGAACTAAAAGCTATATTCAAAGTAATTGTCTAAGTGAAGTTATGACCTCTGGACTAAAAACATTAATAGTCAAGATTGCAACAAGATCACATTCAAGTCTGAAAGAATACACTTGGCCATGTATAAATACTGGGCATATTCATCAATTTATTCTATCATCAAAATATTGAAACTGAACATGTTTTTTTGGAAGATGGTTCTTCTTTTGGTTTAGAGTAAGTATGTTTGCTGGCAGGTAAACAGTGGCCCAAGTACTGGCCATTGTCTTTGTTGCAATTATCTACTTGCAGGTGGCCTGTTCAAAGAGACCAATTCATTTTGGCAGAAGCCAATGAGCCACAGGTGGGAATAGCTACCACTATTGATGCATTTCATAATGATATTCATACATTCTCATGTGAATAAAAATTAAACTTTGAATTTAAAATAAATCCTAAAATTGTCCCAAGTGACTGTAATTTGGTATAAAATTCAAACAAAAACAATATGCAATATGCTTTTCTCTCATTTTATACAAGATCTGACAGTTAGATTCAACTGCCATTAAGCTAATCAAAGTTTTGATGTAAAAAAACAAATTGAAGTGAAATAAAATTAAGAAATACACTTTTTATATTGTTGAACATGGTGGTTTCTCAATTGTGAAGCCATTGCCAGTTAAAATAATGGCACATACATTCAGAACACATCACTGTCACAGCACTTAATGGAAGTCACTGGCTTTGCCAAGAGAAAAAAATTAGAAAGTGACCATTAATGAACAAATTTCTACCAATATTAGTATGCATTATCTATTAAAATACATTTTTCAAAAATAGAATGTTAAAAATAAAATTGAATTGATAAAAGCATATGATCTTTACAATATGACAGTATGTATAAGTAGAAGAACTGTAATACATATGATGTTAACCTCTGGATTGTAGACCTAAGGCTTTTTAGAATTTTTCTTATATGACTATGTGTTTTAAAATAAATCAATTTATTTAAATTAAGTATAGGTTATAGCAGAATGCATTTTGTTTCATTATACACATTTGCAGCATAACTTTCCATTTCTCTGACTGTACACAATGTAAAGTTGCACCATATGTGTAATCAAACATGTATTTAGGTTAATTATGTCCATCTCATTCCACCATCTTTTCTGCCCCCATATCTTCTTCCCTCCCCTTTGCCCCATCAAAGTTCCTCCATTTTTCCCATGCTCACCCCCCCCTGCATTATGGATCAGCATCCACTTATCAGAGAGAATTGGGCCTTTGGGTTTTGGGATTCGCTTACTTCACTTAGGATGATATTATCCAACTCCATCCATTTACCTACAAATTACATAATTTTATTCTCTTTTAATGCTGAATAATATTCCATTGTGTATATACCACAGTGTCTTTATCCATCATCTATTGAAGGACATCTAGGCTGGTTCTACAATTTAGCTATTGTAAATTGAGCTGCTATAAACATTGATGTGGCTGTGTTACCATAGTGTGATTTTTTTAAAATTGATTTTATTTTTTTAATATACAACAGCATAATGTATTACAATTCTTGTTACACATATAGAGCATAATTTTTCATATCTTTGAATATAAAAGTATGTTCACGCCAAATCATGTCTTTATACAGGTACTTTGTTCTTTCTTGGACTTTTTTTCTCCTATTATAAATTACAGTAACATACATTTCTTATTGAATAAAGATCTCTGAAAATAAAACTGTAAGTGCATAATATGATTATTTTCTAGCACCTGATTCTGAGGAGGAAAATGAACAGGTCAAAAAAGCATGGATAATCTAGTTGTTGCTTCTATCTCCTATGCTATTTACAGATTTCATCTGAGATGAGGTCTGAGTGTTTATTCTCTCACCAATTCTGAGGACATTCCCTTGGAAGCTAAAGAGAATGACCATTCTTTCATCAAGAGTATGCAAAAGGTTAGCCTCCCTTACTGGATTCTCTGAACAAGCTCCCATGATCCATGCATATGACTTGAATATTCTTTCAGGTTTCTAATAACTGTAAATGAATTATGAATTATTTTTAGAATAATAAAATTATTTTTAGAAATGAAATTATTTTTAGAAATGCTGCTCCAATTTATATTCTCACCAAAGTTATTAAAACTATTATTGCATATTATTTATCTAGAAATTCTAATAATCTAACATTTAAAAATGTCATGTTCTCATTTTAATTTGAATATATTTGTTTCTAGAAAACCTTGCCAGCCATTTGTTCTTTTGAGAAATATATATTTATGTCTTTTATTCAAGTCAACATTTTGTCTATATGTTATATAGGCAAATTAAAAGCATATACAGATTGACATGTGATCACTGTTTCTTTAAAATACTCCATGTTTCTTTAAAAATACTCTAATTTAAAGTGTTTCTAAAATTTAAATTATTTTCTAAATGCAATGTTTTGAAAATTAAAAAAAGAAGTAACCATGAATTAAAATTTAATTATGGAATCAGTAATACACAGTCTATTAAACTAGTGCTATGAAAATTTATTTATGGCCATATTTATAAGAAAATGCTATGGAAATATCTTAAGTGTTGTTACAATTGTATAGTACCACCAGGAGGCTTCATTCACTCAATAGTTTTAACTTTATAATACGCAGGAACAGTATCTTTAGTATACTCACTCTCTTTTCACATCGGTACACTAATAGGAAAATATTACAGGACAGTGTATAAAAAATTGCTGAAGAAAAACATTATAAAAAACAGAGACCAAAAAACAACATTTAGATAATTTGACACATTTTCTTCACTCTATGATTACCATAATATCACAACTTCCTGAGGCAGGATAAGCTTAAGACAGTAATGGGAACTTCCATATTTCCATCATGAATATTATGCAACAAAGTATTCACTTCAAAATAAGGTAGTGAAGTATCCCATAGGAAATTGTCTAGCAGAGAATCTATCAATAATATTTTCCTTGATAAGTTTAATTTAACCAATTGTTATCAGAAATATGAGTGATCTCTATTATTTTTATTGATAATTTATATATATATATGTGTGTGTATTTATATATATATATATATATATATATATATATATATATATATATATATATATTCGGTTTTGATGGATCTTTATTTTATTTATTTATTTATATGTGATGCTAAGGGTCAAACACAGTGCCTCACACATGGTAGGCAAGTTCTCTACCACTGAGCCACAACCCCGGGCTCTATTGATAATTTTTTACAAAGACAATTTCTCTGACTGTAAACAAACATACCTCTACATAAAATGGCACTTTTTCTGGATTCAATGAACCTGATATAAAGTGTATAAGGGGAACAATTTACATTCCCCAAAAGGCCAATCTGCTAGCTCTGTAGAAAATCAAAGAACTCAGATTATTAGACATAATAAGCATGTATGCCTAAAATTCCAACAGAAATTTTTTCAACCCAAACTATTCAATAATAAGCAAATAGAAATGAGTTACAGAATTTCAAATATTTCATGGTAAGTTCAGAAATCTATTTTTAGATTTAAACCCAACTTTATATAAGAACAAGTAGAATTTCCAGCAAGTATTCTTCAAAATTGTTGTCATATGGTTAAGAAAGAGTATTGCTCTAATATTACTTATAGTCTGTCATCAAATTCCTTCATGTTTCCTCCTAGCCCATAATTCTCTAAAAGAATAAGTTTTCACAATCAACCAATCTTCCCTTCTTCCAGACACATTTCTGAAAAAGCAAATCTGTGTTTACATTTTCAGACCATAGTAATTTTATAGTGGAAACTATTTTTCACCCCATAAGACTGAAATGTCAAAACTACTAATAATAGGCAATTATAATACAGAACTTCTCATGTTCTAGGTACCCTTCTAAGCAAATTAAACAAATTTACTGAATTTAATTCATACAACATCCATTGTAGTAATATTTCTTACTATTTTTCTTAGTAGGTGATGTAAAAGTAACAAGACACACCATAACTTATTAGAATATACTTCAGATTTGTTACTTTAATTCAAATAATCTATAGAAATTGTATTTCTATATAGGTCCATTCCCCTCATTTTGGTATTAGTATTAGTAGTCATATTATGTCTACATATAATAAACAAATCAAAATTTGCTATAATTATTCTTTATATATCTTAAATCTTTTAATGTAGCTAAGAGGATAAGGAAGAATCCATAAATAGTTTTTCTCTTTTTTTAACTTTTTTTTTATCATTTTTGATGGTTTTGCTTATTCCTGTATAAAACTTACTGAAATCACCAATTAGGAACAAAAACAGTTGAATGAATGAATGTACCTGAGAATTTTCTAGGTTTATAGAGGCATCAAGTCTAATGCATAAGATCTAATATTAAGTGCTTTACAGCAAAATAGAATCAAATATAAGATAATGTCATGAGTTGAGTCACAGTACCATAATTGTAAGCCAGATGTTAGTGAGCAGGGTCTTTTTGGTTCTCTCTTTTAGAATATAGTCTTTAACTGAAGACACTGAAAGTGAATCTTAATTAAATTTTAAAAATCATTACAATTTCTTTGTGAGAACCCCTCTCTGTATAACAGAACTAGAAATGACTCATTGAAAAAGGTTTCCATTGTCCATTAACCCTTTATTAATTATTTCATGCATGCACACAATGACCTGGGTTTCATGGACATTTGGTTGTGCACCAGGTATGCTAATATGCTTATGGAGTCATTCACCTCTCTTCTTTCTAATCTCTGCTTGATGACCTCTTCTTTGGGGACAAGGCAAAGTGTTGACTAAGGCTGTCTGCTAAAACCATTGATATTGTTCAGTGAATGGCTGCTTTTTCCAGGATATACAATTCTGATATCCATTATGTTACTTGATTGTAATCTTTTGAAAAGGCACTAATTATATACAGGGAATCAAATGTATATAGTAATTCAGCAAATTTATTTCAATGAGTTTCATTAATATCAGGCTTCATTTACTTAAAAATTATTTAGAAGTATGACTTAATAAGAGAATTTTCTATCTAAGAAGCAGTAGTCTTCATTTCAATTTTTAGAATTCAAATTTGCAGACATTACAATGAAAATTCAAAATGTATTTCTATCCATCTACTCTTTAGTTTCTACATAGCTAATTATTTAGAAACCAATCATATTTTGCAGACCAAAAATAATAAAACTGGAAATATTTAGTTGGCTATTTTATTTGGGCAATCTTAAAACTAATATAGGCCAAAACATTTCTAATTTATTGTGAATATATATATTATATATATATATATATATATATATATATGTATATATATGTATGCATATAATGTGTGTATATATACACACACACACATATATACACATAAATATGCACCTATATAGAATTTATTGATGTGTTTTAAATTATGAATATGTATATAAAACTCTTTAAATATATATTTTGGTTTTGGGGGCATCAGGGATTGAAGTAAGGGGCACTCAGCCACTGTGCTACATTCCCAGCCCTATTTTGCAATTTTATGTAGAGACAAGGTCTCACTGAATTTCTTAGCACCTCATGTTTGCTGAGACTGTCTTTGAACTCGTGATACTCCTTCTCCAGTTTCCCAAGCCACTGGGATTGTACAGGTGTGTGCTACTGAACCGAGCTAAATATATGTCTTATATCTATGCATGTGTGTCAGTTTCACAAGAAAAATTATTAAACAAACTATTATTGTATAAATTCTTCTGAGCTCACTAGATAACAATATACAACAAAATAATACCTTTTGTACCTCACATCATGTATAAAATTGAACTCCAAAAGCATTGTAATTCCAACTATAAATCATCTAGAAGAAAATATGAGCATTTTTGTAATCAAGTATTAGAAATGTGTTTCTAACATATGATACCAAGAGCACAATCCAAGAGTTGATGTATTTGTCTTCATCAAAATTAAAACTAAACTCTACACCTTCACAAACATGAAGTAAATAAACAGAACAAAGCCTGGGAAAATATATTTGCAAATTGTACATGTGATAAAAAACTGGTGTATATGAAGAATAATATTTAGAATACTCTAAAACTCTCAAAAGTCTACTCAAAACTTGATAATAAGAAAAACAAACAAACAAAAAACAACATAATTAAAACTGGCAAGATAGTCCTACACTTTACCAAAGAAGATAAGTGGATAGGAAATAAGCTCATAAAAAGATGTAAAATATCCTTGGTTGTTTGGGAAACATATATTAAAATCTCAATGAGACACAGAAATACCTATCATTTGGATAAAATTATAAACATACTGAGTATTAGAAAGAATATGAAGAAAGTCTTTTATAATAGATCACTTTAAAAATCTGTCAATTTCTTTAAAAAAAATGAACTACATACGTCCCGAGACATCCAGGCACTCTAATCTGAGATATTTGTCCAAGATAGATGAAAAAGTAGGAGAAGAAGGAGGAGAGGAAGAAGGAGGGTGAAGAATGAGGAGAAAGAGGAAGAGAAAGAGGTAGAGGAGGAGGAAAAGGAGAAAGAAGAAATACTTCTATAAATACTTTTACAAAGTAGTTCATGAGAGTTTTCTTAGAACAAAAATGCTAAATGACCATTAAAAGATTGAATATACTATTAGAAAATTTGCAACAAATCCATATAGTGAGCCATATCAAGAAAAAAAACTACAAGACTTGGGTTCTAATTAGAATAGGATATATCCTATGCATGTGTAATTTTATCAAAATGGGCTGTACATATATACATGTATAATGAAAAAGAAGTAAAAACAAACAAAAAAACTAATGAATTGTTGATGCTTATAATAACATGGAGGAATATCAAATAATAGCAAGGGAAAAAGTAAGACAAAGTGTATATACAATATGCTTCCATTTATATAGGATTCTAAGTTATATAAACTAATGAACAATGAGAAGTAGATCAGTATTTACAGAAAAGTTTGTGTAAAAGGGTTAATCACACAGAGATATAAAAAATTTCTGGGATTATGAATACATTCATTATCATAACAGTGTTAATAATTTCATATATATACCTATTTCAAACTTGTACAATCATATACCTTAAATAAGTGTGATTTTATATAAATTATACCTAAAGAAATCTCTTTAAAAATTATTATTTTGAAATTTTAATAACATGTATATCTTCTGGTTTATTAACTCCTTATTATATTTTAGTTTAAAGTATAAGATAAAAAAGTAAGAATTTTGAAAGATGAAAATTCACATTGGTATTATTACAAATTATATATGAATCTCTAAAACATAAGTGAAAAAAGAACATATAAATAGAAGGTATTCAAGAATGAAATCTTAGTACAATCTGTTAGCTATTCCCAACTCCCTGATTATATGATAGTGAAAATATTTCTGTTTAACCAAGTACTGTTTCACTTAGAAGGAATTGTCACAAGTATTAAATTTTTTTAAGCCCTTAAACTCTTTAAACTTACCTTAAGCATGCAAACCCATGAATGACTGTATTTGAATGGTAGTTCAATATTTTACATACAATTCATTTAGCTACGAAGAGTTCAAATATAGGTGCTAATTAAGATGTGGATATAAGTTTGTTTAATTTAATTATTAGGCTAACAAATTTGAGTTCTTAAAGTATATATGTATTTTCAAAGATGACAGAAGTCCACACACTTTACAATATCATTGCAGACAGAAACTTGTTCTCTTATTGTGGAAGAATGTCTAATATAATTTAATACAATTTACCTTTGAGGTAAATATTCCTTTTTCACCCCTCAAATTAAAATAAGGCTTTTATGAATTTCTTAAAATGTCCCCTTCTCCTTTTATATGTCTTCCATAAAAAAACCCGATGACTTAATTTTAGATTTGGAAGTTATACCTATAACTCTTTCTCCAAGGAAATGTGTGAGTGATTGAGTTAAATCACTCTGTTAAATGTGAGTGAAATTCCAAAGATAATTCATTTTAAAACTATTGGAAAGCAATAAAATCATCTTCAAACTAAAAACAAAATTATTTTTACTTAAATGAGAAAAGTTTCTCACAGGTTTAGTTTGCTAAGAAACAAGATTATTTAGATTATCATTAATGCAATAGTAGACATTGAAGGAAAGAACATAAATGAAACCACTACATTGAATCCAACAAGAAATGTATAACACAAATTGTTGACCATGAACTTATTTCTTCATTTATTATACATTTTTGACAATTAACTGTACCAGACATCATGTAAGACTCTGTGAGTATACAAGTTAATAAAGTTTAGCTATCTCAAGAAACTTATTCTAGGGATTTATGGTGGTTTAAGGAATAACACCAGTAAGTACAGTAATTAGCTAAAGGTGCAAAAGAGATGTGTGCATAACTGTTTAGCACTTTATTTTTAAGACTATTAACAATTTTTACAAATCTGTATAGTTTATGATAGACAATAGAAATTTTAAAAATTTGAATTATTTTACAAACCACCTTTATAATTTGCTTTTGACTCCCTGATCATTCTAATTATTGTCATCAAAAGCCCTTTTGTGAAACAGGAGAACAGTCTTCTCTCTAGTTAAGGCCAGAGCATGATAAACGTTACCAAAAATCATTAGTGATTTTTAGAATATTATTGTTATCATGATAAACCTTACCAAAAACATTAGTGATTTTTAGAAAATTATTGCTGCTTATGTGTTGAATGGTTTTGGAGGCACTCAAGACACCAGTGAAATATGAGAGAAATTTTTACCATAGAAAGCTGATCAGTTAGTGTTTCTGTGGTGTTGTTTTTAAGTCCTTTGAGTATAGACCAAGCAGAAAGATAGCTGGTAAAATGGTGGCTCCATTTACAATTTTCCAAGAAATTTTCATACTGCTTTCTATATTGGCTGCACCAATTTGTAGTCCCACCAGCAGTATATGAGTGTACCTTTTTCCCCACATCCTCACCAACATTTACTGTTGTTGGTCTTCAGAATAGCTACCATTCTGACTCAATTGAGATGAAATATTTGAGTGGTTTTGATTTGCATTTCTCTAATTGCTAGTGATGACGAACATTTTTAAATATATTTGTTGATTGATTGTGTATCATCTTATGAGAAGTGTCTGTTCAGGTCCTTTGTCCATTTATTGATTGGGTTATTTGTTTTTTTGGAGCTTAGCTTTTTGAGTTCTTTATATACCCTAGAAATTAGTGCTCTATCTGATGAATGAGGGGTAAAGATTTGCTCCCAAGATGTAGGCTCTAAATAGAGATTCACCTCACAGATTGTATATATATATATATTGGCTGGGAAGAAACTTTTTAGTTTGAGTCTACCCCATTTATTGATTCATGATTTTAATTCTTGCTCCACAGGTGTCTTATTAAGAACCTTGGGGCCTAATCCCACACGATGGAGATTAGGGACTCCATTTTTTTCTATTAGACGCAAGGTCTCTGGTTTTATTCCTAAGTCCTTGATCCAATTTGAGTTGAGTTTTGTGCATGGAGAGAGATAGGGGTTTAATTTCATTCTGTTGCATATGGATTTTCAGTTTTCCCAGCACCATTTGTTGCAGAGGCTATCTTTTCTCCAATGCATGTTCTTGGCACCTTTGTCTAAGATAAAATAATTGTAGTTTTGTGGGTTAGTCTCTGTTTCCTCCAATCTGTACCATTGGTCTACCAGTCTGTTTTGGTGCCAATACCATATGGTTTTTGTTACTATTGCTCCATAGTATAGCTTAAGGTCTGGTATAGTGATGCCACCTGCTTCACTCTTCCCTCTAAGGATTGCTTTAGCTATTCTGGGTCTCTTATTTTTCCAGATGAATTTCATCAATGTTTATAGCAGCACAATTCGCTATAGCTAAACTGTGGAACCAAACTAGATGTCCTTCAATAGATGGATGGATAAAAAATGTGGCATTTATACACAATGAAATATCACTCAGCAATAAAAGATAATAAAAATATGGCATTTGCAGGTAAATGCATGGAGTAAGAAAAAATAATGCTAAGTGAAGTTAGTCAATTCCAAAAAAAAACAAATACTGATTATTTTTTTTGATATAAGGAGGCTGATTCATGGTGGGATAGGGAGAGGGAGCATGAGAGAAATAGAGAAACTCTAGATAGAGTAGAGGAGGTAGAGGTGAAGGGAATAGGCATGGGGTTATTAATTATACTGGAATGTGATGATCATTATTATCCAAAATACAGGTATAAAGACATGAATTGGTGTGAATATACTTTGTATACAACAAGAGATATGAAAAATTGTGCTATTTATGTGTAAAAAGAATTGTAATACATTCCTTGGTCATATATAAATAAAAAATAAATAAAAATTTAAAAAAGAAAGCTGATCCTTTAGTGAAGAAGAAACATAATAAGCAAATTAAACAAGTGAGCATAGATTATTATATAACACAGTTATAGTAACGATTTTTGTGAGGCAAAGTTAAGTATGAAATATTCACCATTAAGAGGTAAAGAAAAGCTAGGTGCAGTAGCCAGTGCCTGTGATCCCAGCAACTTGGGGAGTCTGGGAAAAGAAGATCCCAAGTTCAAGGCCAGACTCAGGGACTTAGTAAGACCCTAAGCAACTTAGTGAGATTCTGTCCCCAAATAAATAAATAAGACTAGATATGTAGCTGAGTGGTACATCATTCCTGGGTTAAATTCTTAATACCAAAAACAAAAAAAGAAAAATGATGGATACTTCTGAGAGGTGGTGAAAGAAAACCATTCTGAAAAATCTTTAAAGAAAAGCCAATAGAATTAAAAGAATGAAGGGAATATTGAGTAAAACAATATCAAAGGCAGGGGCTAGGGATGTGGCTCAAGCAGTACTGCACTCACCTGGCATGCACGAGGCGCTGGGTTTGATCCTCAGCACCACATAAAAATAAGATGTTGTGTCCGCCGAAAAACTGAAAAATAAATATTAAAAATTCTCTCTCTCTCTCTCTCTCTCTCTCTCTCTCTCTCTCTCTCTCTCTCTCTCTCAGAAAAAAAAAAAACAATATCAAAGGCAAATAATCTAGAGATTCCTTGAAAAAGTTTTCCAGGAAATGAAAGAATTTATGTCACAAATAAGACTTTGGATGATCTTCTATAGAGGTTGTGACACTATTGCACACATTTCTTATTTTTTGTTAAGTACTCCAGCAATGTTGTAGAGAAAAAAAAGTATTTGGATACAGAAGCAATAACAGAAGCAGAAGAAGCAGTTAGAATACATTTGCAGTAGCCAAGTGAAAGACGATCAAGAAAAAAATTAATGGATGACTGACTAGATTTGAAAGTGGAGTCAAAATAGGATGAATAAGGCAATTGCAATATGAAGGTGGGAAAGATTCAAAGTTGTCTCCAATATCCTTATCCAACACACATCAATAATGAGACATTTACCAAGATTAGAAAAATAAGATATGAATTGTTTTGTGAATACTTAAAATTACACGTTTAATAAATGTCTACATCCATGACAAAATTTAGTCTGAAACTTGCTAGTAGTGTAACCTGTATTCAAACTAGGGGACACATACAACCCCCACCCATCTCAAACTTTTCCAGTTACTGTTGTCTGCCAAAAATAATCAAAATAGGATGAATAAGGAAATTGCAATATGAAGGTGGGAAAGATTCAAAGTTGTCTCCAATATCCTTATCCAACACACATCAATAATGAGACATTTACCAAGATTAGAAAAATAAGATATGAATTGTTTTGTGAATACTTAAAATTGCACGTTTAATAAATGTCTACATCCATGACAAAATTTAGTCTGAAACTTGCTAGTAGTGTAACCTGTATTCAAACCAGGGGACACATACAACCCCCACCCATCTCAAACTTTTCCAGTTACTGTTGTCTGCCAAAAATAATCTTAAGGGCTATGCATGTCCAAATAGGTCAAAGTTTGTTTAAAACACTAGTTATTTTGAATAGATGTATGAACTGATACATGATAGATGTATGACCTTTAAAAATTTAATCAATACCTAAAGGTATTAGATATTCAATTCAAACTATTTGATAATTTGACATATGTGTACACTGTGTAATATTTATAAAACTTAATTACCATATAAACTACAAATACAAATTCTGGGTATATATCTAAAGCATATGAAATTAGTAGATGGAGGTCTAAAGCCTGCTGCAGATGCTGCTTCCATGCCCAGAGATCTCTGGGCACAACTTGGGTTACTTCAAATGGAAATTCCAACACTACCACCGTGGTTGCTGCTGCTGAACAAGAGGTCTCCTGTCAATCAACTGCCACCTGCACCACTGCCATCATTGCTGCTCTCTCTGCTTCTGAGGCTACTAGTCTGAGATCATCTGGAGGTCTTCTTACTTGGTGCTGCTGCCACAGGAAAAAAAAAAACACTGCCCTGAATGCAACTAAAGCTGAAACTGCTTCTGACCCCCAGAGATCACCTGAAAACAATGCCCCCACAGCTTCAGTCATAACTCCTGCTGCAGTCACAGCTACTGCTGACCTGCTGCCTGCTGCCAATAACCACCACAACTACTGCTACCACAGACTAGAGGACTGCTCTGGGGAGATTCCAGGTTTGGTTGCACATGGATGCACCCTTTTGGGGATGCCAGCTAGGGCCTGGTGCCTAGGTGCCAACAGGTTTACCATCACAAGAGCCTGTGTCTTGGGACTCCAGCTGGGACCAGCAGGTTCAGTGTGGAAGTGCCTAAGCTTTGAAGAAACCTGGGGTCTTCCTGCAGAGAATGCTGGTGGCCACTGTCTTGCTGATGCATGTGGGGGTTGCTCCTTTGCATAAAAGTATACCTAGTGGTCTCTGCAAGGAGGAACAGCATTGAGATCTTGTGACTTCAGTATGGCCAATCCTGAGGTATCTGAAGCTCAGAGTGGTGGAATAGAGACTGGGTTTGCAAGAGCTGATCTGGATTTGGTGATCCCAAGAGATGTCAGAGACAGGGCTGAGAAACTCTTAAACACTGACAGAGACAGTTCAACTTTCCAGCAAGACTTATTTTATTTAGTTTTATGTTCTGATCCATTAATCTCTCTACCTTATTTGGAACAAGATGTTTTTTATGCATCAGTGTGTGGAAGACAATGATATATGATTGGTGTTTTGCATTTTTGTTGTATTCTTATTTCTTTATTTTTTTCTCTTTGTTCATCCTCTTCCTCTCTCTTGTCTATTTTCTTGGATTTTCTTTCCAACATTTCTCCAACCAACAGCCAATCTCTGTCAGCTTCTCTTCTACATTTCCTGTGAATTTTTACTTCTGGCTTCTCTCTTCCTCACTCACAAATAGTGCATACTACAATACCTCTGTTCTCTCATCCACCATTTGAAATGGTAAATCACTTTAACAAATATTCTTTTTATACTATAGGTAGTTTTAAAACTCATCATTGTGATTCAATGCAAGAAATCAGTAGACACCTTAGTGGGATCTATTAGGTTTAAGGCTATAGATTGTGTTCACTGGGTGCTGTTGATTTTGGTCTTACCAGTAAAGGCAAAGCACTACAAACCTTCAGAAACACTATATATCTAGAGGATAAAATTTATCCTGTCTTATGTCCATACTTTTAGATGGGAAAAGACACTACCAAAAAAATCAAAATAAAAACAAGGGAATAAAGCACTCCAAACAAATGAAGATGCTTGAACAACAAAAGCCACTGATAACACAATAGAAGAAATGTCCAAGAAGGAGTTCAGATTGTATATAGTTAAAATGATATGTTAGGTAAAGGTTAGTGTAAGGGATAAAATCAAAGAAAACATACAGGAAGTGAAAGACCACTTCAATAAAGAGAGATTGTAAAAAATAAAATAAACAGAATTCTTCAAAATAAAGGAATCAGTAAACCAAATTATAAATTCAATAGAAAGCATCACTAACAGTTTAAACCAATTGGAAAACAGACCCTTAGATAATGAAGACAAAATATACAACCTTGAAAAGCAAGACCCAACAATATAATGTTTTCAAGAGACTCACCTCATGGGCAAAGATATCCACAGGCTGAAGGTGAAAAGATGAAAAAAATTATCACTCATATTGGATTGCATAAACAGGGGTTTCCATTCCTATTTCAAATAAAGTAGACTTCAAACCAAAGTTAATCAGAAGAGAGAAAGAAGACCATTTCAGACTTCATAAAGGAAGTATATATAAGGACATAACAATTATAAATATTTATGCCCCAAGCAATGGAGCATTTGTGTACATCAAACAAACTCTTCTCAATTTTAAGAGTCAAATAGACCACAATACAATAATTCTGGGTGAATTTAACATGCCTCTCTCACTACTGCATGGATTTTCCAAGCAAAACTAAATAAAGAAACTAAAGAACTAAATAATGCAATCAATAATTTAGACTTAACAGACATATATAGAAAATTTCACCCATTAATGAGCAGATATACTTCCTTTTCAGCAACACATGGCTCCTTCTCTAAAATAGACCATATTTTATGCCACAAAGCAACTATTAATAAATACAAAACAAACGAACAACAAAAAACAGAGATAATACCTTTCATTGCATCAGACCATAATGGAATAAAATTAGAAATCAACAATAAAATAAAACATAGAAGCTACAATAAGAAATGGAGACTAAATAATACACAATTGAATGACAAATAGATAGTAGAAGAAATCAAGAATGAAATAAAAAAATTCTGAGAAGTAAATGAGAACACTGATACAACATATCAAAATCTGTGGAACACTATGAAGGCAGTACTAAGAGGAAAGTTTATTACATTGAGTGCATTCATTAAAAAAATAAAAAGTTGACAAATAAATGACCTAACACTACATCTCTAGAAAAAGAGGAGGTCCACAACAAAAGCAGTAGAGGACAGAAAATAATTAAATCAGAGCTGAAATTAATAAAATTTAAACAAAAGAAACAATTATAAAATTGACAAAACAAAAAGTTGGTTCTTTGAAAAAATAATTGAACTAGATGAAACCCTGGCTATTCTAATGAAGATAAAAAAGAGAGAAAACTCAAATTACTAAATAAAATACAAGATGAAGCAGGAAATATCACAATAGATATATCTGAAATACATAAATAGCAATTACATAAATAGTAATTAAAAACTATATTGAATATTTATACTCTAATAAAGTAGAAAGTATTGAAAATATATGATGATAAATTTCTAGAGACATATGACCTACCAAAACTGAATGAGAATATCATACATGATTTAAATAGATAAATTTCAAGTAATGAAATAGAAAATGCCATCAAAATTCTACCAATCAAGAAAAGACCAGGACCAGATGTATTCTCAACCCAGTTCTAGTAAACTTAACAATAACTTAACAAAAAATTAACACCAATATTCCTCAAACTATTTCATGAGATAGAAAAGGAGGGAACCCTTCAAAACTCATTTTTGAGGCTAATGTCATCCTGATACCAAAAAATAGACAAACACACATCAAGGACAGTAAACATCAGACCAATATCCCTGATGAACATGGATGCAAAAATTGTCAATAAAATTCTATCAAATCGCATTCAAAATCATATTAAAAAGACAGTGCACCACAATCAAGTGGGATTCATCCGAGGGTTGCAAGATTATTTAAACATACAGTGATCAAGAAATATAATTCATCTTATTAAAAGACTTAAAAACATGAATCATGATAATCTCAACAGATGTAGAAAAAAGCATTTGACAAAATACAGCACACCTTCCTGTTCAGAACATTAGAAAAACTAGGGCTAGTAGGAATATACCTCAACATTGTAAAAGCTATCTGTGCTAAACCCAGGGCCAGCATTATTCTAAATAGAGAAAAATTGAGAGCATTTCCTCTAAAAACTGGAACAAGGCAAGGATGTCCTCTTTTACCACTTCTATTCAACATCATTCTTTGAAACTCTAGTCAGAACAATCAAACAAAAGAAAGAAATTAAAGGGATACACATAGGTAAAGAAAAACTCAAACTATCACTTTTTGCTGATGACATGATTCTGTATATAGAAGATACAAAAATTCCACCAGAAAACTTCTAGAACTAATGAATGAATTCAATAAATTAGCAGGATATAAAATTAAAACCCATAAATCAAACATTTTCCTATAAATCAGTGATGAATCCACTGACAGAGAAACTAGAAAAACTACTCCATTCACAGTAGACTTAAAAAAAAAAAACCTGGGAATCAATTTAACAAAAGAGGTGAAAGACTTCTACAACAAAAACTACAGAAAACTAAAGAAAGAAATTGTAGAAAACCTCAGAAGATGGGAAGATCTCCAAGATCTCCAATACTTCTTGCTATTGGATAGGCATAATTAATATTGTCAAAATGGCCATATACCAAAAGGATTATACAGATTTAATGAAATTCCTATTAAAATCTCAATGACATTCTTCATAGAAAAAGAAAAAGCAATCATGAAATGACCAATATGATTCTGCAACATGTACACTCAGAAATATGAGAAATTATATACCATCTATGCAAGATATATCAAAAGTGCATAAATGCATTCTACTGTCATGTATAACTAATTTTTAAAAATTAATTTTTTTGAAAAAAGAAGAGAGGTCTTCACCTTCATGCCAACTACAACATTATTCATAATGTTGTAACATAGCAACCAAATGAATGACAAAATGGATAAAGGAAGAAAAGAAATGTGGTAAATTCTTATATTATTGAGCCATAAACAATAATAAAATTAGGCCATTTGTCAGAACCTGTATAAACCTGGAGGGCATTATGCTAAGTCAAATAATCCAGACATGGAAACAGAAACACAAATACCACAGGGGATTATTTACATATGGAATCTAAAATGTTTAATTCATAGAAGTAGACAATGAAACTGTAGCTGCCACTGCCTGAAGAATGGAGGGAAATGGGTAGATTTTGGTCTTAATACCCTAAACATCAGTTACAAGATGAGTGAGTATTGAGGATCTAGCATGGATGTATGAATGTGGGGCTCAGAGGTAAAGAATTTGTCTAGTATGTGTGAGAGTGTTAGAGTCTGTAAACAAGTCTGGATGCGCCTGGCATTTTGCCAGAGGGAGTAGTTTGTGAAGTAACGCCAGCAAGCCTTTAAGTGTGGAGATTCCTTATTAGTTGACTGATGTATCTAATTTATGTTAATTAAGATGAGCTGTGTGATAACTGTGTTAACAGTTTTTATCAGAATGCTCTTTGGATTTCAATTAATGTCTTACTGACATTATTTATGCATTTTTGCATTTTCTTCTATTTTCTTTAAATATGACAAGTTATCATTATTGAATTTCTAAGTTTAATCTACTTTTGATTCCTAGAACAAAACAAACTTAATCCTAGTTGATTTTTTTTAAATTAGTATCTTCAATTTATTAGTATTTTATATTTAATTTTTTGTTTATGTTTATGAGAAAGATAGATGGCATTTTTATTATGAATTTAATTCTGGCTTCATCGAATCAGCATAAAATTTGAAAAATAATTTTGTATTTTATAGTAGCTGAAGTAATATTTATTCCTCTAATGATATTTGTTAATATAGAAAATAATTCACTAATGGAACCATATAAAACAGATTTTTTTAGAAACTTTTCTTTATTCTGATGATGTAAATAATTTCTTGATCAAATACATAACTATTCTGATATCATTTTCCATATGTTGTGTGGTTTTGCTGTTTCTTTTTTTTTCACCTCAATTTCTAAATTATTTTTGTATAATTATCCAAAAATTTTCTTGTTATTTTCATGAATGATATAGTAGAATCTGTTATCTATAGTTCCTAATGTTGTTGAGTCTAAACTTCTATTTCTTTTTTAATTCATTCTGTTATGTGATCTTATTCTATTTGTTATCAGTGTTCTAGTTTTCATTTTTTCCTATGCTTTAATTCTTCTCTTTGTTCTTGTCAAATTTTGTTTTTGAATTCTTTAGAGTTATATATAAATCAATTATTTGATTTATTTCTCTTTCAATAGGCACTATAGATTTCAATGTTTCCAAAATAAACCTACATATTTTCTCTACACACTACTTTGACAATATTCCACCAATACAGATATGTTGCAGAACAATAATATTTTAAGCAAACTCTTTTCAAATTTTCACTGTGATTTTATTATTCACCCATGTTAATTTAAAATATTTTACCTAATTTCCATTTGTGTAGATTTTTCTGCTACCATTTTTTAATATCTTTCCCTTAAATTTTACTGCGGCCCTGGTACAGTTTGAATAACTTAATTTTTTTTTAGTTGATTGAGACTTGATTGATTACATGAGATATGCTTGTTAGTGATAAAAAGTTATTTTAAATAATTTATATATTATTGCCGGGTACAGTGTGTTACACATGTAAACTCTTCTATGTGTTAATTATTTTTGTTGATATTTGCCCCTATTAACCAAAGTTCCAAACTTTAGTAATTAATCATGGTGAAATAAGTTTTAATATCATACCACTTAAGAACAATGAGGCCCTTAGTGATTTCACAGAGATAAGCAATCCAACTCCACAATCCCATTTCAAGGTTGGGGGAAGGTTCAAGGTAACAAGAATGAGAGGGAAAGGAAAATGAAATGTGAGAAAATAAATTTAAAATTATTCATAACTGAGCTAGCCTCAGTTTTTAGATAATGACCATTTAAGAGAGAAAGTAGGATTTTGTACAGACTTGTGAAGTATATCTTGGAGAAAGAGAATTATTTTTTTTTGTCTATTTCATCCCATCTTTTATAACTCATTGTACCAATAGCTCTCAATAGAATTAATTAATTCTTACTAGCTACTTTTCTAAGTTGTGGTACTGACACTTTCTGATACCAGTCAGAATAATTCTTCTGGGGCTTCAAAGTCTGGTGTCTTTTACTAACACAATCTATAATTACTATGGTAGTCAGATCTCCATTCCCTGGGAAAGCTGAGGCAGCAGAGGTATCTAAGACCATCCTTTTAGCAAAAAGTTGAGTCCTGGGGAACTGGAAAAACTAGTGACCTCTGGGAAGCTACAAGACAGTGTCTGGTAGAGGGAGCAGCTGGAAGTCCCAGGACTGATATTTATCAGCACATCCAATCACTTCATGGTTTCCAACCTGCCCAGACCACAGGACCACACCTTGAAACTAAGATGCAATTGCAGCTGTAATTTTCTTTTTCTTTTTTCTTTTCTCACCCTTCCTCGGCCTCCTTCCTTTTTCCCTCCCTCCCATCCTTCCTTCAGATTTTTCTCTCCTCATTGCTCTTCCTTCCTATATTAAGAGTTTCTTTCTTCATTTTCTTTCTACAATGACTATTCATATCATTCAGAGCTCAGCAAATCATCTCAAAGAACTTCTCTAGCAGTTTTACTGAAAATATCTCTACCCCACATTCAAAGTTTTTGACACTGTCTGAAAATTATTCAAACAGGTGTTTTGAATATGTAGAGGAGAGTCCACTTGTACAATAAAATGCATACTGGTAAAATTTGGTGTGTTATTTTCACTCTCCTTAATGCAGAGCCAAAAACAGAAGCTAAATACAATGAGGTAAGAAGTGTGACACTACATATAAATGAGATATATAGAACCTAGCTGATTTTCATTGAAACAGTAGATTTATATAATATTAACAGAAATAATAAGAAAGTAATTTAGCATCAATTATTAAATACATTAATTATATCAAATAACTTATTTAAACTATTTGGTGAAGGAGAAGGAAGGAACTTCAATGTATGCATATTGGATGAGAGATATCTTTTGCTAAACAGATAGCCCCATCAAAATGACTACAGATGAGCCTCCAATAATCCACACCAAATTTGCTCTTTTCAGCCTAGATCTCTGGTTGATACCCAACTTATCCAGGAAAGACTGACTGTAGAAACAGTTTTCTTAAGGTATTATTATCAAATTGTTTTATTGTGTAATTATCTCCTGAATGATTAATCCCAGTTCATAATTAAATATGGCCATGGAAAGAATCAAATACATAAACCCCTGGAATTTATGTGTAAACTTTGCAAACTCACCATGTATATTTATTATGTTTAGACTTACATGTTTGATAATCCAATATGTAAAATTGTAATTCCATTGAGAATATGTAATTGAGTAACTGTTTTATTCTTTGAGTTTAAGTCATAAGTTAAACATTATTTTACTCTGCATTTGAAAAACAGTTACAGTTTGCTGTATATAATATTATTAGTATTTATAAATAAGTGATTGATAGAATTCATTTTGTTAGAGAGAAAAAGACATAAACTACAAATACATTGTTAAAATTATAAATACTGCTAACATGTATACATACCAGTCACAAATATAAGATTTATTGATAATTATAATTAACTTGTGTTAAAATTATTAAAATTAAAAATAAATATATTAGAAGTACTGGCTGAATTTAAATGTTTAATATGTTTTTAAGATATTAATTCTACAAATAGAATATCAACTTTCAAAATTCAGTTGCTAAAAATGAACTTTTCAATTTTCAAAGACCACCATCCTATACTATGACATTTAATTTAGATACACATGTTACTTTGCCAATGAGTCCACAAATAAATAATATTTTAGCAACTGGGCATAGTGGCACACATCTGTAATCCCAGTGGCTCAAGAGGCTGAGATAGGTTGATCTCAAGTTCAAAGCCAGCCTCAGCCAACAGGAGGCACTAAGCAGCTTAGTGAGATTCTGTCTCTAAATAAAATACAAAATAGGGCTGGGAATGTGACTCAGTGGTCAAGTGCATCTGAGTTCAATCCCTAGTGCACCTGCCCCCCAAATTAATATTTTAGTAATTTTAGAACACAGAATATCACTTGGTCAATCTCTATAATTATCTATGAGGTTTGTGGTTTGTTTAACTGAAAAAGTTACTAATTTAATAGATCTAAATGGAGCCCAGAAATCTCTGTTTGTCACTAATGTCTCCTTTTATTCTTATAATTAACAAATTTGTGATGCACTATCCTCAGGCACATTCCTGTTCCCAATTTGCTCCCCATCAGATGTGGATATTTTCACCAAGTCCCTTGTTTTATGCCATCAAATGTCCTAACATGAAACTGTTTTCCCTGAAAGGACATGCTTACTGAAAGTTGATGATTTGGTTTTCTGTCAGGAATTTTTTCTTTGCCTACAGATTAGACCTACTCGGTTTAACTTTTCTATTTTAAGAGTCATAGAAAATGTGTTCTGATCCATCAGGAAGCTCACTAGAATTATCTAATAATAATTCTTTTCAATTTATGACAGCTAATTGGAGTCCAAAAAGCATGAAAAGAACAAATTTAGATGGCAAATCATGGTAGAGTTTGATTCTTTCATACTCCTCTCAAAGAAGCTACTCAGTCTGTTTATTTAAATATGTTTATATTACACTAGGGATCTTTAGTGTATTTTTTACAACTTATTAGAAATGATCAAGTTTTTGCTGTTTGTAATAAAATCAAATGCCTCACTCAACTGAATATGCAGAAAACAACTCTAGCTTGGTGATCTATTCCTAGGATGTATTATTTGAACATTAAAATTTTCTTTTATAGTTGCTGGATCTGTATCTTAATATGAAATTATAACCTTTCCTGTGTAAAATCTTAGATAAACATTCTCATTCAGTGACTACCAGCCAAAGGCTTCACTCAGACAATGGAAGATTGATTCTTAAAGTTATCAAAATCAATGCTATTTTTTACTGTCACTTAGTATTCAAAATTTTTCACCTGAATCAGAACTGATTATTGAGGACTGCCTCTAATATTCTCCTGTCTGTCAGCAGCAGAATCACTAGAACTGGGTTGAAGTTTTTAAATCTAGTGGCGTTTTGCTAAAAAAAAATTGCATAAACCTGTCATCTAAGATAAATAGGTCATCTAGTACAGAGACGATCTTTTTAAAAAGGAAGTTTTTATCCATAAAGTCTTACATCATCAACAAAATTGTGTCAGCATTCTATGCTCCAACTCACCCTAAATTAAAGTCACCTTCTTATTTATCCTTAGTTTCACTTTCTTCTTCTTATATTGAAAACATAATTCAGTTATTTTTATATTAAAAAATGAATACATTTTTATTACCCATGTCATCTCCTAATTAGGGACATAAAGATCAAGAAAGTAGTGTCTCATAAGATCACCGTATCTGCAAATTTGAAGCACAATAATTGTTCAGTGTATGCTAATGGTTCAGCTAATGTAGGCACACTCAGCAAGTAATGAAGCAAAGAAAAGGAAGACAAACAATGGTAATCATATCTGTATTTTTTTTCATCACTTCAGATGTCATTGTCATCTCACTTATGGAAGGCAAAACAAAAAGAAGTTATCAAAATAAAAAAGAGAAAAGTGCAGTTTAGAAAAAGGAAATATTCTTGTTAGTTCAAGGGGAGATTTAATTTACTCAACATTGAATGAATGTAGTTTTGAAACAAGAAAGGATAACAGAATGTTACTGTAGAGATAATGACTATTGCAATGTAAAATGCAAAAGTATTGCAAGATGAATTAAATCAGCTTGTGTATATCAGCAGGCGATTAAATAGACAAACTGGTTTATTGATTATAGCAATGTACATTCTGGTGCACAGCACATTGTAGTTTGAACATACTGAAACAAAAACATGAGTATACAAGTATTCTAAATGCATACTTAACTATAAGCAGTTCCTATGGTAAATAAGCCTAGCTTTAATATTCACTAACTAGTATACCATTCTAGTGCACAGTTTGGGAACTTTCATTGTTTACAGCAATGTTAAACTGAGCTAAAAGCCTCTGTTATTCTATAACATTCCATATTCTTTTGCAAACATGTACATACACAACATAGGCATGAGTTAAACTAGATTAAGGACATTCAAAAAGGTTTAAAGTAGACATCCACATTGAAATTACTCAAATGTATTTTCAAATTACAAAATTCAATTTTATACTATCATTATATCACCTAGGTATAATAAGGTGAATTTTTATGGGTGTATTTGGATAGTAGCACTTTTTTCTCATTTCAGGTTAAATATAAATGTGTTATTTAAAATATTTTGTGAAGTGGTAGTTGTCTTCTTCAGAGTTTTTCTTTTTAATTCATGATGAATATAAACTCATGGTATTTACATTTTGGAGAATTATCACATCAGAATTTATAAATATTCTCATTTACTTTATGACCATCTTAGATTTGGTATGCTTGGTTTTCAGATTCCTTTTTCCTATTTTCTTGTTTAATAGAAGTAGGGAGAGCAGTACTTCCTGAGAAAATCTGAGCCAACTGTTAAGTATAACCTCAGTGTAGATAGTCTCACTTCCCACCTTTTATTGAAGTTTCTCAGTTGTTTGGATTTTCACATAAGCACTATGCTCAATTCTGTCACTCTGGTTGATGTTCTATATAAAATATTTCCAGATGTCTTACCACATATACAATTATCTGCAGGCCTGATAATATTTTCAAAAATCTATCAAAGCTAATGAGTGATAGCAAATTCAATGTGTTTACATTCTACATAATATAACCTACTATGAATCCCAAGCAAAGTATCAGGCACTCAGACAAGAATCACTTTTGCATTCCTGAAATTATCTCATGAAGTCTACTCTTTCCAAATTTTTAAGGTAAAATTCTACAGATTAAACATCTCCAATATTCTTCCTTAAGACCATATGAACACCTGTGTGTTATATTTACCCCTATTTTTTTCAAACCCTTGTAACATTTTCTCATAAAGATCCCCTCCTGTTAAAGTGAGCAAATACATTAAAAAATTTCCACTTCTGTAGTTATTTGTTTCTAGCATCTTGCACTTAGAAGATCAATATTCTTTGAAAGTATGTTAGGGTCTGTAAACAAGTTGGGATGCCACCTGGCATTTTTCCAGAGGGAGTGGTTTGTAAGGTGGCGTCAGGGTGCCATTAAGTGTGGAGATTACTTATTGGTTGACTGCTGTATCTAATTTATGTTAATTAAGATAATCTGTGTGTAATGTATATATACCCCTCCTGTCCTACAATAAAAGGCTCCCACTCCTGCTGTATCAATGTACACAATTTGCTCCTCACCCCCTGGTTATTTTGCTGCAGCTGGATTGCGTCAGATGGTGGCATGTCCTGGGAGCCCCAGAACACTAGGGGGTAAGTGATGAAAAAAAGCTGCCCGTCCCTAGGTAGGATGGGAGCAAATCTGCTTGTCCCTAGATAGGGCAAGAGGAAAAATGGCCTTTTCCAGAAAATGGAGAGGATTGATACAGTATGTTTGTGTCTTGTTTTGTCTCAATGTATTGTATTGTCTTTGTGATGAAAATATCGAAGGGGTGTTAAGTAAATTGATAAGGGAAAGAGGCACCCCAGTGGAACCAAGAATAGTTAGGGCATGTGTTGATGGAAGCCCAGGAACTCTAGTCAGAAAAAAGAAAGTTCAGAGGAGGAAGGATTATCAGGAAAAAAGCTGCAGCAAAATAACCGGGGGGTGATGAACAACTTGTGTACATTGATACAGCAGCAGTGGGAGCCTTTTATTGTAGGACAGGAGGGGTATATATACATTACACACAGCTTATCTTAATTAACATAAACTACATACAGCAGTCAACCAATTAGGAATCTCCACACTTAATGGCTCGCTGGTGTTACTTCACAAACCACTCCTTCTGGCAAGATGCCAGGTGCCATCCAGACTTGTTTACAGACCCTAACAGAAGTGTGTTTTTATTTTTGATAAAATTTTGTTATAAAATAAATGTAAATTTATTAAAAATATATTAAGATAGTAACAAGTCCTCATATGCTTCATATCCAATAACTTTGTTAATATTTTAACATTAATTTTATGTTAAAATTTTATCAATATTTTATGTTAATTTTTATTAATATTATTAAGGTTTATTTGTCATAAATAATATATAAATATTGATACAAGAACTCAAAACTTACTCAGATTTCCTTACTATTTTAATCTAAAATTTTATTTTTAACTGATACTTACAAATATTAAGTTATGCATTCATGTGATGGGTATTCATATGATGTTTCAATACATTATGTATCATAATGTTTAAATTACAGTAAGTATATCTAACTTCCCACTTATTTATACTGATGACATTCAACATATTTTCTTCTAGCTTTTTGAAATATGCAGTATATTATTGTTTTTTATAGTCATACTACTTTAAAACAGCAAACCAGAACTTCTTGCTCCTATTTCACTATAACATACTGTTGATAAACCTTTCTACTTCTCTGATAACAACCATTCTTTTATAAACTTCTAAGGCAGTAAAGTTGTTAGATTCCACATATAAGTGGGATCATTCAGTATTTATATTTCTGTGTGTGGTTTATTTCTCTTTAACATAAAGATATCCATTTCCATCCATGTTGTCATAAATGATGAAATTTGAGTCTTGTTATGGTTAAATTAGATTCCCTTGTATATATGGACCACATTTTCTTCATCAGTAGATCAACACTTCAGTTATTTTCTTCTCTTGGCTCTTGTGGGTAGTGCTACTCATTTCCTTATCTTATGTTCTTTAAATGTCCCAGATTCCTATCCAATTAACCATATTACATTTATTACTCAAGGTTTCTTAAGTTCCTCTTTCCATAAAAAAACTTTGCACTTTTTTCAAAGACCTTTGCAATTTTCAGAGTATTAGTCAAATAATTTGTAGAATGCACCATAAATCATATTTGTCCTGTGTTGTTTATTTTTCATTTTATTTATTTATTTTTAGATTAGACTACAGTTCTTGATTTGGGGGAGAAAGAAGCCAGTGGTAAATTGGACTTCTCATCAAATCATAACCAAGGTATATACTATTGGCATGCATATCACTGCTGGTATTAACCTCACTCAATGGCTGAGGTAGCCATTCCCAGGATTTTCCATTGTCCAGTTATTCTTGTTTTGCTTCTTTCTATAATTTACTTTTAAGAAAGAAGTAATTGTGTGAATCTCACTTAAAGGGCAAGGATTTATGCTCCATCTTCTTGGAAGAGAACTGTGTACATAAATTATTTGGAATTCTGCATAGAGATTTGTGTCTTCTCCCATATGTATATATTCATTCAGTCATTTATTTATTATATAAGCATGGCCATATATTTATTTTTATTTGGGGGGTTACAGTATTGTATTAATTTAATTATTTTATGGCCCAAATTGCTTTAACATTGGTATTTGCATGAACTTTCCATTGAGTTCCAGGTTATTTTTCACATCCCTGTTATGATTTGCATGTTTGTTTCATTGAATACTTATTTGCTTGATTTTTTTGTCACTGCAAGTTATTCCTGATTCATCCTAGTGGTATAATTAGCCATTTCTTCAGATATACCTGGTTGCTTTAATTGGAATATAGTATTAAAAACAAAAATCTTGTGCTTATCTATAGAGTATGTTATTGATTCCACAGTCTCTCAGATGTGAGAACAAAAAGATACATGTGGGTATCAAAACAAAAGTATATCTACATGTTATAAATATTTTTGTGAAATTATCCACAACTATATTAAGCTAAACATCAGTAAACATATAATCTTTTAAGTCTGTAGGAAGATATAATTTTAATTTATTTACCATTTGACTTATATTCCAATTCTAATGAATTTCTACATGGATGATTTTAATGCCTATTCTTGCTTGTCTGTAGCCTCTCATTCCAACTGTGAGGAACTGGATTTCAGATATTCACTGCCCACTTACTTAAATTAATAATTTCCTATATGCAAATGTATTTTAGGAAATTGTAGAGAACCTATATCTTATGGAGTAGTAACATTATGAACTGTAATATCTATAGGACTGTGTAAAATCACTTTTGGTTTAATTTCAAGGACTCAATTCACTTTGAAAGTTACTAGGTCATTGTCATACCCAGTCACTCCCCCATTCTGTGATATTGTTTCATGTATTTGTAATACAGTTAGATTTCTTCACAGTTTTCATTATATTTTCACATTTCCTGAACTCCTAAATTGTATCTTCTTATTTTTATATGTTATGTTAACTCTGAGCTGTAAAGTTCTGTGAGTTTTGACAAGTGTATAATGCCATGTATCTGCCATTTATGTATCATAGAGAGTAATTTCACCACTGCAAAAAAAATGTTTCTGTTATTTTCTTGTTCAACTATCTTTCCCCTCTATATCCTTAGCATCCATTCTTCTACTTCACTTTCTCTATGGCTCCAGTTTGTCCATAATACCTTATAAATGAAATAACGTACTGCATAGTCTTTTTAGATTGTTGTCTTTGACTTAATACTCATTTAAGATTCATCTTTGGCTTTGTGTGGCTTTATAACTCATACTTTTCACTGATAAGCAGTTTTCTATTATAAGAATATATTGCAAATTTGTCTGTGCATTCACTGATAGAGGAAATCTTATTTGCCTTCAGTTTTTTTTTACACTAATAAAACTGCTATAATATTTCCATTCAAAACTTTGTGGGCATACACCTTTTAAATAATTTGTATAAATACCTTAGGAACCATGATTGTTGGGTTATGTGATAGAACTGCCTTTAGCTTTGTAAGAAACTGTTAAACCATCTTCCAATGTGGCTGTTCAACATTACCTTCACATAAGCAATCAATCAGAATTCCTGTTCTTCAGCTTGCTAGCTTGAGGGGTGCCAGTGCTATTTTTTGTTCATTTGTTTGTTTGTTTGTTCTTTGCCATTCTATTAAGCAGGCAACAATATCTTGCTGTTTTAATTTTTATTTTCCTATGAACACCATTTCATGTGCTTATTTGTCTATGTGATCTGGCAAGGTATCTGTTAAGACATTTTGCCCCTTTTAAAATGAGGTTGTTTTTCTTTTCTTGGCTTTTCAATGTTCTTTTTAAATTTGGAATGCAACTCCTTCATCCAAAATGTGTTTGCAAATGATTTTTCCTAGTTTTTGGCATGTATTTTGATTCTCTTAATGGTGTCTTTGGCAGAACAGAAGTTTTCAATTTTAATGAAATCCAACAATGTAATATTTTTTTTGAATTACGCTTTTGATGTTGACCATTACAAGTCTTTATCAAATGCCAGGTCACCTAAAACTTCTTTTTTTTTTCCTATGAGCTAAACAGTTTTGAGTTTTATATTAAGGCTTATTTTAAATTATTTTCTATAAATATTAAACTTATCTGTCTAGACTTTTTTATTTTTTGCATGTGAAAATACCATTGTTCCAACATCATTTGTTTAAAGACTACCCTTCCTCCAGTTAATTACCTCTGTAAATCATTTGGCTATATGTGTGTGGATCTACATTTGAACTATCTATTCTGTTCCCTGTTCTATGCTTTGCCAATACCAGGATGTATTGGTTACTAGAACTATACAGATTCTAGAGAAAGATTAGTCTTAGTCCTCTAAATTTCTTCATCTTTTCAGTGTTGTGTTGACTACTCGATGTTTTTGCCTATCCATATAATTTTATAATATCTTACTCAATATCTGTAAAATTTTTGGCCAAGATTTTTACTTGGATTGTGTTGATAAAGATGGAAGGGATTAAGTCTTCCAATTTATAAGTAAGAAATATTCCTGTTTGTTTAGACTTTAAGTTTTTGCATGTGTCTTGTTAGTTTTTCTACAAAAAAATTGTATATTTTATTTTTGTGAAGTTTATACAGAAGAATTTCTCTTTTTAAAATGGTATTATTAATTACTTTTTGAATTTTAATTCCAATTATTCATCAATGATACGTTGGAAAACAGTCGACTGTTTTTATATTAGCCTATGTCTCTGCACTCTTATTGAATTCAGGATGCTATTCTTGTGGTTGGGTTTTTGATGATTTTTTTTAGATGTTTTTTTACATAGACACATGTAATCTCTGAATGAACACAGCTTCATTTATTTCTCTGTTCCAAGAACCGGTAATTGTATTTATTTTTTCTTGTATTGTTACCCTTACCAAGGCTTCTAGCATGATGTTGAATAGAAGTCTTAAGAGAGCATGTCCTTAGTGACATAAAATTAGCAGTCTTTTGGGGGGGTGCATGGGAAATACTGGGGATTGAACTCAAGGGCACTGAGCCACATCCCATGCCATATTTTGTATTTTATTCAGAGACAGAGTCTCACTGACTTGCTTAGCTACTCACTGTTGCTGAGGCTGGCTTTGAACTCACAAACCTCCTGCCTTGGTATCCTGTGCTGCTGGGATTACAAGTGTGTGCCACTTGGCCCAGTGACATAGCATTCTTACTAATGTAAGACATTTTCCAAAATAACCATTAATTTGTGAATAAATTATTTCATATGGAGAAAATTATATACATAATTCAATTTACTGTCAAATTCAAACATTTTTAAAACTGATCTTTAAGCTGTGCTCAGTGAAATAAAATAAGGGTATGGTCATTAATATTTACTTTTAGCTTACCTGCAAGTATAAGTGTAACATTATGATTTTTCAATTGAGTATGTATAGAATCATGTTCATGAACTTAAACTAAAGCAGAAATATATTTTTTAAAAATAATTATTCTTTTTTATACCTTTTTTTATTTGGATTTGGTGCTGAGGATAGAACTCAGTGCCTCAAACATGCAAGGAAGAGCTTTATCATTGAGCTACAATCCCAACCCCAGAGATAGATTTCTGATAGCTGTAAAATTTAATTTTATTTGTTAGTAATATCCCTTGTAATTTGCCATTCAACAATATGTGTCTTTGTGTGTTCTATTTACATTGACAAATTGGTCTATATTTTAATGTACTTTGAAACAATTTTCTTTTTTGAGTGTCCTCCTTTTATATGAATTATCAACTGAAAAAATAAATAAAAAATTAGAAAGAGAAAAAATAGGATATCGGTTTAATTTTTCTACATGTACAGATTTTTTTTTCAATCTAGCCAATGTTGGTAAAATATTTTTTAAAAAAATAAACTATAAAAAATTCCTATAATTCATAACAAAGATTATTTTTATGAATTTAGTAAACCTAATTTAGAAAAAGTATTATTAATTTAGAAAACCTTGCTTCTCACCTGTCTTAGCGTTTAATGGCAAAAACTCAAGTCACTTATTTATTTTGTAATTGCTCTGCTTTTAGAAATCCTTTCTATTTGTAATAAACACTTTCTGTAATAATAATACAGCTTTCTATTCAGTAGAATATAGAAAAAAATCATTTCTAGGAGGTTTATTCCACACAATTCAAACATTGTGAGAATATTTTTTAATTATTTCGACTGAGATGATTTAAAAAACAAAGCTGCAGAGTCCTGTATGTCAGCCTGTGAATGGTTGATTGCATTTATTTTTATTTTTGTAACACTGACAAGTGATATTTTAAATTAGGTATTCTTTTGTTGATACTTTATTAAAAAACAGTGAATTTGACCATTTTCCCTTCTCTCTTATTCATAGAACAAGTTGTTCATTGAGCACCAATTATGTATTTTCTACTATGTTGTCATATACATAAAAAATGAACAAAGATGTGCTCCTGATCATCAGGGGTATCATGTCTATAAGGAGAACTAGAAATGGTTTTTCGTACAGGGCAAGGTATATTGCCCTGTAGGAATTTTCTGAATGTTATGGTCCTACCCATGGTGGTTAAAAAATGTTTTTTGCATCCCTGTTCTCAAGTACTTTGATTAAGATCATAAAAGGAAAATAGCTTATTTAATAATAGATGATTAACTAAAAAGAGATCTAAGTCTAAATTCAGGAATGTTGATCTTTGCCTTCAAAGTTTCATTGTATTTTTTGTCACTTGTGCAAGTTAAGTGTTGTCCATCTGATATTAGTGAATTGAAGACCAGATTCATTCTTTCTCAACTCTGCATATTGATTGATATAATTTCCCCTGTACAGATAATCTGTGTAATTCCTCATACTTAGCTGAGTGGATAGATTTTTGTCTTCCAATTTTGAACAAATTTCTAAAAAAAATTTGTATTTACAAATAGGCATTTCACATTATCAGTTTAATCAATCAGAGAGATGGTCTCATTCTGTGTTGAAAAATCCCCATATTGACATATTCTCATTATGAAATTAAAATTATTCAATGAATCTTCTGATTATTACTCAAGATTACAAAATGGAAAAGATAAGAATACAGTATTAAGGTAGGGTGAAGGTGAAGATTCTCTGAGCATACATTTATTGTATGTGGGCATTGAACTGAAAACATCAAAAACTATGATTAGCAAACTAACGCTATAAAGTAACAAGTATTAAATATCCTTTATTTTATTTTATGGCTTATGGGTCTTTATCATAAATAATTCTGTCATTAGAGTGCAAAAAGTAGTCACAGGTAACATGTAAATGAATAACTGTAATTATGTTTCAATAAAATTCTAAACAATGAAATTTGAATTTTACTCATTCTATATGTCATGAAATAATTTTATCTTAATCTTTTAGTCACTTAAAATTGTAAAAGTCATTCTTAGCAAACAGGAAATACAAAAACAGACAATGAAATGAATTTCAATGAAAGCCTTAATTTTCCTACTTGTGATCTAATCCATTAAGAGTTTGACCATTACTTTACTTTGTAGCTGGTGGGAAATTATAGATACAATTTTCCACTTTGAAAGCCTAAACTATTTGTCCTTAAAGTAATCATTAATATGTTATAGGGCTTAAATTTGTCATTTAATTTTGTTTGTTTTCTCATTTGGTTTCATTATTTCTAATTTATTTTTCTTGTCTACTTGTGGCTCACTCTATAGTATTTCTGAGTGTCTCTATGTATAGCATTTTGGAGATACACATTTTGAAATTATATACATATATACTTAAGATGTGTAATATATTTTATTGTATATAAAATACATATAAAATCATCATTTACTGATGTCACCATTTAACAGAAGCAGGAGGGGCCTTTGGGAGATCATTAATGTTAATAAGATCATCCAATTGAACCAGCCCCCATGATTTAATCCTGTTGGCTTTATAAGGAGGGCAGAGGACATAAGCATGTGGACTCCCTGTCTCTCACCATGGGATGATATGCCAGAAAAAGGCCATCACCAAATGCAGCCCATTAGACTTGGCCCTCCAGAACCATGATCCAAAATAAAACTTTTGTCTTAAAACATTTTCAGCCTATAGTGCTATTTTATTAGCAACAGAAAGAAGATTAGTATATCATACCTTCACCTTTTATCAGCTATAGTATAATTATTTAAATATTTTGTACCTTCTTTGAGAACTTTATTAGCATGCTGGTTTTGCCTCAATTGTCAAATGAATATATATCAGACATAATTGCACTAATTGTTTATTTGTACATATATATTCATAATTTTTTTGTTTTTTCCTTCTTGATTTCCCAGTATTACTTCTGTCATAATTTTATTTGTTTAAAGAACTTCTTTTATTATTTTTACAGTAAGTTTTCTAGTAACAACTTCTTCTATATTTACTTATCTGAGAATTATTTGGTTTTATCATTATTTTTAAAGATATTTTTATTTGGATATAGATCTCAGGTTTGACCTTCCTTTTTTTCAGAATAGAAAATATAAGGTGTTGCTTCCCACTAAGAGCATCTCTTTGATACCTCTCCTTTCAATATTGGCGTCTTTAAATGTCTTTTCTCATTCAAGTTTAGAATTTCCTTTTTGTTTTTGTTTCCTTTTTCCTTCATGGGAAATTAAGAGCTCAAGTAGTTGCTTCACAGGAGCTAGCTTCAGGATCTGGTTTCTGTTGACACTTAGTAGAGAGGTTCTCCTGGTTTCTTAGTGTGGGAGTGAAATTATGGCTACCCATTAAAGCCCCTATTGGCTAAGTAGCCAACTTTTATTTGTGTTTTCTCTGGTGAGTGGCTTATTTAGAATTGGGTGATGGTGAAAGTACAGATTCTCCATGAGGTCCCATTTGATATCATCTCAGCACAGAGAGGAAGAGTGCTTCATCTGTTCCAAATGAGTTGGGGATTCAGGCACCCAGGGAGTCATTGACCTGAGAGTGTGGGTTATGCCTCATTACTCTTGAGTAATGATGAAAGTCGAAGGTCCACGTGTTGTAACCTTTGAAACTATATCTGCAGACATTTATAGGTTCTGGGACTCCTCTGTAGAGTGTGGTGACAGATAGACAGCTGGCAGAAATGAAAGTTGGATAGCATTTCTTTCCTGTGGTGTTTCTTTGACATAGAGCAATAATTATCAAAAAAAAAAAATTGTCTTTACAGTGTCCCTTTTTGGTTTTGTTATCATGCAAGAGCAAACCTTGTGGGGACCTGTCATTGTTCATATGTTTTTCCCTAAAGTCACTGGTGTTTCCAGCTTGCCAGCTTTTCTAGCATCCTATAAAGAAAATATGAAGAAAAGAAATACACAAGAAACTCATTTTTTTTTCGTTAAGTTCAAGGAGTCAAAGCCTATCTATCCTCTTCTCTCTACATTTAACTTTCTTTTTAAGTTTCTTTTACATTAAGCTCTGAGGGTAGAATGGGGAGAGGTACTGCTGCTTCATCTCTCCAGAAGTTCTGGTCTTATCAAGCGCATTAAACATGGCGATGGTGTTATTGAACTTCAACTTTACAGAGAAAACTCTTTCATTAGGACAAATTTGTAGCAAATACTAAACAACAACAAAAAAATAAAAAAATTAACATGTTATTTATTCATAACAAATTATTTGATAAAAAAATCTGTTTAAAATTTACAATATTCATGATGACCATCAGAGCTTTTTCCCCATATATTAAACATTCTGTGGTTCTGAAGATTTTGTTCTCAATTACTATAATCAAATTAACATTTTAACATATAAAATGAGAACCACAACACAAAATATGGGAAATTTAAAGAAAAAGTATGATTTAATCAATGGTAATAAGATTCATGATAGAATTATAATAATGTATTTATAGTAGCTACATTGCAAACTATATTCAGGGTGATTTATGAATACTAAAGAGTAAGATGACACAGTAAGAAACACTGGTAATTTCAGAGTCCCATGTTTCCACACTAGTAAAACAGACAAAAAGATAGGGTCTAGTGATAATAATTCTTCATGTGAATGGTTTAAGTGGTAAAACTATTACTTTCCTTTTCCTATTAAAATTAGATTATTTTATAAAGAAACCCATCTGATAAAGAGGAAAATTTTTAAAATCAAAACCAAATTGACATGAAAACATCAATATTAATTATACACTTATATAAACATATTGTACATATATATAATTTTATGGTATTGACAAAATTACACCAAATCCAATTCCTTAATGTTCAATATTGAAAAAGATACAGATACACAATATAGAAGGAACATACAGACACATGTTTCTTATTAACAACACGAACACCTTTTGTATTTTCATTCATCAAATATGTGTTGGGTGTCTGTTATGTTCTTCTTAAATTAAATATAAGCCTCTGAGTTCCATAGAAAGAGCATTGCTTTATTTTATTCAACATTATTTATCAATCAAAGGCAACTTTGATTTCAGAATCTCTGATTGCTTACTTTATTTTTTTAATTGTTTATAGTATTGCTTTTGATAGGAAAGAAGAACACTGATTTCACCTCTGGAAAAAAATTAAACTCTATACAAAAAAATAAGTTTTTTTTAGCATATCTCAACTAAGTAACTTCAATGAATAAGAAATCTCAAACCTAAGTGCTAATAATTCTGAGGAACATTTATAGACTTACTTTTATTGTAGATTCAGCACTTAACTTTTAACAAATTCCTCCAGGTCTTAATTGTCTTTATAAAATTGTGTGTTATAATATTTAATTGTAAAATTTTATAAATACAATAAATAGCTTGTATATACTTCTCATAAACATTATTATTTTTTCTACTAAATACATGATGATAATATAATATTATCAACACATACTTACTAACACTTAACCCTAAAAGAGGCACTGTACTAAATGTTTTTAAGTGCACAATCTCAGTAACAATTTAAAGATTATCTTTAGGAAGTTGCTCAAAATTCAGGTATAAGATGTAAGAGAAGTATTCAAAACACACAGTATCTCTAAAGTGTGTGCATTTAATCCTCATAACACTATGTTGAATTTGGATATTATTAAATTTTCTTTCAAAACTGTTGTGCTGATGAATAGACTGAAAAAGTGTTATCCAAATCACAGAATAATTGTATTAATATGAAATGTTTGATATTTTGACAAAAGTAAAATTGCTTTAACATAAGAAAATAATTATGCTAATATTGGAAAAATAATACTTTGGCTGATGTTTGGACAAAATAGAATATATTTCTCCAAGAATGTTTTAAATAACATGTCTTTTAGGTTGAGGAAGCTCACACATAGTTTATGAATAACATATTTACAAAAATCAATCAGGAGCTGGGCATGATGTTTGCTTGCCTGTAATCCCAGTGGCTCAGGAGGCTGAGGCAGGAATATTACAATTTGAAAGCCAGCCTCAGGAAAAAGAGAGGCACTAAGCAACTCAGTGATACTCTGTCTCTTAATAAAATAAAAAAGAGGCTGGGGATGTGGCTCAATGGTAAAATACCCCTGAGCTCAATCCCCAGTACAAAAAAAAATCAATTAGGATCTTCATAGATTTTGCTGAACCTGTGAAGCATGTAAGTTGTTACCACATTAAACAATCTCTTTAAGACCTTTGTGGAAATTCTATTCTAAAAAGATTAAAAGAATATTTATAACATAGTACAACATTTATTATTTTTAAAATTGGTCATTGGCTCACAGTAGATTTCTTATATTAAATTTTTACTGTGAATATTACATCCAGTAAAATATTCAGGATAATCTAATCAAACCTGCTATAGACAGTAACAACACTAGGCTTGGCTTCATCTGTATAACAGCAGTAGCATCTCTAGCTTCACTCAATTGTTTTCATCTGTATATGCATAAGATATATCACAAGTAGGTGATGTGTATACAAATGTGGAATAAAATGCTGAAACCTTTTTCACAAGTAAGGAAGAAACAAGTTGTATTTTAAAATACTTCTCATATACAACCTTGAATCTGATTTTTTACTTTTCCTGTAGCTGATTTAAAGAGAAATAATGATTTTTTTCAATAATAAATATTCTTCAAAACAAATGACAATGTTCAGTAAGCTTGATGCTTAATATAAACCTGTTAGAAAAAATCTGAATATTTAAAATTTGAATTAGATATTTTATGAAAAATATTTAAGAAGCCATTTCCTACAGTTTTTTCATTGTGTTATATGACAAGATAAGTTTTGCAGGTGTAATTAAGGTCTCTAATCACATGTCTGACTTAGTCAAAGGAGTGATTATCTTGGAATGACAGGACTGAAACAGGTTGGCCCTTTAAAAGAAGGACTGGAGCCCTCAGGGGTTCAGATATGTTCTCTTATTGGCCTCAAATAGGTGGGGTGCTTTGTGAAAAGTATCTGTGACAGGAGGACATGAAAGGGCAAGGAGCTGAGGGAGACCCTGAAGCTAAGATTGGTCCTTAGGTAAAATTAGCAAGAAAATGGGAACTCAGCCATACAGCTATAAGAAACTAAACTCTGCTAGCTGCCATTTGATCTTGAAAGAAGAGCCTGGGCTCTGGGAGAGATGCAGTATGGCAACCACTTTGATTGTATCCTTTTGAGACTTAGTGAAGGACTCAATGAAATCACGTGCAGACTCCTGATTCACAAAAACTGGAAGATAATACACATAATACACATGTGGTCTATTTTTTTTTTCTTTTTTGATATTGGGGATTGAACTCAGCGTTACTCAACCATTGAGCCACATCCCCAGCCCTATTTTGTATTTCATTTAAATACTGGGTTTTACTGAGTTTCTCAGCACCTCACCATTGCTGAAGCTGGCTTTGAACTCTGGAGCCTCATGCCTCAGTCTCCTGAGCCTCTGGGATTATAGGCATGCACCATTGCACCTGGCCCACATGTGGCCTTTATGTTATTTAGTATTTTTGGTAATTTGATATGTACCCATAGATAATTTATCTACACTAACCCTCAGAGTGATCTCTAAACTCTAGCTATGAAATTAACCTTGGCTTTTTCTATTATTTTTATTATAGTAATCTTTTTATTACATTTTTTGATTCAAATCAAATATATCATCTTTTCAAAGAATAACAAAATTACCTTTTCAAGAATATATTTCATACACAAGTTCCTGTATATTCCCATCTGTGGGGAAAAAATGTTCTTTTCAATTAGACATATGCATAATTTGAATAAATAATTTCTCAGTTTTTAATCTCAATCAGGCTCAACTTATTGATATTTCTCTCACTGAGGCATATTTAATAGTGGAACCTTAAAATTTCAACTCAGTTGAAAAAAATAAATGTTGTTAACTCATATTTACAAAGTACATCAATGTAATACCTAAAAAGCTGAAAAATATGCAACCATGCACAATAATAACTGCTTGAAGAAATAAATAATTATAAAACTGAATTTTAATTTGCTATTCTTTGTAAAATAGATACAGTAATTTTTTTTAACAAAAGCAAATATGTTGCTATCTCTGATAGTCATTGCATTTGCTTATATAGGTTACCTGTCAAGTATTCAGGTTTTCTGGCTTGAGACTGTTAACCAGATAGATATTGATCCTATTTGCAAAGCACCTGTCAATGTACTCCTAGGTATGCCTAAATTATTACCTGCTCACAGAGATCTTACAATCTTTTAACTCAACAGGTATTAGTGTCTTCCTTTCTCAGAACTCCAGATTCAACACAGATAATTTTGAGAATAAATCTATAACATGGATTTTATCTTTTTTTTTTACATATTTCACATTGTGGGAAATCATAACACTTCAAATTGACTAATTATTCTCCTAATGCTTTTACTCTGTTTATTCTGTTTCACTAAAAAGGAATGGAATGTCCTATTCCTAATGTCTTGCTGTTATCTTTTCATTATTCAATTCATTCATTCAATGTACTAGACCTGTTGCACCCATTGGTCTTGTATTTATCACCATAAATCTAAAAGGTGGGCTTGAACCTCAAATTGAGACTAAAGTTTAGCCACCTATCTTGAGGTACTGCTAACAATGGTGGAGACACTAACCATCTTCTGAGTCTTGTTTTCTTCCTCCTTTGAAATGCATTCTTTCCTATCTATGTCTGTCTTAGCAGCAGCAACTAAATAAATTGTTTTTCTCTTCTTGATTTCCTCAAAGATCATCCTACATCTCATTGCCTCTCAACATCCTATTCTGATGTTACACTTAATAGAGAGAGAAAGCAACATGAAAAAAAAATGTGGCTTTTGTTCTAAAGTTGGTAAAAAGACTGAACATGAAGGCCAAGTTATCATTTTAATTCTTTCATGGACTAGGCAATATTTTTATCTGACTCAAGACAGTATTTGAAACTTAAAGTGATTTCAGGGCACTTTATGGCACATAATGCAAAGTGAAATCACGATTCTGTTAGAATTTTCATCTGAGAGAAGTTTATGCTCAATGAATAACTGCTGAGGGGATGGTAGAATATGATAAGTTGTTCTTTCACTAAACAAAAGTTTCAGCATTTTCTTAACCTATGTCTATTTGCTTTTCATGCTGTTCTATAATCTTGCTCAAATGGATTTAGCCTCCATATTTAACTATTTTGGTGACAGAAAAATCAATGCAAACTGGCTTAAGTAACAAGGGAATTTATTGACTTGTGTAAGCACAAACCTAAATGATGGCACTGGCTCCTGGTTTCTTTCTACTTCCTTCAATTGTGTTTTCTTTACACTGCAGCTCTGCATAATGGCAAGCAATGTGGATACCTAGGTAGTCAAAATCCAGTGCAATGGAGGTCTTTTCTTTAGGTGGTCTGAAAAAGCCTAAAATAAAAGTTAATTGGGCCAGATTGATTTAGATTATGTGTTCACCCTAAATGAATCAGATGGCCAGGAAATGTTACTTCAGAATGAATTTATGCCTGGATTACCTGCTACACACTTGTCCCTGGAAGAAAGCCTTAGTCTCAAGTCATGTTGATGGAGAGTAGGAGAAAGATGAAATAGCAAGTGAAAAGTAGTTATGGGAAGAAAGAGAAACTGATATTAAGGAAGCAAATAATAATTGTCCTCTAAGACAGATTTTTGTGAAAGTTCTATTCCCCAGGATTTATTTATTTATGAAATTTCCCAGTTATATGGCAGAGTTAAGCAACCAATTCATATATGTTAAGCATTGTTGCTGTCTAACACAGTCTTTGTTTTTCCTCTCTCTATATTAGCTTCTTACCTCTTTGACTATTATCCACCATCTTCAGGTGTTTAGCCCTGGGTTATAATAAGCATCCTTCAGAGACCAACTGTGTTCCACAAGCTCAATGACAGCCTTTCTCCCTTGCCCCATTGTCAAAGGTGGATTCAATTTTTGTTCATAAATATTTCAAAAACTGAGATGTAATGTCTAAATCAGTAAAAGGAATAGTTAAAGGTGATTTTTCCATCTGTGTAGATTTTACTTGATGTTACATTTGTGAGATTTTTCCCATTAAGGCTCCAGAACTACAATTTTTTTTTCTAGAATTTCTTTGCCAGAACATTCAGTGGGTCTGAAAGGCTGAACTGTAATGATTAAGTCACATAATGACCTTCAATTCCATAGCCATTTGCTTCCACTTGTGCATTTAAATTTATAGCAGAAATCTAAATGTTTAGCTTAATTGCCCTACTATGAAATAGAGAGATTTATGAAAGGGTGCTAACAGCCTGTCCCAGTGCCATCATTGAAAAGGCTCACTGGGTATTCAATAATAGGAAGGAAAAAAGGCATAAGTATAAAGAGTCAAAAATTACATTTAAATCAACATGGCAAAAGGTTTCCACAGTACAAAGAAAAATTAAATCAAACGGTAGGGTTCTTTTGAATTCAGGCCTTTAAGAAAATGGGCAAGATGCAGTGTTCTTTATTTGTCAGAGAAGTGACACAGTTAATAAGTGCTAATTGCTCAGGATTGGCTTCTCAGTTATGTCAGTTAATTAAAACCCATTTTAAAATACTGACCAAACCCCACTATGTGGTGGGTAGCAGAAAAATGAAAGGTACAAACAGTGGGTCCCTCTCTTATGTGAAAAAAGAAATCAATACTGATTTAGTTGGAGCAGAATTGAGTCATTTTGTCTGCAGTCTTTTTATCTGCAAGGCCCCCTGGCTATCAGTGTGGGAAAACATTCACAGAACAAATGCATTTAGCAAGAGTAATCATCATCATCGTCAAGTGCTTATCAGAAATGAAGACAAAATGCAATTAGGCTAGATTTACAGTTGGACCAATAATTACCACTCAGATGTTTCAGCTGAATGGAAAATACATGATTCTAAACAATGACATTTGTGTTCGATTGCTTTCTTCTTCTTTCTCTTGTAATCTCTAAACCTCCTTCATTTTCTTTTCGTTTTTTTTTAATCATTTATAAAATATGTCATTCATGATGTAGCACAGCTGAATAATTGTCATAGAGTCAAATGCTTGCAGATGGTTAATAGAAACAGAAAATTAAATGAACAGCAGTAAAGAAACTCATACAAAATTAAAGAACTCTATTGCAAATTTAAAGGGTCATTTGGTTTCATCAAAAATCAAATAATATGAATATGTTATCCTCTGCATGAAAGATACTATGTTAAATTGTTTTGAGAGCTGAAAAATGAGCAATCAATGATGTGCTAATGAAATTTGTGAAAAAATCATGCACTATTGAAATATACCGTACATTGTCATTTAGTCTCTGTAGAAGCAAACCTACTTTAAAGGATCACTTTTTGTTTTTGTTTTCATTTTTTACTTGAGCTTATTGTTTACTTAAGTCATTGATTTGATGATGGAACTTGAAACAAGTTAATACTGTTAGTAGAAAGAAATAAGAGTAGGATTAAACTAAGCAGACTTCTCTGAGCTTCAAATAAATATATAAATAAACTAGTTACCCTTTTGAAAGTATATTATCTGATTTTTTTCCTCATGTGACAGAAACCTAACAATTCATAACACATTCATAATATGTCCAAATAACAGAATCAATGGCTCAGAGACCTGGAAGGAATTAAGATGATTTAGGACAACTAATCTTTCATCTAACTGGCATTTTTGAAATATATAATTGATAAAACTTTTGTGAAAAGCAAAGATTTCTTTCTGGTGAAGCATTAGAAATGATGTTGTATGGTGTCATTCAGAAGTGGATTTCACTTACAGATTCTTTAAAAATAGATCAAGATTACAAAGCACTACATTCTTTATTCATTTTTTAAAATTTTTTTATTATCCTCACATTCTCAAGGAAGCCCAGAAGTCAATATGAAATGTCTTTTGTCCATCATAGAAATGAGTTTCTTCTTTGGACTGCTCTTGTCAAATGGGAAGAAAGATAAAGGCATATAATTGAGTGTTCATTAAAAATAACTTATGACATTTGTGACATTGCCATGACTGACTATCTAATGGATGGATATTTTTAATGACTAACAAAATCTTAGAGGGTGTTTGAAAGTGAGTCAGTTTTCCACGTTGAAAAACAAGGCTGCAAAATAAATATTTCTAAAAGAACATTTTTAGAAAGGTTAGAATAGAACATTTTTGATAATCCCTTAAGATGAATCATAGTCTTTTCAAATGCAAAATAAAATGTATCCAATCTTGCATTAACGAGAAGGAACATATTATAAGCATATATGTTTTTTCTTTTCAATGACTCTTGATGGTTTAAACCATTAAACACAAATCTGATTTTTTCATTGTTGAGCTCAAATTATGAATTGTCAATAGATTATATACAAAATTGATGAAGAGGTGAAAATATTGATCCAATTTTCATTTGACTAATACAAAATCCATTATTTTAAATCATATATAACAAAATTAATGTTTGTTATTTCTTGTTATAGTAAGATAGGAATAAAATAGCTCAATAATTTTGAATAGTTTGCATAATTTATAATATGTTTAATTTTAATGAATTAATGCACCTTTCTGTGTATTTTTCATATGTAACTCCAATTAAAGTTTCTGCACTTCTGCCAACTAAAGGTTTTTAATATACCCATCTTTAGATAATAGAGTTTTCACTCAAAATCCAGCCATCTTAATACTATATATGTACACATTTTCCACATAATATAACAAAGAACCTAACAAATATGTCCTTTGCCAGCCAAAACATCACCAACACAACAAGATTTGTAGGACAGACGACATTATTAACCCTACTAGAAATTATCACTCTAAGATTTTCAAATTTACACTTGAATAATTTTCTTTTACTCTTGAATAATTTTCAACATATTTATGGTGTTAAATATAGTTAAAGAAGCAAACATTTTTATTTTGATTTATTAAACTTTAATTTCAAAGATAGATGTGGTGGTTTATGCCTATAATTCCAGCTACTCAGGAAACTGAGGTAGAAGATTTGCAAGTTTGAGGGTAGCCACCCCAACTTAGTGAGTCCTTTCTCAAAATAACAAATGAAAGGGGCTGGTAATGTAGCTTGGTGATAGAGCACCCCTGGGTTTAATCCTTAGTAACACAAAACAAAAAATAAGTAAAAAATATATTAATAAATTGCAATTTTTACAAACATCCTAGCCCTACTGAAATTGGGTATTATTAGTTCTGTACAGTGTAAAAGTACAGTTACCATTCATTCATATAAGCTACAGTTCAGGGGTGTGCTTCAAACAATACATATCTGAAAACCATGTTCCATTTTTGATAAGTATATTCCTTACATCAATAATATATCAAAGTCGTATGTCTGAGAAATACCTATAATTCATTTGCATGGTATTTAGAGCATACTTAGGGTTTAGAATGGCACTGGAAGCTAAGAAAAATGATGCCTCAGCAGTTTGAGATTCTATGGTTAAGACAAGTTTAAGAAACATGAAATGAAGTACCAAATACATGTTGTATTTTCAAGAGTTGTCGTGATTTTAAGAGGATGCAAGAAGATTATAGTGGGTGGTTAGGTTTCCCCACCTAGGTGTACCTGCAAAACCAGGGCATTCCTTACTCCACCTGCCAGGAGTATATGCCGCTGACTAATCACTGCTGAATATCTCCTCTCAAATTAGCCTTCCCTAACAGAACTAACTGGCTGCCTTTGCAAGGAAATGTGTTTATCCTCACGTCAGTGTTTGATATCGGTACAAAAACCCAACACCATTGCCTAATTCCAGAAAACTCTACAAGACCATACTAGCTTCACTGCTCCCCATAGGTACAGATGAAGCTATTATTATTACTACAATAATTTGCTCAATAATGTTTCATTATTTTCACATGGTGGTAACTTTTGAGAGCAAGCTTCAATAAATTTTTTGGCTTATGGATCTCTGTCTCAGAGACCAGTTCATAATAACCCAAGAATCTTTCATTTGAATTCAAATGATAGGTAGCTGTTTGATGAGTGGAGACGTGAAAGGAAAGTAATCATAGCCTGGTGTGTCCTGGATCAACACAAACAAATGTGAAAAGTTGAAGTGACTTGTTAGGTTTGTCAGAGGGTAAAGAGACTCTGGTCTGAAAATCTCAAGTATTTTTAGGGAATTATCTGAAATGAGAAAGGAGATGATAGGTGGCAGTAGAATATGAAAGGCATTAAATGTCGTGTGAAGGATTTGGATTTTATTGAGCAGATATTTGGAAGTCACTCTAAGACTTGAATGCAAATGCACTGTTTAAGGTAGCTTGATATAGCAACGATATGCAGCATGGAAGAGAATCAAGAATGACACCACAAATCCATTTCTTAGAAATAAAGGACTATGAAATTGGTAATAGAAAGGGTGGAAAAAATATTTTCCTTCATCCCTCTCTTTCTCCCTTTGAAAAAGGAATAAATTTCATATATGCCTTGTAAATAAGCACTTGTGAGGTATAAAGAGGTCTTTTGACCACTCCTTGTTATGAATTGTTTTGTCATAATTGCCATCAAAGAGATAAATTTCTTGCTACATACTTACTTCCATTACATATTTCATGTTTCTATCTCATGAAGATATTAATAATAATAAAACATATGAGAAGAAAGTCAAAGGAAGATGTATAATAAAAAGACCTGGATGATGATAATGAGACAAATTGAGTGGTCAGCTTCTGGTATCACTGAGAGCTAATGGTTGGTTGGTTGGTTGGTTGGTTTTTGTTTGTCTCTTTGTTTATCACAAACTGAAATATCCAAATTATCTTGCCAGGAAACAAATTAAATGACAAAACACAGAATTGCAATAGTGAATTTCTATAACTGAATTATTTTTTTCACTCTGTGTCATTAAGACACTATATATTGTTCACACAGTTTGTTCCCCAGGAAGCTGTTTCAATATTGTTCTTCCCAACTAGGAGTTTGAGGTTGTTATTTATATAATAAAATCCATTATGCTTTGGTGAATTAACAAATATATTAGTAGGTTATAATTAATATCCAAAAAAATCCTAGAAACAAATTCCTAACAATCTCAGAAGTACCCTCAATTATATCACATATTTCTATTATATATTTGTTCTTCCTTCAAAATTAAGAAGAGAAGATGTCCAAGTGGGTTATTTTACAAATATTTCTGTAGACACAGATGAGGAGACATGTAACAAGGTGAATATGACTTCAAACCACAAAATTTATTCTTCAGAAGAAAGCTGAGACTACATTAAAAATTTAGGTTGTACTTGATAGATACATATATAAATACTTGTGTGTGTATATATATGTGTGTGTGTGTGTGTGTGTTTGTATGTATATATATATGGCATTGGACCCCTTCAGAGGCCTCGTGACAAGGCCAGGATGGATCCTAGAGGCTGTGGCACAGCCAAACTGGGCAGGGAGGGAAGATAGCTATGGGCCCAGCTAGCCAAAAGATAGCTTCAGGGAAAGAAGCCAGGTGGTGTAGAATCTTCTAGATAGAGCTAGAGCTGCCTCATAGGAGTCTGAAGCCTCCAAAACTTTGGGATCTGGTTCCTAGCAATCAAGCCCCCTGTGTCGTGAACACTCTGGGTCTTGTCTGGTTTCCTGATGATCCCTTCGTCTTCTCTGCTAGGCCAACAAAGGGATTGAGGCCCACACTCACTGCCCCATCAACAGCCAAGTACATATGTACATATATACATGTTTATGAATGTATGCATGTATATATAAATATATATATATATATATATGAAGTATATATTTAGATTGTACTTCATAGATATATATATGATATATATGCATATATATATATATATATATGTGTGTGTGTGTGTGTGTGGGGTGTGTGTGTGTGTGTGTGTGTGTATGTACATATATAAAGTACATAGTCAAATTCACAGTCCTAAAGGTTTTAGTGTAGTAGCACTAAATTTGAATGGCTCTTCATTTTTAGTTTAGAGTCTTAACTAATCTGATAACAGACCCAACGTCTAAATTTCTCCAACTGATGATAAGAAACAAGAAATCAGAAGGGAGTGTTTTAAATTTCTGTAAGAAATAAAATTTTCACTTTATTAATTTACTGATTCTAAGTATATACCAAGTTTCCTGTCTTCTAGAAAGAAATTCTACTTTATGTGATTATAAAGTATTGAATCCTGACAAAAACCTCTTATTTAAAAAAAAAAAATGAGCAATTATTTTCCCCAAAATTTAAAAAGGATATACTTCTTTTTCCACAAGTCATTAATTTTTATAAACATTATCAAACAGTAAAGATATTTTTACCAGGCTTAGCATTATTTAGGCATTTAACACTAATAATATATGCTATTTCCTTTTCCCTAATTTTCTAAATATATTTTGATTTGATTTTGTAGAGGAAAAAACAGGTGGTTTTATATCTAGGTTTTTCTCATGTATATCTTTCTTTATGACATTATTGTACAAACTTTTCTTTAAAAAGGGATATTATGAGACCTCTTATAATATGAAAAACATTCAAAGAATTGTGACATTGCTTTTGGAAAGGTTAGTAACACTGGTACACTAACACCATTTTGGCTACCAAATTGCTCTTTGAAGATAAGTTTGATTGTTGGACCTCAAGTTCGGCAATCATTGTATAAAAATCTGAAGATTTTTTCAGATCGCTCTTGAAGGAGACCCTACCCAACAGGAGGTCACAAAGGATGGAGGTGAGGAAGATAGGAGATTTGAGAGCCCTTTAGAGTCACTTGTCCCCAAGCTAGGGGAAAACGGCTAACTTCTAAGCCAAAGGAGGTAATGTTTATCAAATGGAATGGGATTATTTTAAATCTGGGTCATCTTTATTATACTACTAATGGCTCCTCTGTCATTACAAAAGTTTCTATTCTAATTGGCCTGAAGCTTTCAAGGCAAATAAAATTTAAGTAAAAAATCTTAAGGAGGAAAACTTTTGTTTGATGACTTAAGATGAAGATAAAATATAATGAGATATTAATTTAAATAACATATGGGGTTATTATAGGGTAGGGCAGCTTAATAACAAGAATAAATAATAGTGACAATGAAAATGATCATTCACAGAGCATATTCTATGTTTAAGGCACCATGGGAAGCTATTTTTTTACCTTATATAAACGCATTCACCTCACTTAATATCCCAAATAGCTCTCCATCTCTTTGTTTTAACCTTACCTGAAATCCCTTCCATAGAATCATTTAAATGACTCATGATCTATAGATAAGGAAGCATTTTCAAAGACAATATTAAATTTCTCAATTAATTTAAATTGTGACTCTGAAGAAGAGATTCTGTGCTAGACATGTGAGAAATACAAAGTCCATTTTTGGCTGGCCATGATCCTGCTGACAAGTAGTGATGGGGTTATAGAAAAGTGCAGAACATTTATAGACCTTGAATATGAAAACATGCTACCATTAAGCAGCTTGCAGCTTAAAAGATTTTTTAGACTTTTTATACATTAGAGAGCATATGGAATTCAAATCACCAATAATATATCTAAGAAGATATAATTTAAAACAGATTAGTTGAGTTGAGCACTGTTGGGTGATCATAAAATAACAAAGATAGGGGAAGAGAGTTATGTCTCAATGTCAGAAAACACTTCCTATTAACTTAAGAGATTAAGCATTGTATAAATATGTGGGGAAGGATACCAGAGAAAAATATCTAATCATTTCTGCCAACTTCATGGAGGAACACAATGGCAGGCACCCAATGCTATACATGCCCTGGCCACTCTGTCTGACACTTCTGTCATCTAACACAACTCCAGATTCACTCCTCCACCATCTCATTTCCCAAAAAGGGGATGAATGGCTCCCAGATCTAAAAATCACTTCTAGGTAATCACATTTTAGGGCAGCTACAGTGATCAATAGCTATTAAATATTACATGATTTGAAATTATACTACTTAAAACAATGACAACAGAGCACAATTACTAAGAGTCTTGGAGTATACTTGCCTGATTTCTTCAAGGAAAGAAATGTTCATAAACATATCCTTTTTGTTTTAGTCAGCTTTCTATTAGTATAAAAAAAAATACTTGAAACAATTAACTTGTAAAGAGAAAAGGTTTATTTTGGTTCATGGTTTTGGAGGACCTAGTCTATGATAAGTTGGCCCATGGCCTTTTGTGAGAGAGCATATTATTATAGAAACAGGTGGCAGAGAAAAAAAAAAACCTACCTGATGGCTAGGAAGCAAAGGAAAAAAAAACTACTGTCATGTATAACTAATTAAAATACATTTTAAAAATGAATAAAATTAAACAGGAGAACAGGATCCCATAACCCTCTACAAAAGCATGCCTTCAGTGATCTAAAATCTTCCTGTTAAACCTACATTTTAGAATTTCCACCATACTTATACTTGCAACTTCTGAAAACCATCTTTTAACACAAGGACTCTTGGGGACATTTAAGATTGAATCTATAGCATATTTGGTGTATTCAACTTGATTTACTCACAAATTCATAGAAACTGTCCCTTTATAGTTGATATAAACTATTGTGAACCATAAAACTCTTCACAAAAGCAGGAAGTGTCAGGGGTTAAGTCACTGTATAGCAATTTCCCTAATAAAATGTTTGCAATTCTCTTAGATAGAAATTTATTTCTAAAGTGATTGCTCAGAACAGATCAGTCTTCACATCAGTTATTTTCTGAAGATCTCTTTTGACTCATTTTGTTCAGTCATGATATCAAGCTAAAGTTAGATCTGTTAATCAGTTTTTCAGTAACAAATTTACTGAAACTTTACATTTAGATTTCTTTACACAATAATACTGTAGTAGGTTTAAAAATGAGCCTTGAAAAATTTCTTCAAAGTACCTAAATTTTGTTTATTCAGAATATAATGGATGATGTAAACAAACTTGCTTAACTTCGAGAAAAATCCTAGGGAAATGCTATATTCACTGTATGTCACTAAGAAATCGAATCAACTGCAGCATAGTAGGATCATTCAGAAAGACTATACAATAAAGTACTGTAGCAGAGGACATTAAACACAATAACTAAAAAATGAACCAAAATTAATTTCTTTAGTTTGGGGCTTTTTATGGACTTGGAGTAAAGATTTTCAAGTCTTTCTTCAATTTTTTTAAATAATTATTATTTTTTTCGTAATTTACCATGAGTAAGAAACTAAACAGCACTTGTTTGAGACAGAGAGAGAAATCAATTTTAACCTTGAATTAGCTGCTTTGGAAAGTGAAAATTAGTATGCAGTATTTGCTACTTAGATTCAAGGGATGCAAAAATATTTTGAATTATTTTATTACAAAGACATCATCAACACTGTTGTCCTATATAGATGAGAAAAATGTTGCATAAAAATATTTATCTTAATATTTTTAATCAACATCTAACTCCATGAAGTTTGTCATGTGTGTTTCACTTTAAGGGATCAAAGGGATTTATTTATGAATTATATAAAACTATGAAACTAACTTTAAAAATTTAGCCCAGATTGTAACATTAATCAACATCTATGCAAAATTCTCCACACTGGTTACTATCTCCAATCCAACAATAATTTATTAATTTATTTATCTAAAAACAGAAAGCAGAGCAGACTAGTAATTAATTTCATAATTACCTTTTAGGAAATAGAATGGGTATCTGCGTTTTGTTTGTTTTTGTTTTGTTTCTGTTTTTGTTTTTATCTTTATTTCTCAGTAAATTATTATCTCCTGGTACTACCACGATGAGTCCCCATGAAGAACTTTACTTCTTGATGGTCAAGCTATTTTCTTCAGGTGAGTTGCCTCTGCCTAGTTTCTATAGATAGGCATGAGTTGATAGCCATGTCCCTTCTGGATGGAAAAAAAATGCATCAGGGATGATTGGGTGACTTAAACTCATTCCATAAAATGCAAGTAGCATTGGCACTGTATACTTCAGTATACTTTTGGAAAGAAAAATCACTTTTTCCCTCTGGGAGTAACAAACTGCAGTTTATGCTAATTATTTAATCATGGAATGTGAGAAAATCAGGGGAAAAAACAACAAAATACAGGAAAGCAGAACTTGTATACAGAAAATAGATTTTTGATTAATTTGAGAACCAATGTTTAAAGCTAGGTTAAATGTCTATTTTTGCTTGAGCTAATGTGGACTGAGTTACTATAATGTGAAAATTAAAGAATAGTAACCACAAAATTATACTGGTAATTGAGATGATTAAAGAATATCATTGCTAGTAATTGAGAAGATAAAAAATATCACTTTGAAATAATTTTGAAATGTGAGGTGAAAAAAAGACATTTTTCATATGTGTATTATTCATAGACTCATATTATGTGGATATGATTGACTTAGCCACTCAATCATTCCCAAATCCACATTAAATAAATTACAAATGGTCTGTCTCCAACTACATGTGCTAAATAATCAACTGGAAATCCAAAGGCCATAAATCCAAAGATAATTTCCCCAGAATTCTTTGTAGCTTGGTGTTCATCTGTAACTGAATTTTCACTAAGTAGACATGCATCAAAATATTTGGAATGCATTCATGGGGTGGAGAGTGTTCCTAATCTTCATGTGCTTGTCATGCTGAAAAAAAAATTCTATTATTGTAAGAAACTTTCTTTTACTGGTGAGGATTGTGACTGAAATAATGTAGTCCTAGATGAAATAGTTTACATTGCAGTCTCCAGAAAGCAGCAAGGAAAATGCCATTTGAAAGATTTCAGTTGAAGCAGCAAGTTCCTAATTCTTCAGATTTCTAATCCTGTTAGTGCAGTTTCATTCAAAAACAATTCTGGTGTGGTGTTCTAGGAGTTATCTCCTTGTACCCAGCATAGTAGAGGAAATGGGCAGTTTACAGTTTCATATTAAATCTCATTATATATAAATCAGCAAAAAAAATGTTGTTTTATGTCAGTTTTAACAAGAAAAATTAAGTATCATTTTAAGGTATAAGAAAAAAATTGAAAAAAAAATCAGGGAATGTCTGCATCAGCAATGGAGTGACAAGAGCTCTTCCAGAGACTGAGCAGTTTCCTTTGCATCAGCTTCCTTTACTTTTCAATAGACACTACAATTTAATAAAAAAAAAATTTAAAAGTCTGTCAGGGACAAGAAAGTGGTGCAAGTGAAAAAAACACTGAGGAATGATTAAATAATAGATACCATACAACCTTTTGCACAAATAAGGAATAAGTCCCACCATATCTAACAATTTTTTGGGTTAATATAATATATTTATTCTGAATTTTCACAATTACTGATTTGCCAACTATTTTGTTGATAAAAAAATTTACTGTATTTCCCAGAATTCACTTGTGATCATTTAAAATTTCATTGCTAGATTTGTAAATTAATGATTTACAATGTGAGCCTCATCACAGCTCCATATGTGTCATGTAAATAAAGTCTAATGTACACAAATCAATCAATCAAGGATATCTGTTACTATTATCTGTTTTTGTAGTTCTTAAGATATATGGAAAATCTTGAAAAACATAAGACACTTATGATTCAGAGTCATCCAGGTTACATAAATAAGAAATTGTAGTATAGACAAAAGTTGTATTCTATGAGCGAAATAAATGTCAAAGACACCACAAGGCAAGTTTTACAGCTACCCTAACATTACAGGTCTGAGTTGGCTGTGATTGTAGAGCAAAAATTCAAATATCTGCTGTGATGAGTTTCTGTATTTTTCCACTGTTGCTTTCATGTGATTACAAAGAATTCAGTGCCTAAAGACGTAGCTCAGTGGTAGAACACTTGTGTGAGGTCCTGTGTTCAATCTCCAGGATAGTTAAGACACAGAGAGAGAATTTATAAGGAGTGTTTTATTATGTAAATTATGGGTATACTTAATTTATCAATTGATTTATTTTTTGTACTGGAGATTGAACCTAGGGGTGCTTTACCACTGAGCCATATCCCCAATCTTTTTTTTATGTTTTATTTTGAGCCAGAATCTCACTATTTTCCTTAAGCACTGCAAGTGGCTAAGGCTGGTCTCAAACTTGCCCTTTTCCTGCCTTAGCCACTGAAGTTACTGAGATTACTGGTGGGCACCACAATTTCCTGCTAATTTAAAGGTAGATACTGAGGAGAACATATCATGTATGAATTAAAGCTTTATATAAAATAGTTGAGTTTTTCTGGATTTAACAGTTTTAAATATTTGTGAAGGAGCAAGGGAGGCAAAGTGAAGGTACTGGGAACTGAAAATGAACAAAATATATTGTTAAACTGTACAAATGTGAATATGTGACAATTCCAATACTGTATATAATGCACCAATAAAAAATAAAATATAAATAAAAATTTAAAACTTTCTTTGAGGGCCAAAAAGTGACACAAGGAAGAAAGACAGGTGAGGAATGATTACATAATCAGATACCATGCAGGGTACAGTGCTTGCCTAGCATGCAGGAGGCCCTTGGTTTAAGCCTCAGCTCTACAAAATAATCAAAGGGGTGGGGGGACTCTAACCAGAGCTAACCTATAAATTATCTTGTTGACTAACTGTAGGTTAATTATTAATACTAACTAGAGTCATTCTATGCATCATTCACTTGAATTATAAATCTCCATGGGAAAGAAACTAATCCAACCAAAAAAAATAGAATATTTGTTAATCACTGAGATTAAGAATTCAGACTTTCAATCAAAATAATAGCACTTCTTGAAAATGAGTCACTTCAGTTTTATTTCAAAAATATCAATAATACAAATGACAACTACTAAAGAATGACCAAAAAAAGTTACTAAAAGTTTCAGTTTCCAGAAGTAGACCTGATCATGTATATACAATTTTAGGTAAAAAAAATTTTGAATTTTCATAAATCTTTTAACAAAAGCAAGAATTTTTTTTTCAATTTTTGCTTATTTTACTTTTTCTTTCTTTTTTCCTGAAAAATTATGTGAAATTCAACTAATTTTTACTTAATAAATAAGTTTATTTAAATTTAATGTCTTTTCAAAGATTTTCCATAATTTGCCTGTTACTATTTGAGACTTTATAACTTAAATATTATAATAATTTATTTTATAACTAATTTTAAATATAAGTGTACTGATATACATCTGTACATCTTATAGTCATGTATATTATATATATACTCTCTATATATACTTATCATATGTAAGATATTTTGAGCTATAAAGGTCAGAAGTTTATCAATTTGATTAAAAGAAATATCATTATCCAAAAAATGTGAAATTTGAGTATAATTTGTGATTTCATGCCTTTGTGATTTCAATTTACAGACACTACAATGAAGTGAGAATAAGAAATTATTTAGTATTCACTATGGTGAATACCTGGAAAACAAAAATTACTCACATATAAATCCTACAAAAACAACAACAACAACACAATAAAAAAACAGGAGTAAAACAAATGATTAAAAAAATGAAGATTTCATAAATAAATGCAAGAATATGTACATGTAAAATCTAATGTACATAAGAGTGTGTGGGGATAAGTGAAATGTTTTGATGTGTAACTTAACATAAAATTTGAATTTTAATTTAGAAATAGAACCTCCATTTTGAAAATATAATCTATATAATAATCATATTGTGTTTTCTTAAGATCACTTTAATATGGGTGATGAATTGAAGAGATAAAGTGAACTTAATATATTATTGTAAATATTTCCTACTGATTAGGTTTTCAACTGTAAAGTTGAATATTGGACAGAGATATAGAAAGATTATTTTTGATGACCTTTATAAATTGCTTACAATAACATATTAAATGTTGGAATTGGAAGAGAATATAAAGGAAGAATGACTCTTGATTTTGTGTTTTTGTAGTTTACTTGAGCTACAAGTCAAAAGAAAAGTCATATAAATACAGCATTTGCATGATTTGAATCAGGTATGAAAACTACAAAGGGAGTTTAAAAATCTATTCTTTGAGAATGGAAGTGAATATGGGCCAGAGAGTCAAGGTACAGTGTGATAGTGAAGATGTAGATTTGAGTGATACCCAATGCCAGGAAAATTTATAGGATCATCTATGCAAAGCAAGCATAGTGAAAGTTCAAAGGGACAAAAGAAAAATTCCGATAAATAGTTATATTTTAAGAAGTATGAAAGTTAACCACTCATTAATTTATCAGTTATATAGCAAATGTTTAATGAGACCATTTTACTGGCAAGCATGAGCACATAAAAGAGCTGAAAATTTTCATATTCCTACTTTTCATAGTGTTTATACCAGATCTGGATATTGTAAATATAAATTATCAGACAATCTAATAAAATATGACAACTGTGATATGAGGTGAAGAATAGTTATCACGGTGATTGTAGGTTTAATTGGGGTGTTTGACCTAACTAAGTAGGTTAGATAACTTTAAGAAAATAAACAGCATTTAATAGGAATTTGAGATATATACTATATGACTAGGTAGAAAAGATGTTTAAACACTCAAAAATAAAAATGTTACAAACAATGTTAATAATTTTAGTTTTATCCCAAAGTAAGTGGGAAACTACTGAATTTTGTTGAGGGATTGGGAGGTAAGGACAGAGAATAAGCAAGAAGATTAAATTATCATATTGAAAAATTAATTATGGCTGCAGTAAGGAGACTGGGATGGGCTACAATGAACATGAAATTTTAAAGCTTATACAATAAGGAAGGAAAGGGAAACAGGCATGTTGACCAGAGTAGTGATGAAGCAGATGGAGGAAAAGTATACAATTTCAGAAAATTCCAGGTAAAATAGAAGTAAATTGCAATTGATGGTGAAAAAAAAAAAACTGAGCCAAAGTCGGATCCCAAGTAGTCTAGTGACACAATTCAATAATGTAACATGGAAATGAAAACATACTTAGGATCTGTTATTGTTTAGGTATTAGGTGTTGCCTAAAATCTCATATGTAAGACAATTCAAGAAGGTTTGGAAGAGAAATGTTTGAGTTATGACAGTTTTAACCCAATCAGTGAGTTAATCCCTTGAAGAGATTAATTGAGTAATAACTGAAGGCAGGTAAGATGTCATCAGAAGATGTGTGTCTTTGGAAGTGTGCCTTTACAGTATGTATTTTGTGTATGGCAAGTTGAGTCTCTGCTTTCTGATCATTATGTGAGCCTATTACCTCTGTTTCTCTCTTCCACCCTGATGCTCTGCCTCACTTTGAGTCCCAAGAAATGGAACCAGCTGTCTATGGACTGAAACCTCTGAACCCATGAGCCCCTAAATAATATTTTCCTCCTCTACAATTGTGCTGGTCAGGACTTTTAGTCACAGTAACATAAAAGCTGACTAAAACAGGAGCACATTCAATTTGTTTTTGAAATATTGAAGTAATGACATTTTAAGTATTTTATGGGTCAGTGAATTACATACAAAGATCTATATCTCAGAATACAGGTTTGACTAGAGATAAGCAAATAAATAGTCATCTTCTACAATGGAAATCATGGGCCTATAGAGTTATGAAAGCAAAAGCAACTAATGAATTAGAAAAGGATATAAAGTGCATAGTCATTAATACCTATGTTGACTCCTGGGGGAAAAAAAAAACATAACTTGAAATATCAAGGAAAGAATCAAGAAAGGACATAGAGTTTCAGAGAGGAGATTTTTCAGAAAAAAAAGAAATGTAAAACAATGCTCTTATATTTACTGTCATAAGATAGTTTTATTTTGGAGAAAATCTATTGTATTTAGCAAGCTGGAAATTTGTTTCAACTTTGTCATCACTAGTTTTAGTATAGTGAAGAGAGTAGAACTCAGATCTTAAATAATTGAGAAGCATATGTGATGAGGAAGGCTACTCTCAGAGGCAATGCAATGTGAGCTGTAATAGGAAGAAATATGTACTCTTACAGAAAAATGGGTAGAAAGACACCTAGAAGAACCTGTGTAGGCAGAAGTGCCTCTGTAGGTGGGAAATAGACAATGTTAAGAAAAATATTTTATTTTATTTTTATTTTAGCATGAGAGTGCTGTGGGATATTTGCTGATGGAAATGCACTGTCAAATGAGAGACTAGAGAAGAAAGCAAGTGAATAGTATTGGGGTCAATAATCCACTGACAGTAAAAAAAAAAAAAAAAAAAAAAAAAAAGGACCTGGTATAAGTAGTTAAGAAATAAACAGAATGTGGTTTTTATTTTAGATCAGTATACTTGAATATTAAAATCTATGTAGAATATAAGCAGTAAAACATTGTATATAACATAAAGTTCATTAGGAAATCTCATAGCAATCTGGTCACCTCACACATATGGGGCTTGTGAGAACAGAGAAAGACTGAAGGAACAGTACATTCAGATCTTCATACTTAAGCACATTTGAGGACTTAAAATTGTTAACTAAAATTGTGGGTATAATTTTACAATATTTCCAACATTGTTGTTTTATTTATCTTTATATCACATTCATTCTCCTTTTTTTACTCTCTCTTTTTTAGTAAATTCATGATTGCATTAAGTAAATAAAATTGGCTTTGTGTATTTTGTTATTCAAGACATTTTATATGATTGAATTATAAAAAAGCATCTGATATTGTTCTGGACCTAGAGACAGGAAAGCAATCTGTTTGACTTTGACTGACACTTGTGTTTTGTGATTAGGGATCAAAGTGGGATGGTAACCTCTGGTCTTTGGACTTATCTGTCTTTCTGTGCAACTTCTCCCCTATGAACAATAAGCTTGGCTATGTTTAAATTAAGGTGATGTAAGGACTTCAGTGTTCTAGACCTGCCATGCCTAGGATAGTCTCCTGCCCTATTACTATGGGCTACATAGAAAAGATTCTTTGGCCATTCTTTCCTGGACATAATTTCTATGAATAGAGTTTGGAAATATATGAAATGCTGGTGACCTGTACTATCTGTTGAGAAACCCCACCCCCATTGCAAGCTGTAAAGAGAGTTTGCCCTGTACTCTAAGTTTACCTGTCCCATGATCAAGATTTTTTATCACATTGATGTGAGAGGATTAAGAGAACATAGCTACAAATTCAAAAAATGCTGCTATTTTTATTTACAAATAATTAGTGGATTCTTGAATAAGTTTGTCTTCACTTGCAGTATGTCTTTAGGACAATTTCCACTGATGACTTAAGTTTTCAAAACAACTTTTAATTAATTTATTTATTTATTACTAATCATGGTTGTTTAATTAACAGGCAGGGCTACAGAACTCCTCATGTCATCATATGGATGTCATCTCCTTAAAATGTAATTCTAATTATGGTATTATATTTACATTATGTGTTAAGTAAAATTCTTCGGAGTAAAAAATTTATGTTTACAAGTGTAATATAAGGTCTGGGACTGTGGTTCAGTGGTAGAGTGCTCTTCTAGCATGCATGAGGCACTGAGTTCCATCCTCAGCACCACATATAAAATTAAAAAAAATAAAGATATTGTGTCCATATAAAACTAAAATATAAATATTTGAAAAAAATGTGATATAAATTGCAATTGGGTAATATACAAAAACTTATTCAAAATAAATTCACTGCTAAATATGGGGAATAAATAAATTCTAGATTTATCTCTCTTCCCTTTATTTATTTATTTATTTTGTTAATTATTACACAAAGGCACAAAACTGCAACATTTAAGACAAGACACCAATATTACTTAAACTAAGAAGATAATTCAATTATTTTATCAAAATAGTTTATGGAATGCTTGTAATTTTAATGTCAGTCTTCTAGCTGTAGAAATAATGATAGGCAAGGCAGCATGGTACTTTCACCTATTGAGCTTACATTATAGAGTATTTTGTTGATAGGTAAAACAGAGTAATAAGTAAACAAGTAAAACAGAGTATTAAGAAAACAAGTAAAAAGGATAAAATGGGTTATGAAAAAGGATGGAAACAGACGAGTAAAAGATGAAGTCTTGCTGAGTACAGTGGTGCATGCTTACAATCCCAGCTGCTTGGGAGGCAGAGGCAGGAGGTTTACAAGTTCTAAGGGAGACTCAGCAATTTAGTGAGATACTGTCTCAAAACAAACAAAAAAATTTTGGGAATATTGCTCAGTGGTTAAGTACCCCTGGGTTCAATACCAGGTACCAAAAAGAAAGAAAGAAAGAAAAGTGAAGCCTTAGCCATGTGGTCTTTGAAGAACTCATTGAAATTGTTTTATTTGAGTTGGCAGGAGGGAGCAAGTGTTCACAGAACAGAAAGAACATCAACGTAGCTGAAAGTTAGTGAAGGGAACCCATTATAGGAGGAAGTAAAAATAAGAGGTAGGAGACAAGCAGCAGAGAGTATAGTGGGAAATTGGAATTGCCAAGATGGGTTTGAGAGCTAGAGTGACACGTGGCAGGAGGAAAGTCAACAAAGGAACAATGAAACAGAGACCAAGTATGTATAGAGAGAGACTTGAAGTAGATTGCCACCTACCTACAGTCTTAGTCTCACTTTTAGGAGTTACCTGCTATGTGTAACAAATGGTGACAGAGGAGCTGAGAGTTTGGGAAACTTGTCAAGAATTTTAAACCACTGATGCAAAAAATCAGCATGTATTTTTAAGCACCTGTCTAAAGTTGGCAAGCATGGACCTGGCATCAACCTATCTAGCTGAAACACCCCAGTGGCAGGAAATACCCAATGTGCTTGTCCCAAGCAATGAAGACAATTGTGTTAACTGGGAAATGAGAATATTAATGGAAACTGTACATAAAGTGTAAGAAAATAAGAGATAAACCATGCTGTTGAAAATGTTACTGAGAGACTTCAAAATGGAGGTATAGATGAGACAGGAAAAAAAATGAAGACAAGACATTGCTGTTACCATAGTAGAATACCAATGTATTTTGAGTGAGTGCCTATGTGAATTTAGTAGAATATATGAATGGGTATGCAACTGCATACAATACAAAAGTCTTCAATTTCAAGATTGTATGGTGAAAAATAAATTTCTGACTGTTTCCATACTGTGGATTGCTGAAGTAGAGTAGTGTTAGAGTCTGTAAACAAGTCAGGATGGCGTCGGGCATTTTGCCAGAGAAATGTTAGAGTCTGTTAACAAGTCTGGATGGCACCTGGCAAAATGCCAGATGGAGTGGTTTGTGAAGTAATGCCAGAGAGCCATTAAGTGTGGAGATTCCTTATTGTTTGACTGCTGTATCCAGTTTATGCTAATTAAGATAAGCTGTGTGAAATGTATAAATACTGCTCCTGTCCTACAATAAACGGCTTCCACTCCTGTTCTATCAAGGTACACAAGTTGTTCCTCACCCCACAGTTATTTTGCTGCAGCCAGACTGCGGCAGAGTAGAGTGGAGTGATGGCCACTGGAGCACAGAAGACCCCAGCGGTTTTCAGCTCTGTTCTTTGAGTGACCCTCATAAGGGAAGTTAAATTTAAATAGAGTGACCTATCCTGAATTGGATCCTGGAACAAAAAGGGTACAATAGTAGGAAAACTGGGGGCATCAAAATAATGTCTGTGCTGAAATTACAGTCAATTAGACTATTAATTGTCAAGTTTGATGAATTATGTGAGGTTACATGAGGACATTGGAAACTCTGTGCAATGTTTGGGACTCCTCTTGAAATCAAAAATTAGCTCAGGTTTACAATTTTTAAAAACAAATGGAAAAATGTACTTGTTATCATTTAAAAATAGCATAAATTTCTGATGACTTAGACTGGGCAATTTTAATAATAATATTGTTGTTGACATCTTAACATTTTAACTATGTTTTTTTCTAAAAAGCTTTACAATTAACAAATCTACACTTCATTCTTAAAGGTATCAGGTTCTCAGTAAAACTCCCTTGTTTTATGGAATGGGAAAATATTAGGTTTTATTTTTAAAATATACATTTCCAAATTACCCAAAGAGTATTAAGATTTTAATTTTATTAGATAATTGTGGAGCATAATAAATCAATGATTATGTTGATCATTACTATTCTGAGAATCTGAAATCCAAAGTGTTTGAGCACAGGCATGATGTCAAAATTAGAGTACTTACATGGATCTTCATGTGGCAGGTTTAGTCAAAGTTCAGGTGTATTAAAAATAATATTATTATAAAAGTATCTTTGGTCTATCTGTACTAGGTATATATGCAACATAAATGAATTTAGCATGTAGTCTTGGATCACATTCCTAAGATATCTCATTAAGTATATGCAAATATAAAATAAAAAAAAACTCTGAAAACTTAAACACTTCTGGTCCCAAGTATTTTGAATAACACCAAAACTGCTGCACATACTATTCATCACATAACTAACATATTTCTTTTGCATTTGTGTTTAAGCTTATATGTAATTGCAAAAAGGTAAAATTATAACACACACATTACTTACAATAACAAAGCATTATTCAAACTTTCCTTATTAGAACTTCCATTCAATTACACATTTGGGTTTTTTAAAATATTTTTTATACTGCTCATGCATTCGAGACATGATATAAAACACAAAAAATAACAAGACAAGGAAAATGCATCCAAAATATAAGATTTGATTTCAGTTTATACAAGTGCTATTTTAAAAGTGAAAGTGACAAATCATTTGAAATATACAATACAAATAAAATGAAATATTTAATGAGAATGATAATTATAGGAAGACCCAACTTTAATGTGCTTTGTCCCCCTGTAAGTTTGAAAATGTCATTGGAATTATATTTACTGCTTTTGGGAAGGCTGTATTTAAATCAACTTTCCTAGGAGCTTTGAGAAGTTTAGCTAATAACTAAGAGTGATGTCAGAGATTGGTTACTCTGTGGAGGTATGGACATGAGAGTATACACAGGCCATAAAAAATAAAACTCTCTTTCTCTAGGATGCTGTCATCAGTAAAAGTTGGGGCATTTTTGAAGCACAGAATTTCATGACTACAATCTGCCATATTCTGTGAAAAAAAAAAGAGAAATGCCCTTTAAAAGAGTTTGACAAATCATCAAGTGTTATTAAAACCAACATGCAGTCTGAACAGTTCTTTTAACCCACATCCAGGACATTCTCTTTCTCATAACTTTCTTGATTATTTATCTTCATGGTACACCAAAGACCCATATGTGAATCTTTTGGGTATCAACATGTGATGAGTATATCCACCAAATATTCCACCATCAATTGCAATATTCTCAAAGGGAATTCAAGTTTGTTTTTTCTGTTTCCTAAAAGAAAATTTTGTACTATAAAAAGTGCATTTAAGTTCAATTAAAGTATTTAAAATAATGAAAAATAAATTCCTTGATGAAAGAACATTAGCCAAGATTCATTAAAACACATATTTATAAGCCAATTATAATAAAGTATATATTTTGTCAAAAAACTGTGCCTTACTTAGAACTATGAATTTCTTTCAAAAGCCTTCACAAAGAATCCCTTACAAGTCCCAACTTCTATTTTGGTTAAAATAATTACTGGTTCTAGTTTTCTGCAAAATTTAATGTACAAGTTTTCATTCTCTCTTTGTCTCTGGAACTCCATTTGTGAAGTCTGGTTGTTTTGCATGAACTCCTTGGCTCTTCTGTTCATTTCAATTTCATTTTCTGCTGAGTTTCCTCTGCTGTCAGAACTACATTGTATACAGTCATTCTTTAAAATAGGTCAACCACTGCTTTATTTGTTATCACAAGTTATGCAGAGTAAGAGTGGACTCCTCTGATGGTTGCAACCAGGATCATAGATACCTAAAAATTCTAAATGCTACAATAGACTGAGAAGATCTCTTATGAAAACTCAGTGTCATATTTATTTTAGATGTAAATGTTAAATAAGGATAAATTATTAGTGAATCATAAACTAAAAACAAACCATATAAAGAAATGCATTTGGCTTAATTACAACATTTCCAAAAGATGCTTATGATGATTAGAGGTTTAATATTGAAAGCTGTGTGAAATAGCTACCAAGATACAATTCATTAAGATTGTATATATATATATATATATATATATATATATATATATATATATAGAGAGAGAGAGAGAGAGAGAGAGAGAGCTTTTTATATTTAAAATTATATATACTGACAAATATGTATTTAGAACAGAATGACTAATAAAAACGCCACTTTGAGAGAAGGATGTCTATACTTAAACTATCTATATTTACAAATATATTATATATACACATATATAAAATTTACAAAATTGAATGATAAAAATAACACTTTGCTTGAAACAATTTGTATCCATAACTGTTAGTTCTAGAAACTCTGATTTGAAAGAGATACTGGCAAACACAAACTTTGAATTCCTTAAAAATTCCAGCAAATCACATACAGAAACATATTAAAAAGATAATGCACCACAATCAAGGAGGGGTCTTTCCAAGGATGAAAGGCTGATTCAACATCACATCAATAGACTTAAAGATAAGAATAATATCATCAACTCAATAGATGAAGAGAAAGCATTTGACAAAATTCAGCACCCCTTTATGTTCAAACCACTAGAAAAATTAGGGATAGTAGGAATATACCTCAACATTGTAAAAGCTATCTATGCTAAGTTAAAGCCAGGATCATTCTAAATGACAAAAAATGAAAGTATACCTTCTAAAAATTGGAACAAAACAAAGATTCCCTCTATTACCATTTTTATTCAACATAGTCCTGGAAACTTTAGCCAGAGCAATTAGATGAAAGAAATTAAAGGGATACAAATAGGGAAAGAAGAACTCAAGCTATAACTATTTGTCAATGACATAATTCTATATTTAGAAGATCCAAAAATTTTCACCAGAAAACTTCTAAACTCATAAATGATTTCAACAATATAGCAGGTTATAAAATAAACACCCATAAATCAAATGCCTTCCTATACATCAGTTATGAATTCACTGAAGGAGAAATTAGGAGAACTAATCCATTTATAATAGTATCAATCAAGAAAGAAAGAAAGAAAGAAAGAAAGAAAGAAAGAAAGAAAGAAAGAAAGAAAGAGAGAGAGAGAGAAAGAGAGAGAGGGAGGGAAGGTGGGAGGGAGGGAGGGAGGAAAAAGAAAATACTTGGGAATCAATCATTAAAAAGGGACTAAAAACCATTATAATGAAAACTACAGAACACTAAAAAAGAATTTGAAGAAAACTTTAGAAGATAGAAAGACCTCGCATGCTCTTGGATAGTCAAAATTAATGGCCATACTACCAAAAGTTTCACACAGATTTAATGCAATTCCTATTGAAATCACAATGACACTCTTAATAGAAATTGAAAAAGCAGGCCAGGCACTGTCGTGCACTTTAATACCAGCTCCTAGGGAGACTGAGGCAGAACAATTATGAGTTCAAAGCCAGCCTCAAGAAAAGCAGGCCCTAAGCAACTCAGGGAGATCCTGTCTCTAAATAACATACAGAATAATCTGGGGATGTGGCTCAATGTCTGAGTGCCCCTAACTTCAATCCCTGTTACCAAAAAAAAAAAAAAAAAAAAAAAAAAAAAAAAAAAAAAAAAAAGAAAAAGAAAAAAATAGAGATTGAAAAAGCAATCATGAAATTTATTTGGAAAAAATAAGAGGCCCAGAAAAGCCAAAAAATCCTTGGAAAAAAAAAAAAAAAGTAAAGTAGGAGGTATGACAATACCAGACCTTAAACTATACTACAGAGCCATTGTAAAAAAAAAAAATGTCATAGTTTTGGCATCAAAACAGACATGTAGAACAATGGTGACACAGATAAAACCCACATAAATACAATTACTCATACTAGACAAAGGTGCCAAAAGTATTCATTGGAGGAAAATATCCTCTTTAACAAAAAGTGCTGAGGAATTTTGGAAACCCGTATGTTACAAAATGAAATTAAACCCCAATCTCTCACCATGCACAAAACTCAGCTCAAAGTGGAACAACGACTTAGGCCCTAGACAGAGACCCTGAACCTTAAAAAAGAAAAATAGTAGGCCCAAATCTTCTCCATGTCAGCTAAGGAACCCACTTCCTTAATAAGACTCCTAAAACCAAAAAAGTAAAATAAAGAATAAATAAATAGAAAGGATTTAAATTAAAAAACTTCTTCACAGCAAAGGAAATAATTAATAATGTGAAGAAAGAGCCCATAGAATGAAAGAAAATCTTTCTCATGGGCAACTCAGATCATTTATCTCCAGGATGTATAAAGAACTCAAAAAACTCAACACCAAAATAATAATAATAATAATAATAATAATAATAATAATAATAATAATAATAATAATGTCAATAAATTAGTTAAGGAATTGAACCAACACTTCTCTGAAGAAGAAATACAAACAATAAAAAATACTTGAGAACAATCCACTTGATATCTCTAGCAATTAGAAAAATACAAATCAAAACAGCTCTAAAGGCCAGACATGGTGACACATGCCTGTAATCCCAGAAGCTCAGGAGGCTGAGGCAAGAAGATTTTGAGTTCAAAGCCAGCCTCACCAACTTAGTGAGGTCCTAGAAAACTCAGTGAGACTCTGTCTCTATATAAAATACCAAAAAAGGGTTAGAGATGTGGTTCAGTGTTTAAGTGCCCCTGGGTTCAATCCCTGGTACAAACAACAACAAAGTGGATCAAAGACTTACACACTAGACAGAGACCCTCAGCCTAATAAAAAATAAAATAAAAAATTAAATAGTAGGCCCAAATATTCACATCATTTTAAGAGACATACCAACAGTAACTCACACATGAGACTATTTTCACAAGAAATAGTGGAAGCCCAATGAGAGAACACATTGCCTAGTTTCAGTATAATAATAAGAAAAGATACATTGAAGAAAACAGTGAGGAAAGATTTACCTTTATCACGAATCCTTCAACTCTAGGGAGTACAGAGTAGCAAGAACTCAATAAGATAAATAAATAAGTAGGCAAAAGACTTAAATGGACACTTCTCATACAAATGTCCAATAGGCATATGAAAATACTCAACATAACTAATAATCAGGGAAATACAAATTAAAACCACAGTAAGATGTTATTTCATTCCAGTAAGAATTGTTAACACTAAAAAGACTAAAGAGAAGAAAATAAGACTAAAGAGAACAAATGCCAATGATGGTATTCCCACTATTGGTAGGAATGCAAATTAGTACAGCCATTATATAGAAAACAGTATGAAATTTTCTAAAAAAAAATTGAAATATAACTACCATTTAATACTCCAATACGACTACTATGTATATAACCAAAGGAAATTATATCAGTATGTTTATATGATCTCTGAACTCCCATGTTTATGGCAGCATTATTTATAATGGTCAAGAGATGGAAAGAACTGAACTGCTCATTAACAGATTGATGGATAAAGAAAATGTAGTACATAAACCCTATAGAATACTATTCAGTCATAAAAATAATAAAATAATGTTATTAGGGAAAATATGAATAAAACTAGAAATAATTATGTTATATCAAATATGCCAGGCATGTGTACTATCCCATGACCTCACTTATGTAGAATTTGAAAACAGTTGATCTCATAAAAGTTGAGAATAGAATGATGACTATCATAGGCTAGGGAAAGTAAGGATAGAGAAATGGGATATGGTTGATCAGTAAGGTACAAAGTTACAGTTAAGAATGAGAAGCTGCAGGGTACTACTGCACAATATGCTGACTAGAGATAACAATAATGTACATTTTGAAAAGCAAGAAGAAAAGATTTTGAAAGTTTTTACCATAACAAAGTTATAAATTTAATATGATATAAACATTATGCAATGTATACATGTATCAAACTTTACATTGTATCTCATTAATGTATTTTAATGTGTTTGTTCAGTTTTTCTCAAATAAAGAAAAGCAATGGATAAAAGCAATTATAGTAAAAAGGCTGGCTCTTTGAAAACATTAATAAAACTGAGAAAACTCTAGAAGACAAAAGAGAAAGAGCAGGACACAAATTACTAATATCAGAGATGAAATAGAGTATATCTTTATTGACACTCTAAACAATAAGAAATGAATATTGTGGAAAGATTTTCACAAGTGAATTTGGGGATTTAAATAAATATGAAAATATTTGGAAAAGTATAAGTCATTACAATTTACTATAATATAGATGATTTTAATGCTGCTATGCCAATTAAGAAAAAAATTAAAACCTCACAAAAATGAAGTCTTAATGATATAATTGTTTTACTGGGGAATATTGCTAAAAATTTAAACTTTGAAGAACTAATACTAATTATGCATAATATTTCCAAAAGATTGAAGATGAGGGAACCCATCCCAATCATTCTATAAATCTATTGTTATTTCTATTTCAGAATTAGAGAAATATAATAATATTTTAACTAACAAATATAAGAAAAAACTATAAATCAATATCTCTCATAATATAGATGCAAAAACCTTAAAAATATATTAACAAATACAATTAAGTAATGTATAAATTTATTTAAACAGCAGAACAAATTAGCATTTATTTTAGGGATTCAGTCCTGTTCAACCTTTGAAAACGAATCAACATAATCTGTCATATAAACCTACTTAATAATGAAAACAATTTAATAGTAAATAGTATATTAAATAATCCAGAAACAGTAAACATATTTTTAGGATGAAAATTCTTAGAAAACTAAAAATATCTTTAGTAAAGTTGAAACAAAACTAACATTATATGCATGACAAAATGAATTATTTTCCTCTATTTCTGGAAGCTATATCAGAATGTACACTTTCATCATTCCCATTAAATATAGAAGTATAACTTTTATCCAGGGAAATATGCAAGAAAATGAACCAAAAATTTCAACAGGAAAGGTACTCATTGGAGTTTCTATTTTCAGATAACAAATTTCTATATAGAAAATATGAACATACCTCTACAAAAATAATGTTCGAGATTTGAAAGTGAATCAAGAAAAGTTACAAGGGGCTGGGGATGTGGCTCAAGCGGTAGCATGCTCACCTGGCATGCGTGCGGCCCGGGTTCGATCCTCAGCACCACATACAAAGAAAGATGTTGTGTCCGCCGAAAACTAAAAAATAAATATTAAAAATTCTCTCTCTCTCTCTCTCCTCTCTCTCCTCTCTCACTCTCTCTTTAAAAAAAAAAAAGAAAAGAAAAGTTACAAGGTCTAAGAGTAACATGTAAAATTTAACTGTATTTCTCTACACCATTAATCAACAGGTTGAAAATATAAAAATTAAATACCACCTATAAACATTCAAAAATAAATAAAGGGTGTTTTGGTAACTATATAGACACACACACAAAAAAATAACCTTTATTTAATACCATATGCAAAAAAGAAACTCAAGAAGGCTAGTGAAAGAGCTAAAAGTATGAAACTCTTGAAAGAAAAAAAAATAGAACAGAGTCAAATATTTACATCACTGAACTTACAAAGGATTCCCAAATACGATACCAAAAACACAATAACAAGAGAAAAAATAAATAAGTTGAACATCACAATTTGAAAAACTCAAAGAACACAACTAAGAATCTTACAAGATCATACATAAAATGGGAAAACATGCAAATCATATATCTGTCAAGAAACTTGCACCTAGAATATGTAAGAGACATTTTTTAGTTATTGATGGACATTTGTTTTATTTGTTATTTATATGTGATGCTGAGAATCAAACAGTGCATCAAAGATACTAGAGAAGTTCTCTACCACTGAGCCACAACCCAAGCCCCTGTAAGAAATTCTTGACAACTAATAATAAATAAGATAACACAATTAAAAAATGGACAAGGATTTTGAATAGATCTCTCTCAAAGATAGACATGCAAATGATTGATATAATTAGCATATGAAAATATACTCACTTATTATTCATCAAAGGTATGCAAATTAAAACCAATTTGAATATCACTTCACATCTGCTAACTGATGTGAATCAAAAAGTTAGTTAATAGCAAAAGTTGATGAGGATATAGACAAATCAGAACAATAATATGTTACTGTTGTAAAATGGTGGCAAATGGTACAGCCCCCTAGGAATAAGATGACATTTTGTCAAATGAATAGACATAAAATTATCATATGACCAAAAATTTCACTTTAAAAAGTATACCTAAGTGTTGGGGATACCGCTCAGTTGGTAGCAAGCTTGCATCATGTGCATAGGGCCTAAGTTCAATATTCTGCACCATAAAAAAAAAGTTAGCCTAAGATATATAAAAATGTAGGTCTACACAAAAACTCATATAAATGTTAGTAACAACAAACAAGAGATTTTAAAACCCAATATACACCAACTACTAAATATATAATTAAAATATTCATATTATAGAATATTATTTAGAGATAATAAAGAATGGAATACTGGTGGATGTAACAGAATGAGTACTACCTAGTAAAGATGTCAGTTCTCCCCAAATGGACATAGGAGTTTAATTCAACTTATATACAGAAACTTGCACATAAAGATAAGGTTGTTCTAAATTTTGTGATTAAAAAAAAGATAGTGTACTATAATTTTGTAGTATGCAGTCATCAAGAAAACTGAGAGAAATGTACATAAGTCCTCTCTATTTTACTTTCACAATTTCCTTTAAGTCTGACCATAAGCTCTTGCTGAGATTCTGAATGTAGAAAAATTTTCAAACCTGGAAATCATTAACTGAAGAATTCTAAAACACAATGACAAGTACATACACTAATGAACTCCTAGTTTACCCCACAGGCAACTATAACTATTCAAATAATATTACACTTGGTAAAAAGGAAACCACAGATTTTCAGGACTTTTTAATATTCATTCCTAGTTGTTGGCAATACCTAAAGGGTTCCTGTAACACTACAGAACCCCTACTGAAGAGGAATTTTATGAGGAAAAATGTAAATAATGTAGTCCTGGCTTGGATTTGATTTACATTAGGTTTAGGTACATATATAGTGGAAATTTTCCTAGTCCAACAATGTGTAATTGGACCATACATATGTACATACTTGGTAATAGCTTAAACATTAATTCATACATATGTGTACGTGCAATTCATCATACATATGTTTGTGTATATGTTTATATATAGTGGAAGAGTGAAGGCCTGAGATTAAGAATTTTCATTATACAAAAAAGGCAAATTGGAAGGCTCTGAAGAATCCTGTTGTCCACAGTGACAAAAGAAAACACAAGAGTCCTTATCATTTTATGTATCTTTATTTTTTTCTCAAAATAACTAAATAGATGTGGAAAATGAACTATGACAAAAATCAAACAATTCATAGGCAAAATTGCAGCTGATATACCCTTATGGTATCTTTAATAGAGAGAATTGGCATGGCCTCAGATACTTGGTACATAGCTACTGATCAGGAAAATGCATTGTTTTTCCACCTTTATCAGGGAGCATGATCTAAAATATTTCACATTTAGTTGGGAAATAATCCATTACATATTTACAACAGTGTACTAAACTTTCCTAACCTTTGTAATGTTTATTCCTAAGAGATTTAGGTCAGTTTGGCATGTTGCAGAATATCACACTGAATCAATATTCATGATTATAGAAATAAAATATAGATACAAACTCATACACTCCAGGAAATTAGGTTCAAGATATATTTTCCACTGGTTGATTGTGTAAGGGTCCAAAAGATTAGAAATGCTTCATCATCCTTTCAAATTAAAAAATATATTTTGCATTTTGACTTGCCCACCACAAATGATGACATAATACCTGGTAGAAGTTTTTGACTTCTTCCTGATAATTCTGTTCTAACCCATAAAGCCAAAGCACAGGAGACTTTCAGTTTTGAATCTTAGAGATAAATTCAAAACACTTAAACTGCAGTGAAAGGGATCATGCTTGGGCAATATTACTCAATACATCCTATGCTTTCAGAGATTTTAGAGTTAGGAAAAGTTATTGTTATGGTTTGGATAATAGGTTCCTCCAGATCTCCTCTCTCAATGCAAGAATATTCATAGGTGAAAAAGCTAGACTGTAAGACACATGATCTAATCAGTCCATTCCTAGAGTGGAATAAATGATGAATGGGGACAGGTGGGACATAAGTACAGGAGATGGGTCAATGGGGTATTCCATGGAAGGGTTGTTTTTCTCTGCAGCCCCTTTCTGCACCCTGTTTCGCTTCCTGACTCTACCATGAACTAAACAGCTTTTCTCCACTGGGACCTTACCCCATGTGTGCTGCCTCACTTTGTCCCAGAGCAATGGTATCAGTCATCTATGGACTGAACCACTGAAACCATGAGCCAAAATAAATTTCCTTCCTCTATGTTTTATTTGTTGGATATTTTTGTCACAGCAATATAATAGCTCAGTAAAGCTAATTGGTGCCAAGAAGTTGGGTCATTTTTATAACTAACCTGATGATGTGGTTCAGAAGCCTTTGGAAAAGCTTAGAAATGAAGGCTGAAAAAGTCTTAAAATATTGTAAGTAACATTTTTGGAAATTCTAGTATTAACACCAGAATGCTAATAGGAAATGCAGACTGTGTTCATGAGGTTTCATTGGTAAATGAGGACTCTATTGGAAATTGAACTAGAGAATGCTTAGGTTATATAAAGAACTTGTCCATATTTTGCCCATGTCCTGAGTCTTTGTGTGAGGCTGAATTCGAAAGTGATGGACTGATTAATCTGGGGGAGGACATTTCAAGGTAGAATAGCATTTAGTCAGTGGTATGGATATTTCTGGCAGCATTGAGCCAGGTTTACTGTGGGAACTTGGAGAAGAAAATAATTATATTTTTTTAAACTATTAGTTTAACCAGAAAAGCTCATATAAAACCTGATCCAAGAGAGTTTTTCTTGAAGAGATTACAACTACTAAAATTATGCTAAGAACTTCACACAGAGACCATAAAAAGGAAGGTTTGAGGGTATCTCAGGAATTTGCAAGATCACACCCACTGCAGGTCCAAGGATGTAGAAAAGTACTGTGGGAAGTGATTATGAGGGTACTCTGCTTCTACAGGAGATCCCAGATAATTGTTTCACTTTAATCAGCTACCCAGGCACTCAGAGGCCACTGAAGTCATGGTCTCAGAAATTTCCTATATTGCACATCTTGGGAGAAGATCTTGGATCATCCCTGTGGTGCTCATTCTTTAGGAATGCAGAATACTGGATTTAAGGGGTCATGAAGGCTTCCAATGAGTTTCAAACAAAGGCTTGGGGAACTATATAAATTGTAGCAGGGCTGGAGTCTTCATAGGCAGCCTCTGAGAGAATGATTCATAAATCTGGAATATGAAGCTAAAACAGAGATGGAGATCACAGAAATTAAAAGATGTCAGTAATGTGGACTGTTTGTTGAGAAGAGCTTACATCTGCCAAGATAACCAGGCTTAAAGAGACTCTTTGGGTACAGGAACTGGGAAGGGAAGAAGGGCAGGACTTCCCAAAACCTTTGGAAACAACATCTTGCAGCCATGAGTCCTGATGTTCTACATGGAGTCATGGGCATAGCTAGGGTTCTGTTTGCCTGAGTTTAAGTCTGGCTTTTGCTTCATGCCTTCTTTCTCTGTCCCAGTTCCTCCCTTTTGGGATGTTAATGTTTACTCTCTGCCACTGTATATTGGATATGTGTAACTTTCTTTTGATTTGGATACCTGTTTTTGATCTTTCCAAGAGCTTACAGCTCAGAATTTGCCTTGAGTCTCAGAGGAAAATTTGGACTTGGACTTGGGGGAAATCCTGGATCTTTTAAGACTATGATATTCTTAGACATTAACTAAATGCAGTTTGCATTCTGAGATAGACATGAGTTTTTGAGGGCCAGGGGCAGAAGATTATGGTTTAAATATAAGGTGTTTCCCCAAAGCCACTGTGTTAATGTAGGATCGTTCACAGGTGAAATGGTTGGACTATGAAAGCTATAAACTAATCAGTCCATTTTATTTTGAATGTTCTTGAATGTTCTGGTAAATGTGGGCAGGCCAGGTATGATTAAAAAGGTAGGTCACTAGAAGAATACCATGAAAATGTTGTTCTTCCCTTGGGTCCCCCCTGCCAACAATTCTGTTTCCTGACACTACCATGAGCTGGCATCTTGCCTCCACCACACACTTCTCCCATGATGTGCTGCCTCACCTTGTCCCAGAGCAATAGCATGAGTAAACCTCAGAAAACTATAAGTCCCAAAGAAACTTTCTCTCTTCTAAGTTGTTCTTGTCAAGTATTCATTCTAGTCATAGTGATACAAAAGCCAACTGAAACAAGCATCAATAATATTTATAGCAAGTCCCAGTGAGACAATCACACTATATACACTCAAGTCCTAAAATAAATGCAAGTCAAAAATACTAAATAATTTTATCCATTTGAAAAGAAGTATCCTTTCTCATGCTATAAAACTCTGACAAGAGATACAATCACTTACTCGAGTACACCAAGTGACTCTGTATTTCTGAATTGGCCCATGATTAGCTGTTTCTATTAGACTTATATCGTCAGAGACATAATGTTTTGGGCAGGTTGAAGGGCAATCAATTGAAAATTATAATAGAAATAAAGCATAGGAAGGACCAGAAAGTACAAACAACTTGGATAAGCAGGTAGCCTGGACCCCCATGTCTTTTTCTACTATTGTTCGTTGCCTATCTACTAGCATATACCCATGAATGAAGAAAATATCTCAAGCAATTTAATTAATCATAAAATGAAAAGATTATGTAAAATGCAGATGCTTCTTATTTTTTTTGGTGAAGTCTAAATTCTAATTTGAGTTCTATTATCTAATGTGCAATGATATAAGAAGTGAACAACATATTTAAGAATTGGAGTGGGTGCAGGGACAAATGCCCATAATCTCAGCAGCTCAAGAGCCTAAGCTAGAAGAATCCCAAATTCAAAGTCAGCCTCAGTAAAAGTGAGGCACTAAGCAACTTAGTGAGATCCTGTCTCTCAATAAGATACAAAATATGGCTGAGGATGTAGCTCAGTGGTAAAGTGTCCTTGAGTTCAATTCCTGGTATCTCCATCCCTCAAAAAGATCACATTTAAGAATTGGAATATTATAGAAAGCGGTAAATCATTAGGATCTAGAATAGGGAAAGGTTATACATTATTTATGTGTGTATGTGGTGGAGTATGTGTGTTTCCAAAGTAAGGGGATAGATAAAATTTGCTTTCTTATAGCTAGTGATTCTTGTCATTTACCCTCTACTTAGTACACTTAATAATGTTATAAATAAGGATACCATATACTAGTCAAATTAAGTTATAACTTTTTTAGCAAATCTAAGTTAAAGTAGTGGTAGCAAAAATAAGTAACTGAGATAAAAGAAAATGCTTAAGGGCTGGGGATGTGGCTCAAGCGGTAGCGCGCTCGCCTGGCATGCACAGGGCGCTGGGTTCAATCCTCAGCACCACATAAAGAAAGATTTTGTGTCAACCAAAAACTAAAACACAAATATTAAAAAATTCTCTCTCTTGGGCTGGGGATGTGGCTCAAGCGGTAGCGCGCTCGCCTGGCATGCGTGCAGCCCAGGTTTGATCCTCAGCACCACATACAAAGATGTTGTGTCTGCCGAAAACTAAAAAAAAAATAAATATTAAAATTCTCTCTCTCTTTCTCTCCCTCTCTCTCTCACTCTCTCTTTTAAAAAAAAGGTCTTTTAAAAAAAATTCTCTCTCTCTCTCTCTCTCTCTCTCTCTCTCTCTCTCTCTCTCAAAAAAAAGAAAAAAGAAAAAAAAGAAAAGAAAGAAAGAAAGAAAGAAAATGCTTAAACCCTTCAATGACCTAGAATAGATATATAAAAACCAAAAACTTCCTCTGGTTGTACACTTACTAGAGTGGAAATATTAAGCTTGAAGAATAACACTGTATTTTTCCATTTCTGTTTATTTATTCTATATGCAGAGCCTTCACTTGAAACAGGTAAAGTAAGGGGGAAATATGGCCAGTATGCCTGTGCATCTCCTGCCTTATATTTATGAATGTTGTAAAGCACAATTTCATTCTTTCACTGGAGACTGTATCTGTTTTAAGATCCTTTCTCATCAGAATAGGGAAATAGCAGGTATTCAACCATAACAAGAAATTATATTTAAAAGCCTATCTAAATACATTTACACCTATCCTGCTTACGCCAGTGTCTAGCTGCTACTTTGTGTTTAGGGTTTTGTTGTAGTTCTTTTTTTTTTATTTAAAAAGAAGGCAGTGTACCTTAGAGATACTGTTATCTTCTTATTAAATGAAAAGTTATAAATGTAAACACTCCATCTCTTTATTTATTTTTCATTCATTTCCTCTCACTCTATTTTATTCCTTCCCAGCTAACCTTTAAGAATTTTGTATATGAATCATTTTTTTTCTTTCATTACCAGTATATTTTTGTAGATGACATTGTTTTTTCCTCACAGATTTACTTATTTCATGTCCTCTATTCATTTGGATTTTGCCTTTCAAAAATCAAAAAAATTAAGATCACAATATGAAACATTATCCAAAAATTAGGATCTCTGCTTTTGTCTAATGAACTGATTTTTTAAAGTGCATGGAATAGAGTTTTCTTTATCATGACAATTACTTCTGTAGCATCACTTTAGATTTTAAAATATCCCTGCAGTTCATTGCCACCATTAGCTTTCTGATGCACACATCCACACCATTAGTGTGGACACCACCTCATGGTTCCTACAATTTTTCAGAATCAGTAATATTTCAGCAAAAATTATCACTAATATTCTTTTTTGGATTTTATTATTAATTTAACTGTATGGTATCAAACAATTATGCAGAAAAGCTCCATACAGATTTCAGCAGTTTGTGAGGTTTTTTAATTGGATGGCATTATGTTTTTTATTCAACTTCAAAATTTCATATTAATAAAATAACATTTTAAAGTTTAGAGTAAAAGCAAATTATTTATTTACTTATTTATTGGACACCAGGGATTAAACTCAGGAGCACTAAACCACTGAGCCACATCCCCAGCCCTAATTTGTATTTTATTTACAGACAGAGTCTCACTGATTTGCTTAGTGCCTCACTTTTGCTGAGGCTGGCTTTGAACTCAAGATCCTCCTCCCTTGGCCTCCCACACTGCTGGAATTACAGGTGTGCACCACAGTGTTCAGTCACAAGTAAACTACTTAAATATTTAATTTATCCCAAAGGAAATTAATATATAGATTGTTGGGTTATAATGAGAAAAATAACTAACATTTTTGTAATCTATTGATTATATAATCAGTCTAATGTTTATCTTCCCTAGAATATTTTTAATTTTCATGTCTTCGGGCAGTATCTTCTCTCTCTCTCTCTCTCTCTCTCTCTCTCTCTCTCTGTGTGTGTGTGTGTGTGTGTGTGTGTGTGTATGTGTGTAACATTTCAGTGAATGAATGGACAAAGGGAGGAGGAAAGATCATTTCATGCAACCAGGAGATATACTTGGGCTTCTTACAATTAGTTATTTATAGGGTTTATGAAAACCTACACGACAACAAAAGTAATTCAAATGAAGGTGAAAGATTTTGTAAACCAGATAAAATGAGTTGAAGACTAAATATATTGAAAGTATTTACATTTATGTGTTGCAGTACTATAAAATATATTGTCACTTATTCATCTAATTGATAATATTTTAATCATACATATTCTCAAATTATCTATAACTGATTTGAAGGATAGGCATATAAAATGTAGGTTAAAATTTTTCTCCTTTGTGTACATACATCCAATTGTTCATATGTGTATCTAGGTAATATAGGCACAAACATTTTTTTACATAATTATACAATTAATATTCAGCATTTAATATGTAATCAAATGTTCCACAATAGCATTGGGTCTTATATAAATCACTCAGGATAGCTTTTGTTTCAGTTGAGGAGGAGGAGGAAGAAGATGATGATGATGATATTATTCACTTGTGTTGATTAAAAACAATTCTACTCCTAGTACATTTACTGTACTCATCAAGATACAAAAGCTTCAAAATAACTGCACAGGGTCATGTTGCACACTGTTTGTCATAATTAGATCAACAGTGAACTCTGTGCCAGTCTTGGCATTTGAATGTACTTCTACAGTGGTTGCTATGGTAAGTAATTATGAACATTCTTTTTTATATTTAAATGAAAATAAAGTTAAATAACATGAAGGAGTACATAAAAATGGTCATATACATGAAAGCTAACATTAAATTTCTGGGGCATAAATGATTTGAATAGGCATTGATTCATTAGGTTATTTTAAACCAAATTCTTTCCTCCAGCTTTAAAAGAAATCAGCACATGTTCAGGTCCACTGTTTACATAAAATATGGTTACAGCAGAAGTGATAATAGAAATCAATTACATAGCTATTCTTTAAAACCTTAAATAGTATACCTCAGTACCAGAACACAGAGAGGAGAGAATGATACTATGGAGGACAAAAGTCCCAGGACCACAATATAAGACTATAAAATCCTCAGACTTTCTGATAAGAAGTATCACCTTTAATACTCTTTTTCAAAGTGGATATGCAAACCTCATTTACCAGCCACTATCAATCCAGGACTTTGATGAAGCTTTCAGATTGCCAGTGTTAAAATCTGTCTCAGTTGGCTGAGTGACACCTATTATTTAGACATGGGGCAAGGCCATCTTCCACAGTGGAAATAGTTTTCTATTACTTGGGGCCAATAAAAGTAGGTATAGAGAAATGAATGACAGATCATTTAGCAGATAGTACAGGACATGAAAAAGAGAGATAACTTTTCCTAATTAAGCAGGCAGAAAATATTCAAAATTATTTTCGTTTAAATTGGAACTTTTTAAATACCTTCTTTATTATTATGTTCCATTCAATAAGAACAAGTCTAAGTTCATGTATTCACATAGTAGTTATTTGTCTAATGTTTCAAGGTAATGAAATCAGTGCCTTTGAGAACCCAACCTGTAATGTATATATCACTGAAGCGTCAGAAAACAGGAGGTTATGGTACCTATAGGAAACTGAGAGTGTATACGTAGCCTTAATCCTTCAGATTCAACTTATTTTGATCAGTTAGTGGGTAAATGAAGCACATTTAGAGTCAAGATTTTGAGCTATCAATTTTGATAGGTCTGGTAAATTGTGTGGCTAAATGTATGCTGGGCCATTTTTTTCTCATCTCCTCTGCCCTTTTTGATGGTTGTTAAATGTCTAACCAATTTTTCCAAAAGATTATAACTTTATTATGAAACCTCTTACACCACTTTACTTTTCGTCACATCACTTAGTAGGTGACAGTACAGAATATTTGTGTTTTCTTTCCTCATGAATAGTCTTTCCATTAAAACATAAGCTTTGTGAGCATAAGGATTTTGTTTTGCTTTTTCTCTGTTCAAAAAAAAAAAAGGAACAGTTCGCATGTTAGGTACTTAAATAATAAATGAATAAATAGACTAACATTTTAAACAGGAAGAGATATTAGATACATTATTAAAAATTCAAAGTACAAATTAGAGAACATGCATGGTTTCAATTTTAAATGGTATTTTATCAAGTTTTTGAACATAGTGTATCTTCAAATGAAAAGATACATAGAAAAAAATGAATGAAGCATATTTCCAAACACTTGTTAAGCAGATGTCCTAACTATTAGCTAACACTCATACCTGAAGAATTGGCTAATTTTCACTGTTAATTCTGTAAGACACAATAGTGAACATTATCTGTGAATATGAAGAATGTACTCACAAATAAACCTGAAGGACTTATTATCTGAGATGCATGCTACGGAAAGCCACAAGTATGTCCAAAGAGCACAGTGTGAAGGAAATTTTTCTTAGAAAAAAGTAGAAATCCACATTAGATACTTGGATGTAGAGTTTTCTGCTCTTGGAAACATGAGGCAGGAATTGGAATCAGCTCATTGGTGAAAGTGCCATTGCTAGGAGAGCTCTATGTCTGAATTGTTAGTTTAAAAGAATGTTTAATGTAAGCTTTGTTGTATTACTTTACATGTGCATATGTCCACAGTACAGAATGCAAAGGGTGCACGTAGAATGAGAAGTAACTTCTTGTGGAGTGTTGGTTAGAGAGTAGTTGAGACAGCACTATCTCAAATCGGCAAGTATGAGTACTTCCTCTTCATAACTCACCACCTCTAATTTTGTCTAGGTCAGAGAAAAAAAATTTCTTTGTGGCAATAACTTTTACAGCACTAAAACAAAATAAAAAGAATAAAGAATACATAGATCCTTTGTTAAACTACTTGTCAGCATAAATTGAGATTAATCATAGCAATAAAACAAGTACCTAAGATAATCTAAATTTGTTTTTTGAACAGAAGTGATATTAAGTTACATTGCTTGAATTAGTGGGTATGAGAAATATGATCTTTCAAAAGATGTGGGGAAAAAAGGAATTGAACAAAAGAGGTTGAAAGAGTTAAAAGATAAATTTCAAATTTACTATGATTCTCAAGTAACAAGAGTCACTACTAGCACATCAAATTCTATCTACGTAGCAATGCTCTTTCCACGCACTAAATTTCATACTGAAATTTCTTTCTCTTCTTCTCTTTATTCATCCTTCTCTCTCTCCCTCCCACCTTTTCCTCCTTCCCTTTCATCCTTCTTTCCTTCCTTCCTTCCATCTTTTCTCTCAAAATTCCTATTTCCTGCAAACATCCTGCATGTTCCTCCTGCAGTTACCCATGAAGTCATTTCAGGTGGACATCCAGGATTAGGACATGTGCTTAGTAGCAGGACAGTGACTAAATTAGTATGCACATTTAATTTAGGGTGAAATATTTAAAATCTTATTGTCACAAAACTAGTTTACATTTTTTAGATAGTTTAGCTTCATAAGTAACAAAATATTGATTTGCTTCCTGGATATATGTATTTATCATTTAGTTGAATCCATATTACAAAGGGAAAATAAAAAAAACAACCATTTATCAATGTCTTCAATTTCAACAGCTATTCTCAAAAGTTTTGGTTAAATTTTTTATTGTAGCTTTATGGTTCTACATAGTAGTTGGTTCCTCCTAACAAACTCATTCATACATGGAAATTGGTTTCATATCAAAAGTTTTAACATACATAATTCTTTTGGTATTTTAAACAGTGCCCAACTTACACAATACTTCAAATTGATTAGCAAGTAAGAAATATTTCAGCAATCATCACATTTCAAAATTTCCTTCACTATTCCACTTTATTTCTATATAGAATTATAGTTTAACTATTTCTTATTTATTAGATAATGTTTTCATACAGTTAAATGGACAGAGAAGTGTAGTGTTTGATACATTTTGAAAAATGTATTCCTTACCAACCCAAAGAATAATCAAGGAATCAAACATTTCTAACATCTCAAAAAATTCCTTGGATAATGTTTGTAATTGATTCCCGCTTGAACACCAAACATAACAACTGTCTGCATTTCTCTCATGATGAGTTTTGCTTAATCTTAAATTTCATGAATTTAATCATACTGAATGTGCATGTTTGTTGTCCAACTTCTTTAACTCAAACTTTTGAGATTCACTCATTTTGTTGAGAAAATAAGCAATTAGTTTCTTCTTATTTGATGGCAACTATTACGTTCTATGAATATACACACTTGTTTATATATTTATTCTGCTACAATTGGACATTTAGATTGTTTCCAATTGCATGTCTATTACAAAGTTGTTATGAAAACACTGTGTAGGTCATTTGTATACAAAAATTTTAATTTGGTAAAACTATTAGGGATGTTCTTGGTTTAATAGATGGTGCATTTTTAATTGAACTGCAAAAAAAAACTTTATTGATAAATTTTGGTGATTATGTGATTTTACATTTTCACCTTGTATATACTAGATTTCCAGTTGCTTTCCATTTTTGACAACCTGTTTTTGTCATTGTCTTAAGGGTTTTTTTTTAATTTTTTTTGGTTGTCAATAAACCTTTTATTTATTTATTTATATGTGATGATGGAATCAAACCCAGTGCCTCACAATACTAGTCAAGCATTCCACCACTAAGCCACAACCCTAGCATTGTCTTAAGTTTTATAACATTAGCCCTTCAAGGAGAGTGAGAGGAGTGGTATCAATTTTGGTTTGAATTTGCATTTTACCAATACTATTAATACTGACACATTTTATGAATTTATTGATCAGTCTATCTCCTTTTGTAATGTATTTGCACAAGTCTTATCCATTTTCTTTTTCACATTTGGGTATATATTTTGTTTGTTCATAATATTTGGTTATGTAAATTTCTTATATATTTGTATAATTTATTAGTGAAGTATACATATTATTGATAAATACTTAATTCAACTTAATGTCAGAATGCTGTTTTTTGGTGAGCAGATACAAATCATTTTATATGATTATTGTTTTCTGTAGAAAACTTTACCATGAAAATAGTCTCATGAGATACTGCATATATTGACTCCTATTTTCTGGTTTATGGTCTAACTTGAATACGTATTTATGTTTAATGTAGCTAAATATTGATGATCAGTTTATCTTCTATATAACTATATACATGCTTTAGCAGCATTTCTTGAGAGTATTATTCTCTAGTAAACAGACTGGCCGTGTTTATACAAAATCAATCAAAAATCTCTTTCTAATTTTTCTGTTATGTTTTATTAATTGATTTTTTTATCCTCCCATTGACAAAAAAAATTACATAATTTTCTGTACAGAAAATTTCTATAATATTCTACAACAAATCTATAAGAAGTCTGCATAAGTCATTCACCTTTTTATGTTTAAGATTATTTTATCTAGTCTTGGTTTTTAATTTCATAATAGTTTTAAATTAATTTTTATTTATTTATTACTATTTATATATTTATTTGGTATTGGTTATTGAACTCAGAGGCACTTAACCACTGAGCCACATACCCAGTCTTTTATTATTATTTTTTTTATTATTATTATTTTTTTTAGTTGTAAGTGGACACAATACCTTTATTTTACTTATTTATATGTGGTGCTGAGGATCAAACCCAGGGCCTCACACATACTAGGTGAGCACTACACCACTGAGCCACAACCCAGCCATATTCCAAGTTCTTTTTATTTTATTTATTTATTTTTTTTATTTTTGAGTCAGGTTCTCATTAATAAAATTAGGGCCTCACTAAGTTGCTAAGGCTGACCTTGAACTTGCAATCTTCCATCCTGAGCCTCCTGAGGCTCTCCAATGACAAGCATATTCCATCACAAACAGTTTAAAGTAACTTTATCTTATGGGAACAACATAAATGAGTACATTGATTAGAACTGTAGTGAGCCTGTAGTCAACCTGAAGATCACTGACTCTTAACTGAGATTTTTAAACCAGAATCATATTGCAGATCTTCCTCTATTTAGACTCTCTTTAATCCTGTCAGTGATGATTTGTAGATTACATTTTCCAGGTCTTGCTCACTTTTCATTTAATGCTCCCCTAAACACTTCATTTCTCAGGTTATTTAATATTTTAAATTTTATTTTTCAAACTTCCTTGATAGCATAAAAATTGTTTGTTTCTTTTGTTATTAGATTTTTATCTTGTAAACTTACTGGATTTAAGTTTTAGTTTTAATATGTGTTTGCACACTAGATGCTATTGAATTTTGTTTACACAATCATATTTTCTACAGAGGGACACAAATTACTACATATTTTTAATACTTTTACTTGCATGATTAAATGAATAAATTAAATCTTTTTCTTTTTTGATAGAAACATGTAAATATTTAAGATTTTCTCTAAGTTAAATGTATTTGCTTGCATCCCACTAAATTTTCTATATATTTGTTTTATTTAGTTAAACATTTTTAACTTTTCTTGCCATTCTTATTTAATAAGTACATTATGTGGAGTTATGCTAATGCTAATTCAATTCCACAGAATGGATATCACCTATATGTTTTGGTTATTAAAAACTGTGCTACTTATCTCTGATAATACTCTTTATCTTAATAAATACTTTCTTTTATATGAATGCATTCATCATTGACTTTCTTATGATTATCTTTTGTATGATATATCAATCTCCTTTCTTTCAAATTTTCTATTACTAAAAATGATTAGTTTGATTATTTTGGGATATATTGCTTTAAACCATTCAATTCTGACTGTCAGTTTTATCCCTCACTATTACTAGTAGATCTTTAAAAATAGAAAATACGGTCCTATTACTTTTGTAATACATGTATTTAGCCCAGCATTTAAGAATCTACAGTCCCTTCAGTATTACACATTGAATAAATATATAATTAGAGAGAAGAAAGAATTTTTTTTCTAATTCTGAACATACTATGATATCATACTCACCTCATCATATAAATAGGCTTCAAGTCTCCTTAGCTAGTCATTAAGAGAAAATATCTCTCACATTCTTCAAGCTTATACTAAGAACCACTTAAAATTTTTTATCACATTACTTATTGACTTTGTGTTTGGTCACCAATTTATTAATGGATACAACTTTCAGTTAGATCTGGAAGATTTTATTTTACACGATTTATCAATAATGAAGATTATAATTAACAAGGATGTCTTGAACAAAACTAATGCCTGTAGCAAAAGTCAACAAAATACCAAGATGTTATAGGATAACTCATGAAAGTATATCCTCCTAGAGTCTAGTCAGAAAGAGAAGAAATAGTACCCTACCTAAATTATCTCCATTCATGAATATTATATATATTTATATTATATATAGTTTACATATTTACATAATACATAGCACACTCTTACATATATATTTACATATATATAACTGTTTGCTAAAGGTTAAATATATAGAATTTGCTAAAAGTTCTGGTCATACATGTTATTTTTTCATGATTGTTAAATAGAACAGGTATTTTGAACCAAAAATGCTAATAATATTGAAATATGGTAAGTATCTTGAAATACTTGAAGATTCTATTTCTTCTTAACTGTTACAATTTTTTAAGTGGACAAATAAATGTAAATTAAGATATATTATGAGTCAATAGAACTGCTTAAAAATGTACCAGAAACTCCTCTTCATGGAAAATTTTCAATCAATACAGATAGGGAAAGACAAAATTTTCAACATGCTTACCCACACTCCTAGACAAACTTTACTTGAAATGTGAACCCTTGAATCCTCTAAAGTCTTTTTTAAGATATTTTATTCTGTGTTCAAATTATGGATCAACTTTTTGAAAAAAAGATATGTGTATATCTGCTTGAAAATGTTAAATGACATTGGCATTAAAATGCACAGAAATTCAACATCTCATTTTCCAAAATCACATAAAGGAGATTTTTGAAGCACTTATTCATAGCTAAATATTCTACAACAGGACAAAATTGGATTCTCTGTATAGCTACATGCACAGTAGCAAACATTTCAAACACATGATTTTTGTGCTATCAAATTTCTTAAAGTAGCAAAACTGTCTTCTTTACTTTTCAGACAAAAAAATAAAAAATAAAAATGTGATAATGGCCATAAATATTATGATTTATAATCAAACCTCGCCTTCAAGCCATAAAAAAGTGAGCAGAAAAAAAAGTATGACATGATCACATTCATATGTAATGTCTAAAAATCTAAAAAAAAGAAGTAGAGAGTAGAGTAGCACTTACCAGGGGCTGGTGTAACTGGATCCATAAGGATGATAAGGTGTTAGTGAAAGGATACAAAATTTCAGCAAGTTTGAAGGAACAATTTTAAAAAATTAATTATACCCAATAGTGACTATAGTTAATAATATATAATTATATCCTTGAAAAATGCTGAGAGTGGATCTATAGCATTTTCAACCACAAAAATAAATATGTGAGATAATTCTTATATTAAGTAGCAAGACTTACTCATTCTGCAATGTATAAATATTTCAAAACATCATAATATACACTTAAAACATACACAATTTAATCTTTCAACTTAAAAATAAATTTTAAAGAGGAATGTGAGTTTGTCCTCAGTGCCAATGAGTAAACTGCCTCCTGCTCTGGACTGTAAATCATTTCAGTGTTTTAATATCAACATGACCTCAGTGTGAAATACAAAACTTAAAATTATCAAAATGCTTAGCTATTATAAAATGCTCCACAAATAAATACAGTAGAATGTTTACAAAACAAAAGCAAAAAAAGTATTAAACCTTTACATATGCACAACAGCATTGTTACTTGCAATAGAATTTTCATATTCTAACAATGCTGTATTAAATAAGTAGGAATTAAAATTGAAAAAACAAAGTACTGTATTTTCTTGGACTATCTAAAATATATACAGATATGTTGTTCCTATCCTCAGGAAAAGTTACAAAATAAATTGATTTAATGTTCTAGTGCTCATAGATAGTTAGGAACAAATTCCCTTAAAAATATAAAAAACAAGAGAAAATGTATCATTGATATTAGCAACAATTTGAAGGTCATAATAAACTCTGAAGGTCAATTTGTTGAACCACAGTTCATTGCTTTTGCTGTATGCTGGAATGAACTGGATGTTTTGCTGCAGCCTATTTCAATCAGGAGTTAACTTGTGAATAATCAAGAAATACTTCATGAATACTTCTAAGTTCCACTTTCCTAATCCCAAGGTGTGATAGGGTGCAGTCAACCATGGTGATTCAACTTGGAGCGGTTATTATCAGATAGAAAACATGACGGTAGGCTGAAAGGAGCTGGAACCTTAAAGGCATCAAATGTTCTACCAAATACAATATGCACTTTTCCATTTGTGTGTTTTCTCAGAATGCATAATTTATACTCTATGGTTGAACCTCTGGTGTCAAAGTCACGTGAACACACTATGAAAATAAAAGAGTAAATATTTCTCATATTTTGTATCATTCCTATATAATCACATAATCAGCCATGCATTATATTTTTGGCCTTTTTCTTTTTTTCCCCTTATGGAAACTGTCTACAGACTTCCCTGACAGAGAATAAAGCTGTATTAAGCTAACTGCCTAGATTTCTGCCTCAGGGATCCAGGGCCATTTATGAACAATGAAACTAATACAATTTGGCAGGGAAATGGGATCACAAAATTAAAGATTTGTTAAAAAAAAAAAGACTAGGAGTTAACACAATGTTGCTGTTGAAGTCCTATATTTACATATTAAAGAGGTTCTGTTCTTTTGTCTTTCCTTGGAGACAGTGAGCATTTTATGATCACTTACAATTATATAAGTGAACTCAGTAGGCTCAGAGATCCACTCAAGTCTTTCCAGTTTATTTCTTGGAGTTCAGATGGCATTTTTGCTATGAAAGAGCCACCCTGAATAAACTGGAAGGATATGCTGGGTATTAACATGTAAATGAGAGAATCAAGCATAACTGTCTGATATGGTAATTCTTCTCAGACTTCTTTTTTATGCAGGATATCTGTGAAGGATTTAAACATCCACAACTGAGTTTGATTGTCAACAATATGAGATTATAATATTTCATGCTAATGTATAAAACTACATTTTAAAAGTTTCCAGTTTATTTTTCTCTGTATGCTGTGTGCAGACTGTTAAAATTGTCTGATGGTCATAGCACATTAAATGATGCATAGATCAAGACAGAGTATGCCCCAAAGCAAAAAGAAAAGTGGACCTTTGTTACAAAATGGGATGCAAATTCCCTGCAAGAGTTCAATATTGTATATGGAGGGAAAGAGCTGATAGTTGACTATCAACAAAGACTTTCTGATCTTTTGCATTTCAAAGCAGAACAAAGCTCACAGGGAGAACTATTTCTTCCATTCATCAGTGTAGTCAGTATCTTTCAGAGTGTGTAGGACTTTATTCCTGAAGAATTTTAAAGGTATACTAAGATCTTTTGAGAAAATGAAAAAAAAAATACTTAAAACTGGTCCACTTACATGAGTTTCCTTATCTCAGAGAGCCACTGCATAATTCTGCCCGTGCCTCCATTTGGGGCAATTCAAATATCAAGAACCAATCCCAAGGAGCTTATTGACTTCTCCTTATGTGCTTTTCGAAGAAGAAATGCTGTAAAACTTTTGTGTCACTCATGCCCCTCCAGGTGCATTGGCCCAGGAGTTCCAAATCTTTTATTCTCCATTTAAATAAAATTCCTGCATCCCTGGTGATGTTCTTTTCTTCCACTCTGTGGACCAGGAACCCAATCCCTATTCCTGCTAGTAGCATTAATATGTCTACTGTGTATTTATTCTCAAAGCAATACTTGTATAAGAAAACCTCTTGTGGCCATATCTGAATGCATTCTCTATGGTGGTCATTGAAAGGATACTCTCAGAGTCCACACCAAGTCCAAAGACCACGTTATGCACCAGAAGCTCACACAAGAGATTTATTGTAGGTAACATGAGGCAAAATGACAAGGCTGTCCCTGCAAGAAGAGCAGCTTTATAGCCCACCAAAGGAATTTCATAAGCTGCTTAGGAGTTAAACTATGGTGGGGTTGGTCCTTTAGCAGGGGTTGGTTCTTAGGGAAAGTTAAGCAGCATTGCCTCAGAATCAAAACTTTGGATTCTCTAGATAAAATGGCTCCTGACCTAAAAATGGTGAATCTGATGCCAATTTTGATCTGATGCCAATAGACCTAACCTACACAAACTCTCCCTCCCTGACTCCCCTATCCGATGTATAAGTAGAAGACAGGTTTCCATCTCTACTGGGTCACCCTTAACTGGGTAAACTTGTGTTATTGTTAAACTGGTTCTAGTTTCTCTTTATTTCCATCTTTTGATTCTTTCCTTACAATAGAATATTTATAAAATCCTAATTTACCATTAGTAGGCCATTTATTTTAATCAAGATATAAATGCATTCCCAAAATACATTAGATTTTGTTACTGAGAGCTCAGTCCTTGTCCCCAATGCCAATCTAGTAACAAGGACACAGTTTTGACAAAAAGAAGAAAAATCACCTCTTTAAAAACTCCCTGTTCCTGCCAACGGACAGAATCACAGCCTCCTGAGGAGAAACAACTATGGCACCTGCTTCTTTAACATTGACCTCCACTGTTTTTTCTGTATCACCACCCAGGCTTACCTATCTAGTGGTCGAGGGAAGCACTGGAAGCAAACATAAAAACAGCCTCAAGAGGCTGTGATTCTGACCATCCGCAGGAACAGGGAGTTTTTAAAGATGTGATTCAAAGGCTACATTTTACATGTATGCACATTCATATAAATGAAAAAGTTCATATAAATTTCTCTGTTGGAGTTGTAACTCACTTGTTATTACTTTGGGAGAAAGGCATTGCTGAGATCTTCTGGTAACATCCTCAAAGTCTGGATTACTTTGTTCCATATGATGGGTATGTACTCAAGGACAGATAAATTTGCCTAAAAGGGGAAAGAAAGGTAATCCTCTTCTTTTTGAGATTAGGGAGGGAAGAGATTAGGGAGGAGCAAGGAAAGAAGGAGAGAAAGAAACAAGTACATTTTAAAAATAAGTTGCAATGGCAGAGCAGCAAGGTCTATATTCAAAGCATAAAGTGGACCACTGTTACAACTTTAGATCTAACCACATAATCACCTGTTTTACTAAGATGAAAATATACAATAAGAACAAATATTACTTATTTTATGGTAACACTTAAATATCCTACAGATACATAAATATAAACATATATTAGAGCATTACACTTAGAAACCTTTGAGTAACTTTGCTAGAAATACACTGCGTGAGAAGTTCACAAACTATGCCACACATAGGAATCAACAGTGCTTAGCTCCCATCATAGTGATATGGGGTGAGGTCTGGGCATTAGGATTTTAAACACTACCTATGCACCTTTAAAACTACTATTGCAAACTTTCCTAAGAACCTACTCATTGCACTTACATAAAATATTAACAAAACTGATCAAACTTTCCAATAATCACAGATTCTTGTATTACCACTGATTTTTTTGCTTCACCATTTTTGATGTTCAATCTTAAACTTTTATGTTTGCTTCCAATGCTTCCCTCTACTACAATATAAATAAGCAAGAGTGGTGATACAGGAGAAACAGTGGAGGCTATGATAAAGAAGCAGGTGCCATAGTTGTTTCTCCTCAGGCAGATTCTCTTCAGGGAGAAAATGATTTGTATGCAAGTTCATATAAATGAACAAATGAAGCAAGCCAAGCAAAGTTATTATTTCAAACTGGCTAAATCTTGGGTTTAGAGCTCTTCATCTAAATCACTGCATATTACACACACACACACACAAAAAAAAAAAAAATACCTATTGCTTAGCCTAATATTAGTAGAGAAAAGTTCTCTCAATCATACAATCATATACCTATCTTGAATTAAGTACAGCTTTTGTATAGAAAGGATATAAATCGAATTATTAATGGAATTATCAATCACAAAATATCAGGTTATTAGCAAAATTATGGGCTAAATTTATTCATATCTTATTGCAAATATATATACATCTATATATACATATATTCATTCCAGAACATAGATATTGAGATATATATATCTCCTGAAAACAATGCATGAAAACAGGACACAAACAAATTTTGGTAGGTATTTGGAGGAAGGAAACTAAAGTGTCAGATTATCATGTAAATTTAATATTTTTTTAATATATAAAGGTTTATTTTACATTGTATCAGCACTTTCAATATACCAATCGCCTTAAGACTTTTCCCAAAACTGTTATAATTCTCTCAAATACATTTTAATTCATCTTCAAAAGGTATTTTTATACTCCAAGTTTTAAAAAGAACATGAAATAGATTCTATTCCTGTCTGGCCTTCCTAAGTTTAGAGTTCTTTTCTATTAAATGATTAAAAATAATTTGAAATAACAAAAAAGCATCAAGTAATTCATCTTTTGAACATGTCAAGGTTCTTTAAAGCTAAATTGCTTTAAGTAATAGTCAGTTTCAATTACAAATTAACTTTGATTTGTTGCTGTTCTTGTCTGTGGCATTTGACTAGAATACATAACCGTGGTCGATAAATTCTAGTCTCAAACCTACATCTGGCAATTCATTAGGAATCATCTTTGACAGACATAAGAAAACATAAAAAGAAACAAGAATAATTCTTCCATGTAAAGTTTCCTTAATTAGAAAAGCCAAGTTCAAAAACAAATTACCTTTTCATATTTTAATTTTAACTGAAAAGTAATTAAAATTAAAATGTATTCAAATTTTTGTGCTTTGTGGCTAATGTAGGGCTCCTTTTAAAATGTAGGAAAGTTAAAATAGTTTTTATAACTAACAAGTATTTTAGTAACTTATACTTCAAATCCCTTTGCTATATAAATGCTCACCATTTGACCTTTTCATGCTTCTACAGAAATAGGATGAATGGGGCTTTGTGGTATGAGTTCGGATCCCAGTACTTGGATGCTTGCTGACATTTTTAACCTTGCAATGGAAACAAACTATTGTTTCCAAAAGAAAACTTGCTCTGTGGAGCTCACGGTATTTCTACTTATCCTTTCTTGTTATGTCATTATCCTCACAGTTTATATGCAATTATTTAAATTATGTATACACTAGGAACTTCTATATATTGTTGATAGAAGAAAGCTTAAATAATGTTATTATCAATGATTCCTACATGCCCACATAGAACATTTAACACAACCACTTTTCTTGTTAGCTGGGCTTCAGAGATTTTCAAGAAATTCAGCTTGAACAGTAACATTCACTCCTCTACAGTAAATCATTCTCACATATAGTTCTTAGATTTGCCTATACATCATTCTGAAAACTAATATTCTAGTGCTTTATTCTTTACTTCAGCAGCATCTTCTCTTTGCCATCTTACTGATCTATTGGGAATCATTGAATAACTACTTTCTCCAATCATATTTTCTATTATATTATACTTTTTGGTTATTTTTACATAGGTCTTATATACCTTTTATCTAAAGAGTGAGAGCAATGACATACGTACACATGCTCTTTTAGCTACATCATTTCTATTGTACTTCAAATTCAGTGTGTTAAAAACTACTTTCCCCATTCCAACATTTAGGATACTGAGCTGTGAAAATCATCTAACTGTAGACTGTTGCCATTACATATTTCATGATCTCCAGACTTATACAAGTGAGTTTTCTGCACTATGTGTCCATCCTTTGAAATGTCTCTCATTCTGTAAAAATGTCACTAAATTGGAGTAGTTGAAGGAGATTGACCATGTATCCTCTTTTCTGTAACTCTGGTATAGACATGTCCTACCCTAAGATAGATGGAATCATAAGTCTTCCAAACTTAATCTCTCTCATCAAACATGCATTTCCTTTACAAACACCATCAATGAAAAAAATCACTTCTAACAATAATTAAATCTTACTTTTTTCTTTCTGTATCCTAAGTATTTTGTTATTATTCCATTTAATTTTCACAGAATTTCTCATAAAATGGGTAGTATTATTAACATTTCTCACTTAAGGACAGGTGACAACTAAATAATCATTCCAAGTTTATATGAAAAATTTGAGGCATAGTAAAATGGATCTAATATCATACATGTGTCTAATAACAAGAGTTTTCAATATTAAGAGTTAAAATATTTCTACCTCCTAAACTCACACTTATAATTTTTTTAGCTTGAAAATTTCAAGACTAAGATTTATTTACTTCCATGATGAAATGAAAATATGAATTTTATATATGGTCTTTACTCAGCATTAATTGTATACATTATGAACTGTGATTTCCCTCTTTTAAAATATTAATAATCAACTGCCTTCATCATTTTTTGAATAGCTCATGATTTCTCAGTGACTTATGATACTAAGTCTCGTGGTCTTATTAATTAATTCTTTCAAAAATACATAAATGTGTAGGTTCTCCATTCTGTTCCACCTATTAATTTATATATTCTTAAATTGATAACCTACATTATAATTATTAGGGCTTTATTGTATTTATTCAAATATATATAAAAGAATACTCCCTTAATATGACCATCCTTCTTCAAAACTTCACAGCAATTACATATTAAAAAGTAATTATTGCATTGAAACTTGTTCAGGTCATGTGGGACATCTTCCAGCACTAGAGGTGGGGAAAAATATTATTTTATTCTAAATTTAGAAACTATAAAAATCTCATGGATTTCAAGATTCAAATTAAACTTTAATCATCAAAAATTCAAGTTTAATTTATTCTTATTAAATCACAGAATTTTAGATATGGAAGGACTTTTAAAGATCATCTGGTTGAACTAATTTTTTTTATCTGAGAAAACTGAAACTCAGAAAGGTAAAGTAATTTGCAGAACACCATGTATTAAGTGGAAGAGAAGGTAGTGATGTTAAATCTATTAAGAAAGAAAATAGAAAAGATTCTACTTCTAATTCTCATGTTATTTAATCTAGCATTTACTTTTTCCTGATTCTAAAATTCATTAACAAAAGAGTTAATGATAATTCAATGTATAATCACAAGATGACATTGGTTAGCTAATGAAAATAATTCAGAAACAATTAAAATGTCTTACTTTGTGCTTGAGTATTTGTATTTGAATAGTTTACTGTGAATTAAATCTCAGAAGTGAAAAATAGGAATTGTACTTCTAGTAAAGGAAGACTAGTTTTTTCTAGAGCAATATTCTCAATCAACAGAAGATTTAAATAAGCAAACACCATACATAAAAATGTGAGAGAGCTAAAAGAGTATGAACTTGTAGATCTCTTGTTTTAGACAGAAGAAAAGGGGGTCTGAGAGTTGAGCCAAAACCTTTAGCCATACTTCTCAACACCTACTGAGTCCAAAGGAGCAGATAGATGAGAGGCTCAAAAGCAAAGCAGTCCAGGTGCAGTGGTACACACATGTAACCCCAGTGGCTTGAGAGGCTGAGAAAGGAGGTTCACAGGTTTGAAGTCATCCTTAGCAAATTAGGAAAGCTATAAGCAACCTTGTGAGAGCTTGTCTAAATATAAAAAGGGTTCAGGGGTTGAATAACCCTGGGTTCAATCCCCATTACCCAACCCCCTAAAAAAAAAAAAAAAAGCTTCACTCAGAGTAGACTTCCTGGCTTCTCAGTGGAGTAGAAGACATACTTTTGTATGTATGATTTTATGTGAAAGAGGAACACTGACACTGTCCAGGATTCCATAGGTAATCCTGACATGCTTCATTTTATAAACAAGAATTAAATAAAATTGTACAACTCTTTTCAAAGATAGCCCAGCTTCAAACCATCTGAACACCTGATCCATTTCTATTCTAACCTGTCTGGATAGAGCAGAGATAAAGACATGATGGAGGAAGGTAACACTTACCTAGATTCTAAAATCATCTATTCAGATTTTCATGGAGACTGTGAAAACACAAATATGAAACAAGATGTTCAAAAAGGAGAATGACCAATAGTAAAGATAATAGAGATAATAAAAATAGATTTACAGAAGTTCCAATGAAGTTAATAAATATGAATATGATTTATGCTTCAAGAAATTAAAGAATGATATGGAGAATTTCATTTAGTATGAGAAAACCACAAAAATCATAGAAATAAATAATAATAACTAAAGATATGTCATCAATATGTCATTCAAAACAGTCAATATTTAAAATTCTTAGTTTACTAAAAAAATTGAATAAAATTATTCAGAGTGGCACATGAAGAGAAGGAAAGGAAGAAATAACTCAAAATTACCAGTGTTTTAGTCAGCTTTTCCTCTGCTATTACTAAATGATCTGACTGGAACAATCGTGAAGGAGAAAAATTTTATGTGAGGGCTCACGGTTTCAGATCTCTTACTTGATAGCAGGCTGGATCCCTTTTTACAGGCTCAAGGTGAGGGAGAACAACATGGCAGAAGCATGTGGCAGAGAGAAGCAGCTCATATGGTGATCAGAAAGCAGAGAGTGAGAGCGTCTTCACTCTCCAGACAAAGAATATATATTCCATAGCTGTGCCTTCAATGAACCACTTTCTCCAGCTATACCCTACCTGCCTCCAGTTACCATTCAGTTATTCTTATCAGGGATTAATTCACTGGTTAGGCTGAGACTGTAACATAATAAATTCTCCTCCAAATCTTCTTACATTGTCTCACATGTGAGTTTTTTGGGGACACCTCACATCCAAACCATACAAACAGGAAAAGACAAAAGACTTAATAACCACATATAACTTATCTTCAGTCTGAATTCCCCCCAAAAACATGAAGCCATATTTTATATTGGAGGACACAGAAGTGTAAAATTTTCCAAAACTGATTTAAAAAACACACAAAACTATAAATTTAAGAAACATTACAATTCTAAGCTTGTAAAATTATATCAAATGAACCCCAGTATTATATATGACTAAAAGGCACTAATCAAAAAAAGAAAGAGCTCACATTTAATGTAATTCTTCAGGCAAGAGGAAATGGTCTCAGATGGAAAGATGAAGATATAAGAAGGGAAGAATAGATAGTTGATTACTTCTAAATAAGAGTTGAGTGTATAAAACAAAAATAACATCTTGTGGAGTTGATCAATTTATAATAAATATAGCACAAAGTGAAAATGGGGGTTAAATGGTGTTAATGTATTTTGGACTCTGTATTTTTATAAGAGGTAAAATCTACCATGAATACACAAATCTCATTGTGTTCACATCTAATACCATACTGTGAATACCTATAATTGTTAAGTAATATGCATATGAGAAACAGGAAAAATGTGGTCACAATGTGAACTTTTAACATACTTCTTTCAGTCACTTAAACAGAAATCCTTCAAAAAATGAATATTTATTTAACATGATTTTCCATAAAGAAATATTGACTTCTCTCCAATATGAAAAGAAGAGGAATTTTATGTAGAAAGTATATTTCTAACATTTTTTTATCTCTATGTAATTCTTAGGAATGAAGTTTATATAGATAGAAGTTATTCTGGCTATCCAAATAAAATGTAAACGTATGAGTTTTCAGAGGAACACCATGCTTGACCTTCAAGACATAAAAGGAATCTACATGAGGTTTTGCCAATCTCTGAGCAGTAACAGCAAGCTCAGTTCCTTGAAAATACACCCTTTCCTAAAAGCAGTTCAATCACTTTCCTTACCAGGCTTTGGATGATCCCCCACAAGTAGGTGAGACATTTCTCACAGAACTAACAGTACTCTACCAATTATCTTCAAATAAATATTAATTTCTTCTTCAGCCTCTAGATTTCCCACCTGAAGCCTGCAATTAGGTGATAGGCTGAATTTTACAATTCTGCTTTTATATGTTCCTTTTTCAATTCCAAGACTGTTGAATTTAATAATCTATTTGTAAATTGTTGTATTTGTACTCTTTAAGTTCTAAGATTACTAACACCACAAAAAACACTTTATATAATTAGAAAACTGCTTATTAACATTGCATATTCATAATTGCATATATATAAATGGGTAAAAAATTTGACACTTAGGAGCTAATTTACTTTATTTCTGACCTAATTCCAAATCATTTCAAGATTTGTAGAACAGAAACCATTGTTATATATTCATATCATGGCAATCATATCATACTATAAATAATACTAATTATGATTACTTAACATTTTCCAAGGTAGATATGACATAGAAGAATTAAGATACTACATATGTTATACTGAAAGATGGTATGTAAGAAAAAAAAGAATAACCTTATTAAGAGGTATATTATGTTTTAAGTCTAAGAGACAAAAGTGGAAGTGCTCTGCAGTACAGATGGTAGGATGAAGTAGAAGCTTGCCATCTTATACATAGCAACTATGAATATCGTACCAAGTACTGAGCATGTAAAAAGAAATCTCCCAAGCACTGCTACAAGGTCCTAGACTATGAAGTAACAATAGATATATTTTAAAAAAATTGAAATTTGAAAGAAGAGATAATCATGTGGTGAAATTTTTTAGAGTTATACCCTAAAGATAAGATTCAGTTGTAACACTCTGCAGAGTATTTGAAACTTCAGTGAAAGTCAGGTCATATTCACAGACCAAAGGAAAAATATTGAGCAAAGTTACAGCTGCAGGATAGTGTAGTGGGCATTATTGAAAAGAGAGAGACAAATAAGAGAAATCTCAACCTCTTTGCATGAATTTTACTTAAGTTCTGCTGACCCATGAATCATATGTATGCACACAGAATACTGAAATAGTGACTCAGCAAAAAAAAATAAAAAGAAAGAAAGAAAAAAAAAACCCCACAAAAAACCTAAACTGAGATTTGAGTTGATTCCAAGGATAGATGCTGCAATAATAAGAAAATAACTTTATCATCTATCTTTATTTTATTTTATTTTTATGTGGTTCCCAGTGCCTCACACATGCTAGGCAAGCATGAACTCAGTGCCTCACACATGCTAGGCAAGCATGCTATCACTAAGCCACAATGACAACCAGACTTTATGACTCTAAAGAAGCTAGTATACTGACATTGAGTGAAGTGAAAAAAAATATATCCACGAAGAAATGTAAAGTAAAAGATTAGTGGGTTATAAGAAATATGAGGCTTTTTCCTTTGTATGACAAGATTTAAGAACACATTAAGGCTAGAATTCTCAGGTTGGAATGAGAAATATGTTTAAGCCACAAGGGAGACACTTGGTATATCAGGAGGGCAGAAGGGAAGCAGCAGAGCTTTGAAATACACATATGTTGATACTGATCTGCTGATTGACTTCATTACTGTGAAGTGGCAGCTAGGCTCTCACAGTCCCCTGGATCATCTTTCTACTTCTCTGACTCCTAGACCAAACATAGGTTCTTAGCTTTCTGTCTAATGAAAGGTCCTTACTTAGTAAGATATCCTAATAACTAAGATAGATAGATCATGGGGTTCCAGTTCATGCTTGCGGGGTCCAATCCACCCGTAGTCTTTGCTCTCTGACAACTACCTGACCTGTAGAGACCAAAACTTACATCAAAGGAACTCAACCATTCAGAGATCATTCAAGTAGTTCCCACAAAAGTGCAAGCCAATCTCAGTAGGAGACACTTTGCTATCTGTATACCTATTTAGTATCTATTTATTTATCCTTTATATTCTAATAGATTTCTAATTTTGTTTATCTGGTTGAATGTTGATGCCACAAAAAAAGGAGGATGAAAAGTAAAATTCTAATTTGCCAAAGAGAGTATTTAAATTATAAAATTGAACTAAAATGAGTATATTGGGCCAAATTAGTCCCAACTTGTCCTGTAAGACATAATAATTCAATTATAAATGTTGATTGAATGTGTATGTGTATGTCATTATGTATTCCTTTATTATAACAATCATTTATGAATCTGTACTGTATGAAGTACCATACCATATCACACACTATCAGAAATTTACATTATTATTTTCAATTCAGTAGAATATTGAATTTTTTACACACACACAAACACACACACATGTACACACACACAGAGACATACATACACAAGAGTTTCCTCTTATGCAAGAGACTTTAAGACCTCCAGTGGATACCTGAAACTCTGGTTAATATCTACCCTATGTAGGTTGAGCATCTCTGATCTCAAAATTCAAAATCCAAACTTTTTTGTTGCTAGAATGATAGCATAGATAAAAAATTACATGTCTAATGTAAAAGTATTGCATAAAATTAAATTTAGAATATGTGCATAAAATATATGTGAAATGTAAAAAATATAAATAAAAAGTTAGCATTTCTGGTTCTAAATATTTCAGATAATGAATATTCAACCTGTTCATGCTATATTGTCCCCATACATACATACCTATAGTCAAATCTAATTTGTAAATAATGCACTTATTAGATTAACAATAACTAATAATTAAAGATAAAAATTATAATAATATGCAATAATAAATATTACATGAGTTCAATCTCTGTTTATTTCTGGCATTTGGCATTTAATATTTTCCATATACAGTTGACTGCAAGAAACTGAAATCAGAAAATAAAACTGAGGATAAGAAAGGACTAATATATACATAGACATAGATGTATTTGACTTACAGTAGAATTATGTCCCAGTAAATATATCATAATTAGCAAATATCATGTTGAAAATGCATACAATACACCTAAACTACATAACTTAGTATGATTTGCATTACATGGGCTCAGGAAACTTATATCAACCTGCAGTTGGCAAAACCATCAAATGCAAAGACTATTTTATAATAAAGTGAAAAATAACTTTTGTACTTTATTGAAAACTCTATTGAAAATGAGAAAGAGAATGGTTATATACAGATACTTTCATATTTCATAAAGTCAAAAATCGCAACTCAAAACTATCATATTTGGGGTGTGTTGTATAGTCAGCTCAAACACACATGCACACACACACATACACACACACACACACACACACACACACACACACACACACTGTAGACTGGATGCCTCAATAACAGAAATCAATTTTCTCGAGGACCTGAAGACCTGAAGAATCTGACTCTGAAAATTGTTGGGTGGTGAGGGCCTTCTATTGTTGGGTGGTGAGGGCCTTCTTCCTGGCTTGCAGAGAGCTAACTCTGGCTATTACCTCAAATGGTGGGAGGGAGTGAGCATTCAATATCTCTTACAAGGGAATCAGATTCATTGTGAGGGACACACCCTTATAACCTCATCTAAACATAATTATGTCCCCAAATCCCAGATTCCAAATACTGTCTCATTGCGGGATACAGCTTCAACATGAATTTTAGGGTAGCAAAATCCAATCCATAGTGCAGAGATAGACAGACATATATCTCATATTTGGGAGTTGTTCTTTATAATGATATAGTGATACTCTTAATAGGAGAAAGCTAAAATATGGGGGCTTTTGATGTTAATTTACTGATAATAGCTTCAAAGTAAATTAAAAATATACAGCCAAGCAGACTATTAAGCAATGGTAAGACAATTCATCTAATATGCCTCTTCCAGGAAGTCTTTAGAGACAGCAGTATTAAAATAAAAACCAAGTAGCAAATTTAAACTGAAGGTAAAAAATGAAAATGTTTAATATCTGACTGTAAAATTTATAGAATCCTTTGAACAATTTAAAGTCATAAAATCAGTATTATTTCACTGGAAAAACAACAACACGTGGATTGGAGATAGTTTAAAGAAGCAAGGTTTATGCAAAAAGATGAAAACAAAAAACTTAAATTTCAGGATTAGAAAATTATATATAGGAATACAGAAAAACTCTTGGAATGATAAAGAGGGTGAAATTTATAATTTCAGTGACAGAGAAAAAAATTCCAGTGATTCTGATTATGTTGAGGGCAGGACAAAGGTCAATGAAGTAGTAGTAGTCTAAAATTAAAGAGTCAATATCTGTGTTAATACATGACTTAAAGGGATTGTGACTATCGTTTGGATCTTCAGCCTCCCCTAAAGCCTATGTGTTAAAGGCTTGATTCACAATATGGCATAACTAGGAAGTGGTGGAACTAAAAGATAGGGTCTAATAGGAGGTTTTTAAGTCACTAGGGAAATAAATCATGGGGATTTATCAAGTCCCCACCAACACCACCCCACCAAATCCCTGTTCAATATTCTTTGCTTCTTAAAGATGAGATAAACATTTCTACTTCACCAAACACTCTCATAGTTATATACTGCCTCACCCTAAAACAATGCAGTGAATTGATCATGATCTGGAGCTCCCAAAAGTGTGAGCAAAAATAAAGTATTTCTTTTTATAATTTGATAATTTGTAAGAATGCAGAAAACTTACACATATAATTAAAAATAAAACCTTGTGCTCAGAGACTTGATGTTTGAAGAATCTGAGACACCTAAGTTAGTATCTATTTTTTATGGTATTCACAGATCAAGATATGCGGTAAGATGCATAGACTTTGTAATCATGGAGACACATGCCATATTTTTATTTGAATAAATTGCTGTTTATAGGTTTCAATTTCCATACTTACAAAATAGAGGTAATAATAAGGTATTATGGAATAGTATTGGGGTCAAGCAGATCTCAGTTTGAATCTTTAAATTATTATTAGCCTTTGAAAATATATTCATATCTTTCTTCAACTTAAATAATAACCATAACACTTAGTCGTAAAATTGGTCAGAGAATTTACTGAGTTGCCAAATTAAAAACAGCTAATAAACTATCTGGCACATTGCAAGAACTCAATCAATATTATTTTCCTTTTCCCATTAAGTAATTTCAAAAGAGCTAAAATAAGATGTGAAACATTTGGCAAGGTATTATCCTTGGAAAGAAATTTCTTTTGTTATAGAAAAATTTGTTTTCATATTTTCAAAGAATAACATTTAAGGTTTCAATTGTTGCATACTAAATGACTTTCCTAATTTACCTAAAGATTTGAAAGGAGACTTCAAAAGAGACATATTCCCTAAGATCAAATATTTAAATAAGAGTTATATGAAATACCAAAACCTTTGAAAATATCTCAGAGGGGCATTCCATTTCTAACTGTGTGAAAGACACCCTGAAGGGACTTCATACTAGACAACAACTTGATCCTAGATAATTTACAGCAAATACACTTTTAAAGCACTGTTGTAAGCAAAGGAAGTGTCCAAGGACAAATAAAAAAAATGCAACAGTGAGGTGAAACTTTCACTTGGAAACTAGTTGCTCTCTGTAAAAAAATAAATAAATAAATAAAAAATAACCATGTTAGATTTGAAATGCAGAAACTAATTCAGAAACTTTCCACAAGACCTAGAGAAGAGGTGGTTCTGGAAGTATCCCATGAGTCTATAACATTGAGGATAGTTAATGGGAGTTCAGGTTGGTTGCTTCCCTGGGTCCTGAAGAAGAAACCCCAAATCTTCTGGGGAAGAAAATCACCTTATTCTGGTTTCTTAAAGATGAAAACAGAGAGGTTCATCACAATCAAAAAGTTGTCCCTGATGAAAAAGACTAATGAAAAAGTAAAACTTCTTGAAAGACTGATACAAAAGTAAAGAAATACAACAAAAAATATATAATATTGAAAATTTAAAAAGAAAATGTGCTAAAAATGTGCATGGATTAGAAAGTTAATAAGTATTATGAAAATCTCGATAGCTAAAAGATTAAAACATTATACTTAAATATTCTTAAATAAATTGAAATATTAATTTAATAAAATTATTTGCAGAATTAAGAGAAAACATATTTTTCTTTATAAATTAAAACTATGACTAGAATATTTTTACAAAGAAGATAACTGGCTCAGATACAGGAGAGTTTAAGGTCACTTCAAGTACTTTATAATTACAGTCTTAAGCAAGGCATAAGCAAAATAAAATAAAAAGTACATAAACACAAACCAAATAAATTAATAAGACCTATATTACCTTAATACCAAAACCAAGTAGGTACAATGAAGTCATACCAAAATCTAAAAGAAAATATGGCCAGCTACATGTAATCTTATCTGACATATTTAGGAAATTAATGGTGGTTACATAATATAAAAATGCATCAAGAGTTGTTTCATTATATATTCAGTTTTAAATTATCAAAATATAATTATTTTCACCAAAAGTTTATATAAGATAAACCCATAACAATATTTCACGATATGTAGAAAAAAAACATAAAATTTTATAGCCCATTAAAACTGCTAGAAAATTAGTGGTATACATAAAAACCATTCAGTAAATATAATTTACTCCAGTAATTCACCAGAAGTATTTACTTTAAATCATCATCAGGATAAAGAAACTATCATTAATAAGTTTTACATAAAATACACTGAAAATGTAAAGGAGTACAAGAAAAAAGGAGCATTTGAAATAAAAAACATACTCATGCTATTAATCAATCACATGAATATTTATGTAAAAGTCTCAAGTATTTTTGTAGATAAATTATAATAATTAGAATTATTGAAGAATTTACTGAGGTTGTTCATTTTGGAATGAACAGTGAAGCATAATCCCACTTATTAATAAAGATAATTTAAAACATTTTGAAAACAATACTTAATAGGAATAATAAAAGTATCAAATTATTAGTAAAAGAACATAGTTTCTAAAATACATGGGAATTTCAAAGATAAAATATGAAATATTCTGAAGAATATAAATGATCAAAATAAATTAGAAAATATCTCAAAGATAGGTTTTATTTAATATCATACATATGGAATATCATTTATTGATATTTTAAATTAATACATTTATATCAAAGCCAGTAGAATTTTTAAAGCAAATTTACAATAACAATGCTGACATAATTGGATTTGCATATGGAACAAGAATTTGAAATATAATTTGAATATTAACCATTAAATAAAATTGATTCAACTCAGACTAAATATGTCTATGTGGAAAAAATAGACATTTTTAGAAATACAGGAGAAAATAATATCTTAATGTTGGGCAAGAAATTCTTTTATTGGACAGAAAAAATAAATATGAACTATAAATAAAATTATTAACTAAATAAAATACTATGTTCATCTCTAACTATAATAAACAAATGTAAAAGACAAACTACAATTTATAGGTGTTTTCCAACTACTGTAGCCAAGGAATTTACACTCAGAACATACCTTGGATTGTGGCAGAGCAAAGATAGCTTGAATGGTATTTGTAATGTTGGACATTATATGTTGGTGCGTGGGTTCACAGGCTTTTATTTCATTATTAAACATATGTGTATATTTCTCTGTGTGTTTCCCATGTTTTATATGTTTTGTGAACTAAATTTTCATGTTTATTGTTTTAGTTTTGCCCTTGTAATCCTTTCATACATTATTCCAGATTAGATGATTTCCCCAATGCTATGGCATTTTCATGAAGCAACAATAAAAATTGAACAAGTTTATAAGTTATAGATAATGATTTTAAATTTTAAGACAGTTTAAATTTTAAAAGTTTAAATTTACGCACATGTCATCAATCCTTCTTTTTCATTCTCAACCATTTTGTTTTCATATTGATTTTGCATTTAAGTGCTGAGTTTTTCTTACTTTCCAGTATACCCTGTTCAGCTGATGTCCAATCCTGCTGATGTCTCTGGGCTAATAGATACAGCATTTGGCACATAGACAACCAAACATGGAAAGAACACTGCCAGCACCAGCAGCTTGCACAATCTGTGCTTGGAAATTTACATTGATCATAATTACTTCTACACCTGTGTTAAATGAAGCTCTTCTATGCTTAGGCATGGAAATATTGTGGAACAATATTATTCATTTTCAATACTTTACAATGTTGTTACATCATCTTGTTGTTTTTAATATCAAATAAATATATGTGTATCAGCAAAAATTTCTATAGGTTTTGAAATTTTTAACTCTGCATCTAGAGCCAGTCATGGTGGCACACATCTTATAGTCCCAGTGACTCAGAAAGTTAAGGAAAGAGGTTCGAAAGTCTGAGATCATCCTCAGCAATTTAGTGAGGCCCTACGCAATTTAGAGAGATTCTGCCTGAAATTAAAAAATGAAAAGAAGGACTGGGATAGGACTCAGTGATCAAGTGTCCTTGGGTTCAATCCCCAGTACCCTCCAAAAAAAAATCCTCAATTAAATAAAATGAATTCTGCCTCCTGAGTAAGTGTAGAAGACATTTATAATAAGCTCCTAAATTATTTCTAGAATTCATATTTAGTCAAGCCATCAACATTTATTGAGAATTTATTTTTTTAATATTCAAGGTGCTATGTTTAACAGATATAGAATCATTAGTGTCTTAATGTGAGTTAGGAAATAAGCACTATTAATTCATGTTACTTTTTTAGTTTTTCTGAGACTCAAAGCTAACTTCCTTAAAACTGTAAGAACCTCAAATACACCATGTTTCAATAGTTTTCACCAAAGCATAAAGTCCATTCTTGCACCACTGGCCAAAGCAAAGCACATGGGCAAAGACAATGTTGATGAGACAACGAAGCATACTTTGGGACAGAAGCTACAAGGGACACAGCAAACTGACTTAGGAAGGAAGTGGAGGAACTACCAGGAAAAAATGACTCAATCTACCAGTCAGAGAGAGAGATTTAAAATATATTTATCAAATAGCATAGCAGTTAGTTCTGGACAGTATAAATATGTTTTTTTTATTTCTTTATTATGTGTTGCCACATTACTAATATTTTTCAAAAATATGTGTTTTTTTAATACTTGAGAAAAAATATAAACATTTATTTTGTAAGAATGAAAACGCAAGTCATACAATGAGATTAGGAGTTTTTAAAATCTGCTTTATATAAAGAAGAGTTGAGGTTGGATTTGTGGCTTAGTGGCAGAGTGCTTACCTAGCACATGTGAGGCTCTGAATTTGAAGCTCAGCACCACATAAAAATAAATAAAATGGAAAAAAAGTATAAAATTAGAAAATAGAAACTGTTCTTTCTCAGTTGTAAATAGTGTTTTATACTGCATCTTATTTCTAAAATATATTAAGATATATTTTTTAAATTTTATCATAGTTAAGTATTATTATTTATATTTTACTTATAGCAGAAAATGAGACTCAGAGATATTTTTAAATCTTCCATGGACAAAGTTGGAAATTAGGTTGTTTCAGTATAGGTTATAGGCCTTTCTGAAATAACATGATGTCTCTAATAAAAAAATTAAATACAGCATCTAATATTTATGGGCAATTGCTGTAATCCAGACACTTTACCCTGAGTAATTGGTAGCTCTCAGTGAAAATATTTTCACCTTTATAATTTTGCATTGCTCTTAAAATATACATAAAATCTAGCTCATCACAAAGTGACTCAAAAGCTCAACTATAAACAACATTTTTTCTTGTGCCTCAGCTAAAATCTGATTGAAAAATGGCAACAGTATCAAAATGCAAGTATAAAAGTGTCACTAAGAAACAAGAAGAAATGGATATTCTGATATTAACATAGATGCATATATACTGATCATTCATTCTGACATGGTTGCCTTACCCCCTACCTTTGCAACTCTCTTTAATTTACACTGAGCCATCCATCTGACACATTGGCAAGAAATTCAAATTAGGTTATGCTTTGAGAATACCTTCCCCTCCTTTCTGTTAACCTAAAAATATATGATTCTTATCTGGTTCAAAATATAAGGGGTATCTCTATAGTCTTTTAAATTAGCCCACAAACTACACCAAATTTTGTATTTAAGTTGCCGTATTTTTCCTGATGAAGATGGTAATGATGACAATGAGTGATTTGGTCTGAAGACATTGTCAACTTAGTTCACTAATTTATTACACTTCTTACATCTGTAACTTCTGTCTGAAACTGGACTGTACAGTTCTAAACCTGAGAATGAATTAAGCTGAGAAGTTTGACAGAAGTGTGTGTGTGTGTGTGTGTGTGTGTGTGTGTATGCAAGAGATAGGCAGAGTATTGTGCATCAACAAAAGTTAAAATGCAATGTATTTGGAGAACTAGCTGTTGCATGAAATCTTAAGGCAATGGATTGGTCAGCTGGTCAATAGCAACAAAATGCCTGTTTTATACAGCACTTAGGTTCTGCCAGGATGCCCCACCTGGCCCTAATTTCCTCACCCACTTTCCTACACCCACATCTAACAAATACTTTAATATTGTGAAAATATCAAAGTCCCAGTTTCCATTCTAATGTTCCTTTCAGGGCTAGTGATGCAGCCTAGTGGTAGAGTTATTGCCTAGTATGTGCAAGGGACTGGTTTCATTCCCCAGCACCACAAAATAAATAGATAAACAAAGCATCCAATCCTAAGGATCCTTTCTATGGTAGAAATCATTGTTCTCCTAATTATATTTATTGTGTCTCTTAAGATAAATTCATTCAGAAAATAAATACATGATCCATCAACTATGATAACATTTAGCCTCTTCTCAGACACACTTACAACCATCAAGAATGTAGACACAAAGAACATTTGTGGACCTTAATACATTTACTTTTCCCATTTACATATGAAAATTTCATTTTCTAGACTGTGTAAGTTTAATCAGGAAAATATATTGTATTTGGCATTTATATTTATTTTTAACAGAATAGAAAAAATAAAAAATACTTAAAATACACAGCAAAGATAATGTTATTCTCATATTTATAGATTTTTGTTCTTTGGAGAGAAATTACTATATAATGGAAAACCACAAGAGCATCTGGCTCCTTGGGAAGTCCCAAATACAACTGGCAACCCAGAGATATTGAAAGACTGTCAGATGGTTCAGATGCTATGGGTAAGCTTTCTGTCTCAAGTATATTTGACCCATACTCTATGTAGCACATATTCAAGTTTCCATTTAAAATAAATTCATCAAATCCACAGACACACATATTTATTTCTTTATTTTTTATAATAATGCAGTGATTATACTTCTTTTAAAATACTTCTTGGAAGTACAGTGTCTTTCTGATTTTCCAGATTTTATTAAATACCCATGGCTGTGACACCTATAGGTAACCTTCTAGGCAAGATTCTATTCCTTATCTGTATTCCTCATGATAATTAATGAATCCTCCCATTCCCCATCACCCCCAGAGTAAGTTGGTTAGTTTGAGACAACATCTTCCAAATAATGGTGTGTCCCATATTTCTTTAAGGATTTGGATTTGTTTTTTCTAATATATAACTTAGATTCCAAATCCCTGAACAAAGATGATCTTGACCTTCCTGCATGCATGCCATGTGGAAATCACCACAGGAACCCACTACTGAATGAAAGGTAAACAAACAGAGCTGGATTGTTATTTCCTCATAAATCTGAACTTGCGGTCAGTGGTTAACTACCAAGTCATAGTGAGTTTTGTGACGGTATTCCTGGCAAGAAATGAGATGGGAAGATGGTGTACTCTAAATATTATTTAAAGTTTTTATTTATCTGCAACCCAATATTTAAAGGTAATCCAACATAAAGCAATTTATATGTAAAGTATAATTTTAAATAGCCATTAATTTTTTTTTTAAATCACCATTTCTTTTTGTTTTGCCATAAGGGTTTAAAAATTCATTTTTATAGCCTTTAAAAATTAAATTTATTATTTTGTTTTACTATTTCTTAATGATTATTTTAGTAATCATTTCTGTTATATTAGGAACCTTTTTCCCTACTTACTCTCTTATAAAATATGATATTACAGTAAGACCATATCTGATGTTAAAATTTGCATTAAAGTGGCTCTACTTATAATCATAGCATAATTTAATCTTACTGTTGAAAACAAATATTGTGTAATGCTTTTCAGACTTTCTAAACATATCAGACAACCAACTTTCTCTAACAGTTTATATTTGGGTCAGGAAACGTAGAATTTGTCAATGTAAACCAATATTTGAACATTATTATACTGAACTATCAAGATAGATGGGTTGAATCTACTTGCCTGGATGGAGACATCAAAAATTAGGTAGTCATCTCATTAGTTAGTTCAGTGATTTTCAATTCTATGGAATATCACATGCATGGTAATTGGCTTAACATTGCTGCATCTCATTCCATCATGGCTATGCAATTCATGAGGCTGTAGGTTTATTTATTTTTGTTTGCTTTTATATCCTCCAGTGCATATAAAAGCACTAGGCACATAGGTAATCAGTAATCTAAGTCTTCAAAATTAAGATTTATTAGATAAATACTAGTTGATAATTTATTTGTAAATTTATGAAAAACCATACAAAATACATCTGACTGAGAAGCCACTGTATACCATACTTGAAATTATAAAATAGAATTAAAGATAGCCTGAGAACCATGTGTAAGCTTAAATTAGAAAACTGAAACAAGGAAATTGTGTTGGCAGTACTTAGATAACAGGAAATTAGGTGAATTATATCATTGGATTATTAACAGTTTAGTGTTATCATTTTTCTTCTTATAAAAATGAACTGATATGATTCAGACAGTTCTACAGCCTACACCGTCCTCTTTCTAATACAGTATTGACCAAAGGGAAGGATCACATATGAAATGTTAGATCATTATCATGTGTGATACACTAAGTGAAGATTCTGTGGCTTTTTATTTAATTTTGTGTATTTTAATCTATAAAGGAGAAGGTCCTTTTTATAACTATCAGGAAATGCAAGCTTCTGGATGATCTAGAGACCAAGAAATTCTTGTACTTACCTCCACCATTGTTTACCTTTCCTTTAATGGCAAAGGTAACCATCTGTTCTGCTTCTTTAAACCAAGTACAGACATATGCATCAATCAGTTCTTCTCAGGAATTAGAAATCATGCTAGGTATTTAAACAGAAAAGCTAACTTAAAGCATTGCTGAAGAGTAGCAAGATGAAATGAAGCAAACAAAGATATTGATATGACACCACAATCAAACATTCTAGAAGAAGACAAAAAGCTCTGTAGTTACTCTAACAATGGAAAAGTTTAGCATAATCAGATACTACAAATATAGAGAGTGACTTCTTTGGAACCACTGTCCAGTCTCTAAAAAGAGGTCAGTGGGCAGCTATGGGGCAATCAAGGAACTCAGAAGAGACCAATAATAATTCTGGAGAATTTAGATGTGTAAGGAGAGAATGCAGTTAATATGGCGATGAGAGGTAAAAATGGGAATGTTCTCCTTTTGCTAAAAATGCAGACCTGTTCCTGAGAGTAATGGCAAATGGAAACAAGGGAACACCAAGAAAGGAATGAGTCTTTTCTTTCCATTCCTATGAGACAATCTCTACTACTCCTAGATTGCACAACTTAATAGGAAGCTGTCTGGCAGAAGAAAATTAGAGTCCTAGCAATGACATTGCATTACAAAACTATATAGAAGCGCTTAGAGCACAGAGATCATAGTTTAATACCTGACACTAAATTATAAGCTTACAGTTAACATTTTCTCCTGTCTATATCGGGAATAACTATATAACAGGAAAGAGTAGAAGATATAGAAACCTAAGTCTTCCTTCAAAGAAATAAGTTACCAGTAACCACATTGATAAAAAATTTCCCAAGGGCAATGGTTTAAATAGAGAAAAAAGAATAGTTTTTGCTGCAGTTTTCAGAATAAAATCTGATAAAAGAAATTAAACCAAGATAGGGGGCATTCTAAATTCTTACTTGTAGCATTGATTAATTTCCTGGAACACAAAAATACAGAAATAATAGAAATGGAGGAGATGAATGAGGAAATCATTCAGACAGATTGCAGACACATTAATCAAAACAACCATGTGGCTAAACTCGTAACAGGAACAAGGAAACATTTAAGTGATTACATTGAGTTATATATATATATTGAAGGGGAGAATTAAACATTAAAAACTAAAATAAACAGAACCAAATATGCTACCTGAAAACAAAGATAAAAAATTATCCATACAGATATGATCCAAAGGATAGTTTCACTCCAAAATTCACCTTATTCAGATAAAAAATTAAAAAAAAACCAGCTCAAGTTGCTAACCAAAACAAAGAAACATAACCAGAAAAAAATAATATGTAGAAGATGAAACAATAAAAATTGTCAATTTGGTATGAATGAAAAATAAATTTAGAAAGAATATAATTTATAAGGTAACAGCCAAAACAGAGGTACTTATGTGATAAATGAGGAAACAGGTATGGTTAACCTGATTGAACATATCAAAAAGTGTGTGGTACCATTATTATATAGAACTTTTGTGTTTTGGTATAGCTCTTAAAATTTTTTAAAGTAATTTTTTAATATAGGAGAATATTTTTGGAATATATTTGCATATGAGAATATACACACAGAACTCCTACAACACAGTAATCAAGAGGCCAAAAATCAAAAACAAAAAACCCAACAGAACACCAGCAATTTAAGGTGAGTAGAGTAACCACTGAAACAGTTGGACATTGGAATAGTCTTTAACACATGAAGACACACTCAGCATCCTTAGTTACAATAAATAAATAAATAAATAAGTAAATAAATAAATAAATAGCAGTCCCATTTTAGGCTAACTGGAATGTCAAAAATTTAAAAGATTGAAAAGACAAATATATTGCAAGATTACAGTGATTGCATTTTTCATTGTTTGTGAAAATGTGGAATAATACAACTACTTTGTAAATTTGTTTTGCTTTCTTATAATTATACATTTACAATATGGCACAGTAATTATATGACTATATTTTTACCTTATAAAAATGAAAACATATATCCACAAAATCATTATGCAACACATTTATGTGTGTATATATAAATAATAGCTATTAATGGGAATAATTCCAAATTCCCATCACAGAATAAAGAAAAAACAAACTGATATATCCATATGCTAAACTACTACTCAACAATAGAAAGGAAAAAAGTGGTTCAAGCAACACTGAGAGGCTGCAAAACCATCATGTCCAATAAAGAAGCCTGTTTCTTAAGAGCAAAGACTGTGCAAATCCATTTATAAGAAGATCAACAACAGGTCAAACAAATTTATGGTATTAGAAATCTGAACATAGGTCACTTCAAGATGACTGGGAAAGGAAAGTGGTACTAGTAACAAAAATCATCTCTGGTGATAGAAACTGCCTTTGTCTTGATTAGGGCATGATTTGCCCTGAGCATGTATTTGCCAAATCTCACTGAATCCTATTGTGAAGATCTACGCAAACCACCATATGGTGCCATCCTAAACTTTGCCTCATTCAGTTCAACATTTTTAATTACTCTGTGACTTCAGTCTTGTAGTCTTTCAAATACATTTTTTACAATGAAGCCAAAGTGAGTTTTTTTAAAGTTAACCATTATCTGTTAAAAACAGTAAGAAATTATTTTTCTGCAATGTAATGTTTTTAATCCTAAATCTTCTAATTAAGTTTTTCTTATGACCTGCCAATTACCTTACATTCTATCCTTCCCTGGCAGTACACACCTTCTGTTTGTGTTTTGTTTTAATTAGAAAGCTGTTTGAAGTAAGTGAATGCTCTTTGATGCTTTTACCTGCGTCTTTGCCCTTACAGTTTGAGGGCCTGGAATTCCTTCCTCATCTTAGTGTTTTTGTTCACCATTTTTTGTTTTTGTTCCTGACCCCTGATCTGGCTTTAGACTTTAGCTCAGTTATTGACTTCTCAACAAAGTTTGTGTTTTTTGTTTTTTTTTTTTGTTTTTTTTCCCCACCTTTGATTGAGTGAGAGGACTGTCTACCCTCCTAAGTTTTTCTTCCTTGCACAATACCCTGCAAATTATGGATGGGGAGAATTCAACTCATTTTTAAAATACCTATTATCTGTAGTATTTTTTGATGTTGTCATCAAAAAATGATTAAATCCATTTCCTTCAGGTGCCTAAGTGTTTCCTGCCTAATACCTACTTCAAGTTATGCCAGATGAAAATCAATGAACTTCCCATTACTACTCTCATAACTATAACATTCACAGTCAGCACACTTTTTTAGATTCCTGACCTAATTCATCTACTTATGAAAACAAAACAAAACAACCTCAATGGTGTGTTATAATATTTTTATGTAATATGAGTATGTAAATTCTAAACTTCAATAGGAGTACATTTTCTCTCTATGTAAGGATATTCTCTGGGTGAGTTCATCTTCTGGATTTAAATACCAACCCACAATGGCTACCTACCCCAGAAAGTTGGATCTCGAGCCCTAACCCTTCATTCAAGCTCCAGACTCTCATTAAACACTTTAACTAGCAAATTTTCTAAATTCATCATTCAAAAACACAATTTTATTTGTGTGTACTCCAGTGATACCTACTTTTAAATAGGTTTCTACATCTTAATAAAATATACCACCATTTATCCAATTGACATCAGGAAACTATAGGAGTTATGGTTGATCCCTGTCTCCACCTTTGTGTCAGATCTAATTGATTCAGGACCCTTTAGCAAAATCAGAATCTAATAAATTATTTCTAATACATCACTTTTTCTTTCATTCCAGCTAATATCTTTTTTTCAGCAGAGACCGCAAGAGCCTCTTGCCTGGTTCTTGAACTTACACATTCCTAGCACAATCCAAACTCATACACACTCTACTCACCATACAATAGGCAGAGTCATCTTTAAAAAAAAAGAAAAAAAAAAACAAGAATGGATTTATCTCTGCTCAAACAATAAGTGTATCAACAAATTCTTCCATCATTTGTTTTTTCCTTACTTCTCTGTGTTCATCTTTTCCATCTCTTTAGAGAACTGTTCTCTGTATGTCATATCTGAAATAGCTACTTTCCAAAACATAATTTTCTTAGCATTTTTCCAAATATAAAATTGTATTTTCACTACCTGCTTTCCAGTATATTATACATTCTCCATTTAGATTTTATTTTGAAGGCCAAGACCTTGGCTATCTGGTCTTCTACTGGATATCTGGTGCCAGAGGTGGGCCCAGCATAGAAGATGCTCATCAGTGGGCCTTCACATACCCTCCTCCTACTTTACAGTAACTTATATCTCTTCTAAACACGTTTGATTAGATTACATTGTTTTTCTAAGATATCTAGAAAATCACTGTTACAAATAACACCAATTGCTAATGTTAACAGGAAAATTAATTAAAAGATAAATCCTGTAGGAAACTCAATTATTTTAACTACTTCAACAATATCTTATTTTAAACAATATATTAACTCTAATATGAATAATACACTGTCATATGCTAGGAAAATTGACAAAATTAACAAACAAACAAACAAAATCTCCTTAGGAGAAAACACTAAGGTTAAATAGGTGTTGAAACAATGATTTGAGGATACCATTCCCCCAAAGTTACAACTATTGTTCTTTCTCAAACTTCTGAGCCTCAATATCTAGGTTAGTAAAATGTAAGAGATGATTCACTGTTGAGAGCCACAGCCAAAGGGGCCCCAGCAAACTTCCAGCTGCCAGCAAACTTCCAGCTGCCAGCTGATGATTGGCTCACAGTGGCCCCAGCAACATCTAGCTGATTGGCTCCTCTGCAGTGATGTTCATTGGGCTGTTTCCCTGCCCTTCAGACTGCCAGCTGATGATTGGCTCACAGCGGCCCCAGCAACATCTAGCTGATTGGCTCCTCCACGGAGCTGCTCATTGGGGGACTTCTTTGGCTTTGCCCACGCAACCCAGCCAATCGGCCTCAAGGGCAGGAGGATTGTGGGAGGTTGAGAGGCTGGTGTGGGGGTGAGAGGCTTGTGGAAGCCGGTGGTGGCAGTTGGGCTCTGAGGGTTTTTTCCCTGAGGAGCTGTTTTGTTTGGCGTTTGTAGTTCTAAAAATAAAGTTAGTTTCTTTTGACAAGTGGCTCCTGAATTGTGCCCAGCCAGACTTCAGCAATTCACCTATCTCTTTAAATTGCCAAAACCCTCAAAAGGATTAAAATTTGTAACACACAAATATAACATTAATTATAGAATCTGACTGAATAATGATTAAAAGTTGAATGATTTTTTATATTAACAAGCAACAAACCCCCAAACATAACTATCTATCTAAACAATGTGAAAAGATGAAGAAGCCGAAATTCACCTATTTATTCCTTTTTTCACCAGGCACTCTCTGGGAATATATAACACACAGTATCTGCATGAAATATGTACAATTATTTTCTAAAATAGTCATCATTTATCAATCTTTAGTAAATTATATAGCACAAAGAAAGAAAACATCCATATGAAATGATTTGCACTAGAGTTTAAAAAGTGAAACCAATTTGAAGTGGGTCATTAGTACATCCTCTCTCTAGGAAGCTTTATATCAATATTTTGAAACCTTTGCATTGTAACCAGATTGGTAGGGTCCTGGGTTGGGATTTCTTTGACACTTTAAGAAGATTCAAAGGACAAAGTGCAAGAGAAAGCATGCATAAAAGATCTAAAGTGGGAGCCTTTCCACCAACTGTGTGATATATCTAGGAATGTATACGTAAATAAAGAATGAAGCTGGGCTGTTAAGCTAAGACAATTGACACCTTATCATGAATTTAATAAAGTAAAAACATAAAGGATGCAATTTGAAGTCACAGAACAATTCATTCTGAATATAGGAAAGGAGTATTTCTATACAGAGCCCTTATATTGTAGCAGAGTTCTTATATTTCTCTGTACATAAATTGCCATAAAATTTGGTCTGGGCTTATAAATATCAGTAATACAATTGGTCAAATACAAAAGGCTCAGATTTTTTGATTTGATTATTATAGCTCCCTTTAATCTATAGAAGATATAACCTTTTGAAGATGTCTAACAGGATATTTTTAAGCAAAAGAGATTATGTGTTTCATTTTTATACACTTTATTACTTACACTTTTTATCTACCGTTGTGTTTTAAACACAGGAGGACATAAACAGAGTTTTATTGAAAAAGAAACACATCAAATAATTCAAAAGACTTTGCAATTAAGGGCTTTTCCCTTTTACTTTGCATCACTGGTAACATTTTCCAAAAATAAACTCTGTTAACTCTGTTTCATTTAAATGTCTTCCAGAAATGTTTTTCATATATGAAGACTAATGTGCAATACTTCATGTGTTTACAATTTTTTTACACTGGGGACATGCACTATAAGTAAAAGGTATTTTTTCCACTATTCCTTTTTTGTCTGCATACATAGCCGATTATTCATATCATCCATATTTATCCACCTGATTCTTCAAAAGAAATCAAAACAACTGTGCAATATGCTACCCAATTTTATGAGGTTTTATTGCACTGTTTAACCTGTCAATGGTATATATCAATGAATTTTTTTAATTCCATCTTTTGTTATTACTTATTATGCAGTAATGATAAATGTTTTCTCAATTTTTGTACAATTACAAAGATCCATCTCTAGAATAAGTCAGCATAAGTAGAATTTTGAGGTTGCAAGTTTAGTGCATATAAATGTGGAAACACTTTTTTCAACATTTTTTGAATACCTGTCTCCCTATGAATTTAATGACATGTTATATGCTAAACCTAAGATCATTGTCATAACTGAGAAGTCCATCATACAGTGTTATGTTTTAACTAACTGTATGTGTTCAAAGAATTTGTATGTTTTTAATCTATATAATTTTACTTTTCTCTGAACAACATGTTCTTGTGCTTTGGACTTTGAATTGTTTAGCATTTTATTTAGTGATTTCTAAGAAAGTGCTTTTGTAAAATAGATTAAATATTTTTCACAGTTTGATAGTGACATTTGTACAAACAAACAATAACATGTAAAATTAGTTAGTTTTAGGAGATGCCACCAAAAAATAGACCTACAACAATGACCGACAGGTTCTCACCAAGTTTCTTAGGGCCTCACTAAGTTTCTGAGGCTGGCTTTTAACTTGTAATCTTCCTGCCTCAGCCTCCTGAGCCAGGCATGCACCACCATGCCTGCTCATTTTCAGTCTTTGTAATACTCTAACACAGGAGTAAAAATGATTCTGTGAGTCTAAAAGGAAAAGAATAGAGATGTTTAATAAATATGTGGGCTAGTCAAATGTATAGATTAAGTAGCTGTCATATTTACTTCAACACAGATTAAAAAGTCACTACACATGGCCAGGCTTAGACTGACATGAACAATTTGAACTGCCAGAGAAGATAATGGCTCTCCCTCTTGGCCATTTGCATAGGTAATTCTTCTAGATGGGCTTGAAGATTCTCAAAGAAATTTATGCAATCTAGATATTTTGGAGTTAATCCTAAAACTGTTTAGGAGAAATGGAATAATCATACAGGACATGAACTTCTCCCACACCCCTCCACTGTACACATTTTGTATATATTTGATCCCTCTTGATTCTAAGAAAATAAACTTGAAAGTTATATCTTTATTATAAGTGAAATTCAGATATTGCAGATATCCAGAGCTGATTTCATGCAATTACATTAAATTTATATACATTTCAAAATTTTAATAAATCCTCCTTCTCTTCATGGTTTCATCTCTTGACAATATCATGGCAAACTCAACTGCAGAAGCTGAAGATGAGAATTACGATGCTGTCATTTGAATGGCTTTTGAGTGTTTCCTTTGATGATTCACTACTCACAGCCCTTCAGAATAATTTTGCCATTGAATAATCTGGATGTATATTTGTTCCTTTTATTAATTTTTTTTTCCTCCAAGAGCACTGAACTGAAGCCAAGGCATTGAAATAAAATACAACAGAGAACAACTACAGGAAATGAAAATGTATGGCTATTCTCAAGACTGCATAACAGAGAAGGAGCATACATAAGAAAGTGTGCTTTTCCTCAGAATTGGACTCCACTTAAATATTTTTGTGTGGTCCTCAACAAATGTAATCCCTGATATACTAATTTTACATTAATATCATCAACATGATAAAGAAAATGAAAAAATATATAGACAGATTACTAAATTTCAAATCCTTTAGTTTTTAGATTATTATTCTTTTTTAAAATATCTGAAATAAGATGTGATTTAAACTGGAATGTCCCCAATGCAGCAGTTTACAGAGGTGAGGTCTATATCATGAGCACTCTGACCTCAACAGTGGACTAATGAATTGATAGCTGAATGAACTACTGAAAGATGGTGGAAAGTTTGAAAGTGTAGGTGATGAACCATTTCTTATCCCAGGCTCCTATCTCCCTACCCACCACCCCTCTTTCTCTCTCCCTCCTTCTTGGTCTCCATGAGATGACCAATTCTGGTCCACAATACCCTCTCATGTTTCTCTATCTCATTACATCCGATAGCAATGGTCCCAGTTTACTGAAACCTCTAAGTCACAGCCAAAATAAATTTTTCCTCCTCTAAGTTATTTTATGCAGATTATTTATCATGGCAATAAAAAGCTAATACAAAAAAACTTAAAATAAACATATCTAAAATATGTTTTTGAAACCTTTATTTTTTAAATCTAAAAACCAAATATAAATAAATATGAAGTTCAGTATGTAATAAAGATAAAAATATTTCAAATTTAGGAAAACAAATACCTTGAGTGCAGTAGTTTCTCTGGAATTTTAGAAAGCATATAGGCATGTATATTAGTCTATGAAAAAGATTACCTTAGGGGCCAAGAGATACAAAAATATTAATTTCAAATAACAAGAGTTAACTGAAATCTATATGACACCCTCAAGATTGTGCACATTAGAAATTTTGCTTATGGATTTATTCTTTTTTTTAGTCTGAATAAAATATTTCTTCAAAGTTTATATTTTTGGATTTCAGATATGATAACATAATACTAAGTAGTATGGACACCCTGAGACTAATGAACTAATTATATTACTCAAAGTCATTGAGAAATATTAAATACTCATTTTAATGTAAAGATATGACATTTATAACCTAAGAATTTCACATAAAGCTATTTAAATAAAATAATATTAAATGTGCACTCTAAGTAAATATGTAGCTAGAATTTACTTGATAAAGGTTATAATCAGCCATTTAAGTCATTAGAAAATTGGTTAAAAAAGAAGAAAATTAGAATGATCACTCAATATTCATGAACACAGGAAGATAATCAAGTTGTTCCCTCTTTTCATACTTTGAAATAAGTGGATTACACATGTTATGGGGATAGTTGATAATTTAGAAGATGATATTAAGATAAAGACAAAAGCACTGGTTTTGATAAACAGTTTACATTCTATTTATTGATATACAGTGTGATGAGAGAAAATCAGTATTTAAATATATGCCTTCACTGTAGTGAATCAGTACTCAGAGGATTAGAGTTCCACTGGATTGGTTAAAGTTAGTATATAGATGGGGTGGCATACACGAGAATTTCAATAAAACAAGAAGGAATTTATAAATGATCAAACCGCATCTGTGACTCTATGAAGTTTGGGAGATAAAAGTAATTTGTATCATCTTAATAGCAAAACTGATTTTTAAGTCAAACTGGCAAGTATTATCTGATATAGTTTATGAAAATACCATTATGGATAAACACATCAGAAAACACATGTGACCATCAGCTCTGCCTCAGTTGCAGTTTGGGATCTTGGCAGTCTGCATGGCATACAAGGTTACATCCCTTATCATGTATTGTGATTTTTATTCCTGACTGCAAGAGTGTCAATATTTTCCTCTTAGTGACTAAGGAAATTGAGATGCACTTCACACCTCCCTTTGATCCTCTGCTTCCACCTGGAGTGTGAATTGCTAATTATGATATCCTAATGAATGTAAAGACAAGGAAGATGATGGTCTTGGCATTATGGATGGTATATAACTTTAGTTCAGGCAAGCTCAGCAAATAAGAATCAGGCACTGGCCTCTAGTTTGTTGAAATTATTGTCTGCTCTTTATAACCACTGCGTCCTTGACCTTGAGTAAAAAAAATAAAATGGAGTTAGAAAAAGTCCTTATATTTGGGGAGAATATGAATCCACTTTTAGTTCAGGTTCTTTTTTCTTATGATTACCATAGACATTCATTAAAGTAATGCATCTGCAGAATAAATAATTCTTACATTCTCAGGTTTCAGGTTTAACCAACTCTCCATGAGCACACTTTGAAAACAAATATATCACACCCCCCACCCAACTCTCTCTCTCTCCCTTAATAACCTCTTTTTTTTTTTCCCTGCGGCCGGGGACGTACTGGGGATTTAACTTGGACACTAGACCACTGAGCTACATCCCTAACTTTATTTTGTATTTTATTTAGAGACAGGGTCTCACTGAGTTACTTAGCACCTTGCTTTTGCCGAGGCTGGCTTTTATCTCTTACTGTCTAGAACTCTTACTGCCTTAGCCTTCCTAGTTGCTGATTATAGGCATATGCCACTGTGCTCAGTTTGAATAACCTCTGGGAAATACAGTTCAAGGTAGAACTTATTCTCACATTTTGTTCATTGTTCTTCAGACAAGATCTGATGCCTCATAGTCTGTGTTCTATCATTGAAAAAAATGTCCTGTCATTATAAAAGTTATCTGGAAGTCTTTTTATTATTTCTTTTACATCTGAATAATCATGTATTATACTACCTTGAATTAACCCAAGTTTATTGAATCCTGCAGCATTATAATGTCATTTTAAAATACCATCCAGTCATCAGCCTGATTCATCAGCAGGCCTGCTTCCCATTTTGACCTGGGAACAAAAATTGTTTTTTGTAATACACCTGAACATTTACAAATTTTTCAAGGGAAAACTCCTCTCAAATTTGGTTCAGTGTCTTCTTTTGATTAAGATAAAAAGACTTATAACAAATTTTCTATATCATTCTAAGGTCAACTCAGAAATCACTAAATGCTAAGCAACACAAATTATAAGAGATTGTTCTACATTAATCTAATCCAGTGATTTTCAACACTATCAGACATGAATTACATATTTTAGTATCATAAAGTGCTATCCACAGAGAATATAAATGACACCAATTTTTTAAAAAAGATACTGTAACCATAATATAAAGATGAAAAAGTAAATTGCATAAAATAAACTGTGCTAAATATGCAAGCTTAGATAAATTCTACCAGAACAATAGTTTTTAAACTGGGATAGATTCCTGAGATGCTCAAAAAATTTCTAAAGATTACATTGTTTATTTTAGGAAAAATTAATCAATCATGAGGTAAGATAAAATTAATAAAGCTGTCTCAATGTTTAATCAGGATCTCAAATGATGGTCTCAAAAGCTAAGCTCCTAATCAATATGTATACAAAAAATTACTGAAAAATAATAAACATTTCATCTCAATCATTATAGAAGCCCTACTGCTTTAACTCCATTTCATTATTAAAAATTAATTAATAAAAATATCATGGTGATTTAATTATTCCTATTACACACAAAATAAATTAGCAACTTATGGTATATCTATATCATTTTCATTTTGACTTGAATATCCATCTTAATTCATTTCATGTATTTATGTATTCAACAAAGAAGTTCCCTTCAATTTTATTTTCACCAAAACATTATCTTAAATGACCAAATTTTTTTTTAATAAAAGAAGTTCCCTCCTTTATTCTAGTGACTTTCATTGTATACTTAAAAATATATCAATATATTTATTTCTGCAGAATAAAATATAGGGATTTGATCTAGTTTACATAAGCTTTCCCTGGAGTAAAGATGAAGCTGAAAGCTAAAAGTTTAATGAAGCAAAAATGGAAAAGGACACACAGTTAGAAGCAACAGCACATTAAAAAGCCCTGCTGCGGTAATTACACGGCATGTACCCATCAGAAGGTGATACAAACATATTAAAATAATAATTTTAACATATTAAAATTAGAACTGTTAACAGGTGAACATGGATTCATCTATTCTCTTATATAGATATGTGTATATATTTGTACAAATATATGAGTATATGCACATATATATGTAGGACTCACACATGGATATAATATTGAATATTATAATTCTAGAAATCCACCCTAACTTTGAATTTTCAAATCTTTGCATTTTATGATCAGGTGGCATATTACATACACACTTCATTGTTAGCCTGGAACATATAACCTTCTCCTTTCTTTTTAAATTAGAAAACTGTAGTCATAGTAATCATTTAAACATTCAATTCTAGACACATTTTCTGATCCAGAAGTGGGTAATTATTATATTTTTATATTTACTTTCCATTCTATTATTACTTTTATTGATGTTGTTTTCGAGTTACCTTCTTGCCTATTTTAATTTTGAATGATCTCAAGTCTATATAATTCACAATCCCAATTACTGCTTTTTTTTCTTTTGTATGTCTACAATCTAGGTTTTTATATTAGAAAAACTATTGACCAGAATATTAATAGATCTGAATTCTTCCAAATATATCATGAAACTGTTACTTTATATGACTCAAAGTCAGTACTATATAATGCTTATCATACTTTTAAAAAGTGCTAAATAAAATGCAGAATAACAAAGAAGTTTTGTGAAGAAAGCTGAGCTGTTTCCGTATCTTGCTAAAAGTTGAGATGAATTTTTATGTTTGTGAATTATATGGTTATGTCTATGTTCATGAGACAGTTGAAAAGTAGACACCTATCAAGCTAAATGAAATAAGCCAATCCACCAAAACCAAAGCTGAATGTTCTCTCTGATATGTAGATGATAACTCACAATAAGCCGGTGGGGACTGGGGGGAGAGGAGAATAGAAGTTCACTGTATTAGACAAAAGGGAATGAAGGGAAGGGATTGGGGATGGGAATAAGAAAGGCAGTAGAATAAATTGGATATAATTTTCCTATGTTCATATATGAATGCATGACCACTGTAACTTCATGTCATGTGCAACCTCAAAACTTTGAAGTTATATTCCATGTATAATGATATTTCAAAATATATTCTACTGTCATATATAACTAAAAAGAAAAAAAATTAAAATAAAAGTAGACATCCCATTTCACTTTAGAAAAGGGCAAAGTTAACTTCTTGAGAAAAGGAGAAGGGAGTCATCCAGAGCACAAGCAGAGAGACAACTCCCTTTGTTTATTCATGCTAGGAAAAGACAACCTCATAGTAGTAAAATGAAAGCTGGAATACAGAAGCAAATGCACCTGCATTTATTCCTGTTAAGATGAAATGAGTCCTCTCAGATTGTTTCTTTTTTCTCAATGAAGCATGAGCTAAAGCCATTAGCTAGGAATGAGGAATGAAGAGCGAAAAATTAAAATTGAGAAGAGTATAGAAAAAGCAATAAAGATTTTAGGTAGAAGGAAATTAAAGAAAACAAATAAAATGATATTTCTATGTGGAAAGAAGTGGAATTTTTATGTTTGTTTTCTTTGATTTAAAGTAAGGCAAGTCAGATCTGATGTGAGCAGTGATGGTGAAGGTAGAAAATTAAGTTTAATTAGATATCACACTTTCTCAGGTAAACAGATGGAAAAGAAAAATGGGAGTTAAAAGTGTTTGCAAGAGTTTTGTCATAAGTATGGAACACTGAATCTAAGTCCAGTAGGAATGAAATAAAGATGTGAGTTGGAAAAAGCAGTTTGTAGAAAAAATAAATAAACAAATAAATAATGGGAGTTTTCAGTGAAGTCAAAATGTTGGTGAAAAAAGACACTGAATTGGAATGACATGAAAGTATGTTCAGAGAGTAATTTTTACATTTGCTTGTTTTCACCAATCTTTGAACTGGAATTTATATAATGATTAGACAAAACCAAAAACATTTTCATTTGAAAAGGCTTCAGGGATAGTACTGTCAGGACAAAAAAAAGTTTCTATTATAAAGAGATAGAATACACATGCAGAAATAGTTTGAAAGTTTGTAAAAGTGTTTCTATACTGTATGGGTTTCTCTGGTTATGAAGAGGCTTTGAGATGTAAGTACTAAGATGTAATGTGTATACATACCATACCTTTGCACATATAACTGAAAGCTCAGTCCTTGTTCCCAATGCCAATTAATGCCAATTTATATTGAGGACACAGTTTTGAGAAAAAGGAAAAAGAAGCTTTATTGCTTTGCTAGCAAAGGAGAAACACAGAGGACTTCTGTCCCAAAGGCTGTGACTCTCCCCATCAGGAGTGGTAGATAGTGTTTAAAGGAACCCTTCAAGGTTCAAGAAAAAATAACACTGTCTCCCTGATCTTATTTGGGAGTGGGAGTAGGAAGAAAAGAGAATGAAACATTAAAAAAAAAAAAAACTAAGCCTTTGAGCAATGAAAGCTATATACAGAAGGTAGAGGGACTACTGTTACACATAGACATAAAAATAAGTATATTAATAAATAAATATATTTACATGTGGTATATATACATATGTGAGTATGTGTGTGTGTAATGCACATTTGGTTTAGTATATGCAATTTAAACTACAGAACATTGAATCTATGAATGAAAATTTAATACTGATTTTAATTGAATTTTAATGGTTTCTTTTTCATAAAGAGAATGACTATATGAAAGGAGAACATACTAACTTTGGAAGAAGGGCTGTCTTACTTTGGAGATTATGTAGACTAAACACAATTTAAGAAGTCTACTATCAAAGTTTATATAAAATTAACTTAGATATAGCAGCATGTACAAAAAATACAAAGTAGATCTATTTAACTTTTAATGAAAAGTCAAAGTGAAAGACCTATCCATGAAATGATAAAAATGATATATAATATTTACCATAAAATTTTTCAAGAGAAGTTCATATTAAGCCATGAAAAACTTGATTTCTAGATTGAATGTTTAGTACAATATGTTTCTGTTTCTTTGTATATGTTTTTATGTAAATTATATTATTTTATTGCCATTATATATGCTTATATAATTTTATATGCATTTCTATATAAATGTGTGTATACACACACATGCCCATCAGAGGAATACACACACATGCAGACACTTTGCTAAAAATTATATATAGTTTCAGTAATTTAGAAAATTCCACCACATCACTCTGGGTTTATTAAAACTTTTTTGAAATTTTTTATTTGTTTTTAAAAGCCAGTATACATGCAACTTAAATGTGTATTTTAGTATTTTTAATTTAATTCTTAAGCAGAAATGTAATGTATCTTTGTAGAGCAAGCAATTTCGTTATTCTAGGTATTTCAGATTGGCTACGTCTCTTTATTTCCTTTGCTTGTACTTGATTTAATCCAGTCACCACAAATTTTATTTATTCAATTGCCATTTCTATCTACATAGTCATATTCTCCTTCATGTTTAACCCAGTCTGTCACCCATCACTATATTACTACTTTTTATATATTGTGCTTATGTTGTAACTGTCATGGTGTCTAAGAAATTTGTTGATATTTACTACATTAGATTCTGTTTCTTTAGAAAAACATTTCTAATACTCATATTTTAAAAAATGGCTATTATCATTTTATATTTATGTTCCTCTAAAACTTATTTATAATGCCTTTATTTAAAAACTTCTTCTTATGTTGTGCTTAGCAAAACATTTTTTAAATTTCTAAATATTTTGGAAAAAATGTATCTTTCCAAATTTATCTTTAAGAGAGCCATATGATTAATAAAAAATAGCTTGATAAGAGTGGAACCATGAATGTGTTCAAAGACATGGATGGACTCAAAGACTGAAAGTGAAGAATGCATCTTATAAAATAGGGTTCTTTTGTTTGATGTTCCTTGTTGAAGCCACAAGGATGAAAATAACTGCATGGCTTCACAAACCAGAATATGAGAGTTTAACTGGAGGCCCAGTCACAAATGTCACAAATGTCCTCTGAAGTACACATTGGGTATTATCCATTTAATATATTCTTTCCTTCACATTTCTTCTATCTTACAATGCTTCCTTCTTGGCTGAATTTATCTATATAAATGAGTTTTAGAAAATACTATACCATGTGTGAACACTGTCATCTATAATAAACTAGTACATCTATTTTATGGATTTCATATTCTCCATTATGCTAAGAGAAATTTGGAGGTAAGAATAATGAAATCTCATTTTTTTATTTATTTAGAGAGTAACATCTTGACATAATCAATTTTTATAATGGTAGCATTTTAATTATTGAGTGTACATGTGTGGTATTTTATCATTTTTAAATTTCTTTAAATATTTAATTATAATACTCACAAGATATTGATCACTTATTCTTTTATGCTTTATTATTTCTAAGTAAAAGTAGTAGAAAAGAGTGTTTACTATACATGCAAGAAATAGTGCCAGAAAATTAGAATCTTGTGTTATTTTCCTTCATGTGGTATTTTAAGCCACGAAAAGCAGTAAGATCACCAAAAATCATAACTGAAAAGAATTTGATATGGACAGATAGATAAAAGCATACATTAACATAACTGTTTAAGACATCCAAGGGGCTTTGGTAGTTTTTATTTCTCATCCACAAAGTTTCCTGTCAGAAAATGTCATTGCAGGTAATAAAAAATAGATCATTATCTAAATTCTAAAAAACAATAGTATCAGTGCCAGTACATCATTCTACTTAACTCTTGGGGTATTGTTTGAATTATTTAGCTTTATTTATTCTGCAGTTCGACCAGCATGCTAGCTTCATACTAGAGGTTCCAAACATAGAAGTTAACTAGTGAGATCAAATTAAAGACACATAAAACTCAATTTACCTTTTTTCTTGCCCAGCTAAGAGAGGGCTTCTTCTGGTTCCTGCCTCTAGCCACCTGGCGGTAGCCAGGTTTACACAAGAGACCAGCAGGAGAGAGAAAGAAGCACACCAGAGAGTGGGCTTTTATTGTGCAACAAAGTATTCAGGGGAAAATTCCATCCAATGAAGGTAGAGGGGGACAGCATTCCAAGGTCAGGCTCAGTGATTGGTTTCCAGGTCAATGGTCAGTCACACCCCCACACAGACAAGCCCTCCCACCTGGAAAGGGTGGGGAAAGCTCTGACTCAGCTGGTCTGCGTGCCTCTCACCCGGTCCGGGAGGTAGCCCAATCATGTGCAAGAACGGCTTCCCACAATTTATTACTTGTTTTCTCTTCATTTCATTATTTTTTAAAGTGAAGGTTAAGCTCAACCAAATTATTAGTTAGCTAGTTAAAAAGGATGCAGGAGAAGATATACCAATCAGTGGCATAAATCATACTTGATTAAGCAAAAATTTCTTAAAATTTCTTCTTTATTACATTATAATTTTTTGACTATCAACTTATCAAATTGTCAGAGTCAAATAACAAATGCTACTATTATGAAGAGGATTTAACCTTGAGGAGTGAAATGTTATGAAATCATTAATAATACCTCAATATTTAGACTCTCCTTGACAATGTAGTGTAATATTTTATTTGGATTCATTACTATATTTTTATTTCACAAAGGGTCATACAGGGTCTTTTGTCTAAAAATCAGTGAATATTTTGCTGAGATTTAATTTTGTTGTACTGAGAAACCTAATTATATCTAACTTTTGGCATTAGGAACAGGAAACATATATTTACCAAAAATATTAATGATTTTATTTTTTCTATTTATTAATTTTTATAAAATGGCAAGGTAAAATTAAATAGGAGATTAAATAATTTATCAAATGTATACTATAAAGGCTCATGATACCACCAGTGAACAATTGACAAGAATGTGTGATACAATGTGATAATTTCCTATTTGTTAATTATGAAAATCTGTGATCAATGTAAGCAAGGTCCAAAACCTTTGAAACTAAAATAAAATTGAAATTAAATCTTTTTAATTTTTTAAGTTAAAATTTAAATCAAATCATTAAAATTAAATCTTTGAAAGTAGAATTAAATTTGTCAAGGAAAATATATTAATATTAATGAGTAATGCTGTTTCCAATCACCTTATCCCAACATTTGAACTCTTTTCTGCAGTTAAGTGGCTCTGGTATTTCACAGATCACTTTCAAACTCATTTTTATACCAGAGGACCCTGACATTGTTTTTGTTTAATATTTGGGTCATATTCATTCCCTAAATGCATAACTTTGATAATTAGAATCATATAGACTCTTGCAGATATCGTCCAGGTTCTAAAAGTACTACAAGAAATATGTTTACTCCTGACTCTATACATTGGAGGAATTAATACATTTATCATTTGACTTCACTGACTTTCTTTCTCTGGAGTGGCTTATCATTATAGTTCCTAGGTTTGAGTTTTGAATGGTTTAACATTCTACTTAAACAATTTGACAGTATAAACTGGTATTTTGTATTTTATTACTTTTTCTCTTTTTTTAGAAGACTTCCTTTGAAAGGTGTTATTAATAATCTTACACTTAAACTAACCTATATAATAATATTTGTGAGCCACAATTTGGTTTGGAAGAGAAATTGATTACTTTCCTGAAGACTTATAGCCTACGCAACTAATAATTTAACAAGAAATTAATAATGTATAATATGATGATATAACCACCTGTGAGGCACATTCACCAATACATCTTAATATAATAATCATAAAGGGATCTATATTGTTCTTGTTTTCCCCATATTTAATTAGAAAACATTATCAATATAAAGCTCCTGAATTACTACTAATAATCTCTGTGTGTGTGGGTGTGTGTGTGTGTATGAGAGAGAGAGATTCTGGGATTTGAACCTAGAGGTGCTCTATCAGAGAGCTATATTTTATTTCTTTATATTCTGAGTCATAGTTTTGTTAATTTGCCAATGCTGGACTTGAACTTATGATCCTCCTCCCTCAGCCTCCCAAGTTGCTGGGGTTAGAGATGTGTGCCACTGCATTGGGCCCAATAATTTTTTGATTACATTTTAAAACTTTTCATTTAAAAAATTATCTCTTTTGTCAAACATGTGCTATACATTGTATACATGTGTGTAAAACACATGAATATGTGTGTATATACAATAAGCAATGAATATTATAAAAATAGAAGTTAAGTAAGCAATGATTATTATAAAAATGGAAGTAAACATTACTAGCGTAATTGTTTTACCAGTATAGAAAACAATGAGGATTTTGTGAGTCTTTCAGGGAAGAAAACCCAATATTTTAAAATGCTTATTATTTAATGATACTGAAACAAACTGAAAAAAATGTGAAATTGCCATATATATCAATATAGAATACATTTTTCTCAGTGTGACTGATACAAACACTGCTGATTTGGATTGTACTATTTTTATTAGCAGAGTAGAAACAACCTCCTATACCCAGATTGATCTGGATTAATTAACCTTGACAACAGATGGCAGCAATGCCACAGATCATACACAGCATACAACATTTTATAATGGAAACACTGCCTGAGGTAGCATATTAAAAGTACTACAGGGCTACTTAATACTCTGAAATATGAGTGGTTCCACAGACTTGCCACAATTGTTTATTTCTTTCTAATCAATGCTTTTAATGTTAGATGATAAGGCTGTTTCAGCACCACACACTTTATGGCCATGAGCTGCTGTATTGTGTACCAAAACCATTAACATTTGGAAATATAAATGCTAGCTATAAGTTAAGTTTATGGTAAGAAATTACCTCAGATCAAGTTTATTTTTATTATTTTGTGACCTAGTTAAATATACAGGAAAATATACTTTTTCCTCAATAAACAACCTGTTACTTGTATATTCATTAGTTCAATTCCATGCATTCAAAACTCCTTAATGAAAGCTTCTGCCTATAATACAAATGCTCTGTGATTTAGATTTTAAAATATTGTCTTATATTCAAGAATGTGGAGGTTTTTTTGTACAAAAAATAAAGTGATTCCCAATGAGCTGAATTTCCTGGAGATTTGCCTACAAACTCTGTTGGAGTGAGACTATAAGAACTTGTTTAGTTGTTATAGTTTACTAAACAAGTAGGGGTGCTAAAGGTTCTTTTCTAAATGCCATTGAATAGAAGGACATTTCTCATGGTAGCTGGTTAGAACACTTACCTTACCCTGACGCACACATGTTCATGAGAATGCTCACCAACAGTGTTATCATCCCTGTCAGTTGGCTTTTGCTGGGCCTTTTAGAGTGTGCACTGATTTGAATTCAACCAAAGCATAACCTTACCTCTTTGATTTTGCTTTTCATATCTAGCTACTTAGTCTTTGAAGTTTCAATTTCTCTTTTTGTTGAGAGTATAAAGCATGTGTCTTTATCTCCTATTTCAAACCAGAAATTGCCTCCAGGGAAGAAAATGGGGATGTTGTAATAGTCACCTTGCTTGTTTTCCTTCTCTCAGGAATTAGAGTTCTATAATGAATAATTGCCATTGTTGTGAAAATATTTATCTAGTTTCTATTGACTTACAGAGGAAGAACTTGAGCTAGAACTTTCACTATTTGTTTATACATTCTCCATACTGATTAGAAGAGAAAGCTGCTGCATCAAATTATATTGCTCTAATTCATAAACTTTTTGTTGTTTTCTTAGATCTATACTTATTCAGTATTGGGATGAATATCTAATTTTTTCAACTTACTTTTTGAAAAACCACCTTAGATTTCTTCCTCAGAATTCACAAAGGTAAAATCACATTCCACTATTTATATTTTCCTTTGGGTGATTATCCAACTGGATTTCCTGTACTTGGTGCTTGTACTTCCTATATAACACACTGAAGATATTTTAAAACAAATTATTGAAACATTGGCTTTATTTGGGTAATTGCATTGGAAAGAACAGAAAATACAGATAATAGGAAAATTACAGGGTAAGTGAATTACGGAAAGATTAGAAAATAAACAGAGTGTAATGGCTGGAAATAAGATTTTCAGATGAGGGCAGGCTCTTAACTTTCTACATAGTTATTTGGTGTTTCATCAAACAGATAGAAAACAAAAATTTTTTTCTTTTTAAATTCTCATCTTCAGTCAGACAGAAGTAATCTACCTATGGAATGAGACAAAATGTGGACCAAATGATGAAATTATTCTCCACGAAAGCATTATTATGAGTCATTATCAAAATTAAGGCATTTAATTTTATATTCATGATGATCAATTTAAATTTACAATAAAAATTTAGTATTATTTACCTTAATAATGATTATATGTATATGCAATTATTGCTACTATATTTATATTACAATACTAATTGCAAGAGGGGTCTTCTCAGTTTGGGTCTATCTGTTATTCTTGGAAAAGAATGAAAATGTCTATGCTTGAATTAAAACTTTAATGCAAAATTATCACAATAGACTAATCCATTAATTTGATCCTTCAATGATATGATTACTAAATTAAATATAAAGTTATACATATTTTATACTTTTATGATGTTGATAACCTTAATATCTTCATGCAGATATCAAGACATTACTTAAATTCATTCTCATTACTTTCACTTTTCATCTGTTCTTTGCTTGATGCACTATTTCTTAAATATTAATATATTCATTCAATTTCATCCCTGGGAGGTAAACTAATGCATACCTTTTAACAGGAAAGGGAATGAAGGCTTTTGGAAGTTCAATGACATCAGTGAATTTACACAGCTGGTAGTAATGGAGTTACAGTTCATTTTTGACATAGACCTGAACTTATAGTTTATCACCATTCTTAGTATATCATTTATAATCCATACAATAATTTTGTTCAACACAGCAATGTAGTTTCTTTCTTTTATATAACTACCAATCATCTATACAATTTCTGACATGTAAGTAAGACTGTTTATGAATCATCTATCACCATCTCTGTCCTATCTCTATGAATATCACTTTAAGTTCTGGGTCTACTTACATGTATCTATTGATGTGAATTCATGTGCTTTTAATTTCTTATGCTAAATTGTAGGAACATCAATTTGTCCTAATTCTTTATATTTTAATTTACCTTTTCTGTGTCATTTTAAGAAATTTGCATAATCGATGACTGGAGATGAATCTCACATTTCTCTCAATACAATAAGCAATAAATAATAATATAATAATAATATAAATGTGTTAATCTTATAAATTTGTTAATGCTTTCCTATTGAGCCTTGAGGAGCAATACTGTAGAGTACACATAAGTAACAGATTTGAAGTTTTGGAAGAGAAACTGTAAAAGAAAAATTGTTGGCAATAAAATTCAAAAAAGTAGATATGTATTCTTTAAAGACTATCAAAAAACTTCTAATACCAGTCAATTATAATGCTATAAGTAAGTTGAAGTTTCATGTTGCTTAAATAACAATTTTCTCTTCTGGAGATTTTATTGATTTTCTCAGTATAAAATGGCATCCACAAGATTATTATAATAATAAAAATGCTTCTTTCTTTTGTTTAATCCTCTTTGTGCTGCTTTCATTTTAAATTTGTGTTCTCTGAGATCATTAAATTTACTATAAGAAATGCAACAGTGAAAGCTATTTAGATTGACATTTTAGCACTTATATTTAAAGAAAGCACTTTATTTCGGATTTTCTCTTCAAAATATCAGACACTTATTATAAATTAAATATTTGGAGATTTCATGTAATATTTTGCAAACCAATTTGATCTTTTCTTCTGTGATTAATTTTTGGTTTTGGTTATGATTTTTTTAAAAAATTTGTTTGTTCTTTTTACTTATACATGAAAATAGAATATATTTTGACATATCAAACATACATGGAGTATAACTTCCAATTTTTTTGATTGTACATGACATGGAATTACACTGGTCATGTATTCATACGTGAACATAGGAAAGTTATGTCTGATTCTTATTTTTTATGAGCAAAAGTGATATCAAAATACATATATTTTCATTTATAATTCAATATATTCAACAAATCTGCCATTTACATCATATTTTCTTTGCTTTTACTTTTACCTTTACTTTTACTTTTACTTCTCCAATATTATAGCCTCTTTTTTTTTTTTTCTATTTTGGACCTCTAGCACTTGAAATAAAGAGAATGAGTAGTTTGTGGATTTTGCGGATCCCCCAAATCCAGAATAACAATGAAATGTTCCAAGAGGTTTTTTCTGTGATTAATTTTTGTCAATTATTATTATTGGTGATTTTGAAATAAAATCACCAGTCTGTTAGGAAGGTACAAAGTGTCATTCTCAGTTATAGAACATCATATACCACCTCTGTCCCCTCCCCTGAATTGTCAGCATAATTAAAGGTAAAATGTTCACTCAAAATTAGTAACTAGCGTTTTGGATTTTAAAGATTAAATATTACACATAGAGTAATAGTACTTGGTATCTACCTGGCGACAGTGATGATTTCTATGTATTTTTGGATTGACATCAAAGATGTGTGAAACTTTTCTTCTGGGAAAATAAAAATACAACTATTAAGACTACAGAAGAGTAAAAAGAAGAAGAAATATATATATATACACACACACACACACACACACACATATGTGTGTGTATATGTGTGTATATGCATGTGTATGTACACATTATATATATGTGTACACACATTATATATAGAGAGAGATATATACATATCTATATCTATCTATATCTATATCTATATCTATATATAGAGAGAAACCATAGCAGAAAGACCTCCTGTTTGGAAAGTATGGAATTTGAACTCCTGTCATAACACTGATTTGTAATTTATTAGAAAATAAGTTATTAGTCACAAAACAAAAAAAAGATATTTTTAATATAATTTTTAGTTGTAGATAGACACAATACCTTTATTTTGTTTATTTTTATGTGGTTCCAGGGATCAAGTCCAATACCTCACCCATGCTAGGAAAGTGCTCTACCACTGAGCCACAACCTCCAGCCCCACAAAACAAAATTTTATTATATAAAACAAACCAGTCTTTTTCAAAATTTAATACACATGTAGATTATCTGGAATTATTAAAATGCAAATTCTTATTTAATAGGATTGGGATAGAGGATGGTTCCTAATTTTCAGTAAGTGTTCAGATGCTTTTAATGTTGCAGATTTACATATAATAATTTCAAAACTCAACATATAAACATTTTCTCTGAGCCATAAAATTCTGATTTCCCACTACCTTTTAATGCCTTAGATTTAGTCTGTTGTGAGATAGCATTAAAACTGTCTATTTATAGAATCATTGTTTTAAAAAAGAGAATTTCATGTAGTTTAAAGATAATGAATAAAGAGAGCAATGATAGTTGAGGCTAAGGGAGAAAAATATTTCTGGCTTTGAAAATACCAGTTTGCATACAAATACAAAAGCAATTAAATAATTAGAATTTTATTTTATTCTAGAAATTAGTATCATATAAGGGAGCTATATAAAATAGATGTGCATGAATTTAAATCATGCACTATAATTCAACTTCATATGTAAGATGAAGCTTTATATATAATAGAACTTTTTTAGAATGTGGCAAATGAAATTTATTACCCCCAAATCCCTTCAGATAGTTAATAAAATCCATGAATTTAATACCTCTATCTTCACCCCTCACTCAGCATAGTAATTTCCTACTGATGATTTGACAAATTTTAACAAAACTTGGTAACTTCAAATGCCTATTCTTTTGTAGTTCTGAAAGTCAAAAATCTAGAACAGATACTTAGGAAAGAATGTCTTTAGGACACATTGGGGAGAACCTATTACTTTAGTTTTTAAGTTTCTAGAAAGTTCCAACAGCTCTTGACTTGTGGTCTCTCCTTTCACCTTCAAAGTCGGCAGTGTAGCATCTTCATATTTCGGTAGGAACTGGGTACAGTGGAGAATGCCTGTAATCCCAGTAGTTTGGGAGACTAGGGCATGAGAATCACAAGTTCAAAGCCAACCTCAGTAAAAGTGAGGTACTAAGCAACTCAGTGAGACTCTGTCTCTAAATAAAATACAAAATAGGGCTGGCAATGGCTCAGTGGTCCAGTGCCCCAGAATTTAATCCCCCATATAAAAAAATAAAAACAAAAATTCAACATGATTACTTCCCACAATCTCTGTTCTCAAATCCTTTTAAATTATGATCCTTCATTTAATCACATGGGCAAAGTTCCTTTTACCACATGGGGTAACCTAGTCATAAGTTCTGAAGTATAGGACTTATCATCTCTTAGAGTCATATTTAGCCTACCACATTTACCATATCTTTTCAGTAATTCATTTTCTCATTCTCTTGATCAGCATCATCACTGGCAATTGTTGAAAAAGTTATTCTACCTGGTTATTGCAGTGAGTTATTGAACACTCACTGATTAACAAATTCAGGATTATCTACATAGAACCTGTGTCAGGCTCTGTGCTACATGCTAGGAACACAATGACGGAACCCACACATCAAGTGTGATTTAACATGTTTTTCCTAAGTGCTTCCCTGTGCCAGTCAGTGCTCTAATTTGGGGTAACACAGAAGTGACTAAGAAAGAAGTTTCTTTATCATTTCAAGCTGACACTGTAGTGCAGTGAAGTGGATAAAATATAAATAATTTAGAAAATATCATGCAAATAGTTAACTTTGCAAGTAGTTAAAATAAGATGTGATGTGATAGATAGTAGCTAGATAGCCACATTTTATTGCTTGGCAGGAAGGTTTCTCTGAGCTGGTGACATTTAAGCTCAGAGATGGATAACGCTAATGACCCAGTCATGCAAATATCATGTTTCAAACAAAGAAGAAAGCTTTTGCAAAACCCTTTGGGGAAAATGATTTGGCCTTTTTCTCCTTAACACCAAAGGACATAAAATGTAATGTCATGTTAAGTAAAAATGTTGAGGGCAATGAGTGGGAAGTATCTGGGCCTGAGCCGTCCTGGTAAGCTTGTAATCACTGCCATACCATTCTCTCTGACTTGTATTGTTTCACTCAGCATATTTACTGTGCCACTTTTCACAATTATCCTATTCTGCATTCTGTCTTCACATAAAACCAATTTGACTTTTCCTCAACAATTTATTATTTTCTCTTCCACACATCCAATCCTCAGTTGCAATGGCTCCTTTCAAAGCCATATTTTTTTATTAAGAGAGAGGAGAGGGGGAGAGAGAGAGAGACAGAGAGAAAGAGAGAGAGAGAGAGAGAGAATTTATTTATTTATTTTTAGGTTTTTTTTTTTTTTTTTTTTTTTTGCGCAGACAACATCTCTGTTTGTACGTGGTGCTGAGGATCGAACCCAGGCCGCACACATGCCAGGTGAGCGTGCTACAGCTTGAGCCACATCCCCAGCCCCTCAAAGCCATATTTAGACCATCATACCTCAACCCTATCCCTCTGATGCATGTCATATAACTGCATCACCCCTTTCTCATTATTCTCAGTATTCATCACTACCATCTCAATTCCTTTAATACATGGCTTCTCATAGCTGTGTTATGTGTTGAGTTATGTCCTCCCAAAATCCATATGTTGAAATTTTAACCTTTAGTAACTCAGAATGTGGCCTCATTTGGCAAACAATGTTGCACCAGATATAATTAGTTAAGATTAGATCACCAATTTGCATAGGAGTCAATATGAATGTATCTGTGTAAAAACAGGAAATCTGCACACAGAGACACACATATAGGGAGAATGCCATATGAAGAGACAGAAATACAGAGGGAAGACAATGTGAAAACATAGGAAGATCACAACCTTCCAGCTAACTGGCTTGCCTGAGGTTACCTACAGCTGGGAGATCAGCCCTAATAGATATTTCCTAGGTGTCTTTCAAGATACAAAGCCATAGCTAATGTTTTGATTTTGAACTCTAGGTGCCAATACCATGAAACTATTAATTTCTGTTGTTTTAAGCTAACAACTTTGAGACATTTTGTTATATTAGCCCTAGGAGACTAACATTATCACAGTAAGTTAGATCATCACCCACGTTGACAAAACCTGGAGCTTCTCAAACTTATAATAGCTAAAGCCACAAAAATATTAAACGTGAATTTTGAACCCTATGACTACAGTATCCTATGGTTCCCCCATAAGACCTTGACTATCACTCTAAACCTTTTTTGTTTTTTTTACCAAACTTGATCCCTCAAGATATACCCATTAGATGCCTTCCAGTATTCAGTTCTTACCCTCTACAGTCAACTCTCTTTGGCTTTTATTTCTTTTTCTAATTAAAATTTAAACTGATACATTAAAAACATAAATTTTAAAAATTCATTTTGACTGCTACAAAAAATATAAAAATTATATATATTTATGTGATACCCATGTGACGTTTTAGTACATGTAACCTTTAATTCAGTTTAATCTACATTGTTTAAATCAGGGTAAACATATTGATCCATTGGAGTCCTGATCATTTCCTTATTGTGAAAACATTTAAAATCTTCTAGCTCATTTTATTACTACATTTATTTACTTACTTACTTGCTTATTTATTTGCTGTTTTTGTGTGGTGTGAAGACTCAAATCTAGTTCCTTATGCATGCTCCCAAGTGCTATACCACTGAGTTCCACAGCCAAACCCCTAGCTTTTTGAAATATATGGTGCTTTATCATTACCTATAGTCTCTTAACACTGTATTAGCACACTAGAACTTCTTACACCTACATAACCTTTCATTTTATTTATTTATTTTTATACCTTTATTCAATTTATTTAGTTGTTTGTTTGTTTTTGGTGGTGCTGAGGATCGAACCAATCACCTCACACATGCTCGGTGAGCACTTTACTGTGGAGCCCCAACCCCAACCCCAATATTTCATTTTAAATGGGAATTTTTCCAATAATTTCAAATTATTTTTCTTTTCCTCTTGAAGTTTGACAAACCCTATTTATTAATTAATTTCAATTTCTGTTTTTGCTGTTCCTTTAAGTACTCTGTAGAATGGGGAGTAAAACAGCTAACACCTGGATAATTTTTACTTACGCTTCTTTATTTTAGATAAAGTGTATATTCAGTCATATTTATAAATCCTCTGCATAAAATTTGGTAAGTTTTGACCAGCACATCCACCCATATAGCCTGTACCTATATTATAAAAGCATAATACATTTAAACACTCAAAAGATTTCCCTCAGGGCATTTCTCATTCAATGGCATACTTTTCAGCTGAGGCAATCATATTGTTTAGTGTGCAGATTTTTTATTTTTCCACAAAGAAAAAGAAATTAAGTCAACCATGCTGTGGCTATCACTGGCTGAATCCTTTTTATGCTGAATAACATTATTATTATATTTGATAATTTGATTCATATTTATGTTGGATTTAAGTTTGGTTTGTGATAAACAATGTTTTCATGAACATTCCTAGTGATAAGTTCTTGTTTTTCTTTTAGACTAAACAACTAGAGTGCTGATTTTTTTGGTATAGAGATAAGTATATTTTTGATCTTACAAATAATATACCTACCTTTTCAAAAGGGGTTGTGTCATTATTACATCACTACTAGCAATAGTTAAGAAGTAGAATTGTTGTGCATTTGTTTTTAAATACTTGCTGTCTTCTTTATTTACCTTGTGAATACTTTTATGCTGTATAGTAGTATTTTATTTTCACTCTTAATTCATAAACCTGAATATTGATTGTCTTCAGTGACAGCTAAATTCTCAACCTTTTGTGGAAAATACTGTATATCAAAGTAATGTGCAATGTGCCACTGGGCTCTGCCATGAAGTTCATGCTATAGAAACTATATAAAAAGAATTGAAAGGGATGGGGCAGAAGGTAACTAATAATTACAAAAAAAAAAAAACCTATAAGAAATTCCCCTTGAAGTGTCCTATCATTCTGACCAAAAACATAATTCATTTGCCTACATTTTTCCTTCATCTATAATAATACAACCAAAGACATGTTCTTCCTGTTTGAGAAAACTTTGACCATCTAGTACATATGGCTCCTCCAAAACTAAGCTTAATTAAAATAAGTGCATAGTATATATATCAAATATGTAAGATGTCTAGGTTTATATGTATCATTTATTCTTTAATATAAAAATGTTGCTTTTATCAGAAACAAATATATATTACTGCTATGGAAAAATTGAATAGGAATCACAAACAAAAATCGATCATTTATGTAAAGTGTGCACATGTGTGCAATTGGGGATGTTTTCCCCAATTTTACTCTGCTGAAATTTTAGGGGATGCAAAGCAAGAGTAAGATGAACATTTAAGCTCTTAGTGTGATATATTTATTAGTATAAGTTACCTGATAGATAACATTTCTTTCTCAGATCTTTAAATATAATCATTATTTTTTATTTTAAGATGAATAATTATTATATAGCAGTAAATTAACTGAAGTGTATAGTATCTATTCTGTTTAACACTTTGTTTTACTTGCTTTAAATGAATTTTCTAGCTATAAAGAAAAATAATTCTTTGGTTGCACTAAAACTGGCCCATAATTTTATGATCTCTGTATATATCAGAACCACTACTGAGTTTTTTTGTGCATGTGTTAGAGAGATGTTACACTTTTTCTTTCTTCTCTTTACATGATACTTAAAAAGTTGGACTTAAGATCTATGCTAACTGCTTGAATATATCATAGTTTAACCATTGATTTAATGCTAATATGTTTCTCTCTCTCTCTCTGTATGTGTGTGTGTGTGTATATATATATATCTTATGTTATATATATATATAATATAATATATCTTATGTTATATATATAGTATATCTTATGTATATATGTAATATATTTTATGTTACTTCCCAGCAGAATTAATTGTTTCAGACAACTAATGCTAATATTAATACTGAATTATCTTGAAGACTACCAAGAGAAATTGAGTAACAGAAACCCACTTACATTATTCACAGAGTTTTCTATTTCATTGGATGCATTTTGAGGGCTTTCTAACCCATTGGAATTACTGAGTAGATATGATGGTAGAGTTCTACACCACTGGGTTTATATTTCATAAGAATTATATTCTATTTATAAATGTAAGGGAATTTTTTATTGATTTTTACATATTCTGGGTGTCTGTTAAAGGGAAAACTAGCACTAAGGAGAGTTCACATTGAATCCTCTCTGATTTACTCAGCACTACCTTCCCTTCAGGAATTAAAAATATATATTGATGTGAACATTTAACTCAAAACATTAATTGGGTCACATTCCAAGTATTTTCTGAAGTATTTAAAAACAATTCTACATGAAGGTAAACATACTTATTTATCTTTTCCCTTCTATTCCTATTCAATTTTCCCTTCTTAGCTGAGATATAAACTTTGGTTTATTTTTATCTCTACAATAGATATTGACTGAAACATAGATGTCAAGAATGGTCTTCTGTGAAAAATTACCTTATTGTCATGTAGATAACTGATTAAATACTATTATTCCATATTCTCAATATTTCCATATCCACTCAGAAAATAGTTAAAATTAGATGTATTACATGATTCAGTAATTCCAAAACTTAAAATAACATCAGAAATATATATTTTTGCTAACAACTAAAATGGAATTCTATTCATATAATAATTAGAATAAAATAGTATAATTCCATTCAAGTTTTTTCCTTTTAGTTTTAGTAATAATTTACTTCATTCAAATGGAAGTAAGAAAGTGAGTATGTGAGGGAAAATGTACACTCATACATTGCTGGTGGGACTTGCAAATAGGTACAACCACTATGGAAAGCGTATGGAGATTCTTTAGATAACTCAGAATAGAACTACATTTGACACAGTTATCCTACTCCTCAATAAATACACAAAGGTCTTAAAATCAGCATACTATAGTAACATTTCCACATCATTGTTGATAGCAGCTCAATTCACAATAACTAAACTATGGAACCAACCTAGGTACCCTTCAGCAGATGAATGGGTAAAGAAAATGTGGTATATAGAATGAAATTATGTATGGCATTTACTTGTAAATGGATGAAACTAGAAACTATCATGCTAAGCGAAATAAGTGAATCCCCAAGATCCAAAGGCCAAATGTTCTTTCTGATATGTGTATGCTAACACACAATAAGGGGTGTGAGAGGAACAGAAGTTCATTGAATTAGACAAAGGGAAATGAAGGGAAGGGAGGGAGGATAGGAATAGGAAAGACAATGTCATTCCACATCATGTTCAACCACAAGAATGGGATCCGGATTTGAATAAATTATACCCCATGAACATATAATATGTATATCTAAAAAGAACAATTTTTTAAAAAAAATGAAATAAGAGAAAGAGGACTGGCTCAAGTGGTAGAATGCTCGCCTGGCATGCACGTTCACTGGGTCCAATCCTTAGCACCACATAAAAATAAATTAAAGATGTTGTGTCCACTGAAAATAAAAATAAAAAATTTAAAAATTCTCTCTCTCTCTCTCTCTCTCTCTCTCTCTCTCTCTCTCTCTCTCTCTCTCTCTTTAAAAAAAATGAAATAAGAAAAAGAAAGAAAGAGCATGACAGCACTTGCCTGTAATTCCAGATACTTTGGAGGAAAATTTAGTGAGAATCACAATGTTTCAAAATAAAATTACATTAGAGGGGTGGGGTCTGGGGTTGTAGGTCATAGGAGGGGTACTTGGCTAACATATTTGAACATAAATCCAAAACACCACAAAAGTTGGTTAGATTAAAGCAAAATAAATTAACTAAAAGTAAATAGGGTGCAAAACTTGTTGGTGTCATTCAATAGATGTATACAAAATATAAAAATCAGTTATTAAACCCATATCAAATTTCAGGCTGACAGCATTAAATTTTTCATCTATCATACATGCTAAATGCAGGTATTCCTATGTTCTGCACAACTTAAGTGAAATACGATACATATTTTAACACGTGATTCTTCCATGTGAGATATAAACTTCCTATAAAGCAGTTACCAAGAACATTATCCAAGTATGTCTTTTTTAATAATTTTCATTGCTATAATGTGAAGATGTTTATATTACTTCATAAAGATTGTTATAACACACTCTTGGGAAATTAGATATTTCTCTAAAATGCTGAATATATATCTTTTTACATTACCATTCATTATTAAGCAGAATTAAATAATAATACAGTTATCAAGTTTAGAACTTACTTTTTCACATTTATCATCTGTATAACCAAGTGACTTACAATTGATGACAGGGCACAATTACATTGGGCACTTTAAGAAGTATTTTTTTCCTGTGCTGCAAAAATTAATTATGCCTTTTGGAACCAAGTGCATTCATAGTTTTATTAAAAATTATATAGGGCTGCATTTATAGTTCAGTGGTAGGGCATTTACCTAGCACATGTGAGAGTTAGGGTTCAATCCTCAGCACTATATAAAAATAAATGAAAAAAGTAAAGGTATTGTGTCCATCTACAACTAAAATAAAATAATTTGTATAGAGAACAGAAAGTAATTATAAGCAAATAAGTAGTTTTATAGTTCTTTTTTTATTTTTTGTCTTTTTGAATAATTTTCATTGCTATAATGTGAAGATGTTTATATTAGTTCTAATTAGTTATCCATGACAATAGAATGCATTTTGACACCTCATAAGATATATGAAGTATAACTTCTCATTCTTCTGGTTGGATATGATGTAGAATCACACCAGTCATGTAATCATATATGTACACTGGGTAATAATGTCCTATTCATTCTACAATTCTTCCTACCCTCATACTCCCTTCCTTCACTCCCCACTGCCTAATCCAAATCCAATCCTCTACTCTCCCCCAGCCCCCACCCCTCTTTGCTACCTTATTGTGAATTAGCATCTGCTTATCAGAGAAAACATTCTGCCTATGTTTTGGGGGAATTGGCTTATTTGTATTAGCACAATATTCTCAAGCTCCATCAATTTACCGGCAAGTGCCATCATTTCATTCTTCCTTAAGGCTAAAGAATATTCCATTGTGTATATATAACACATTTTCTTTATCCATTCATCTGCTGAAGGATACCTAGGTTGATTCTATAGCTGAGCTATTGTGAATTAAGCTGCTATAAATATTGATGTAGCTGCGTCATTGTAATATGCTGATTTTAAGTCCTTTGGATATAAACCGAGGAGTGGGATATCTGAATCAAATGGTGGTTTCATTCCTAGTGTTCTGAGGAATCTTCATACTGATTTCCATATTGGTTGCAACAATATACAGTCCCACAGCAATGTATGAGAGTACCTTTATCTGAACATTCTTGCCAGCATATATTTTTACTTGTATTCTTGAAAATTGCCATTCTGACTAGAGTGAAATTAAATCTTAGAGCAGTTTTGATTTGCATTTCTCTAACTACTAGAGATGTTAACACTTTTTCCATGTATTTGTTGATTGATTTTATTTCTTCTTCTGTGAAGTGTTTGTTTGGTTTGCTAGCCCATTTATTGATTGGGATATTTGGTTTTGGATGTTAAGTTTTTTTAGTTCTTTATATATTCTGGAGTTTGGTGCTCTAGCTAAGGTGCAGATGGTAAAGATTTTCTCCCATTCTGTAGGCTTGCTCTTTGAGTTATTGACTCCTTTGCTGTGAAGAAGGTTTTTAGTTTGAATCCACCACATTTATTGATTCTTGATTTTACTTTTTGCACTTTAGGAGTGTTGTCCTAGCCAACATGGTGAAGATTTGGGCCTACTTTTTCTTCTATTAGGTGGAGAGTCTCTGTTTTAGTCCTTAAGTCTTTGATTCACTTTACATTGAGTTTTTTGCAGGGTGAGAGATAGGGGTTTAATTTCATTTAAAACATATGGTTTTCCAGTTTTCCCAGCACCATTTGATGAAGAGGCTATATTTTCTCCAATGAATGTTTATGGCTCCTTTGTCTAGTATGAGATAAGTGTATGTATGTTGGTTTCTCTCTGTGTCTTCTACTCTGTACCATTGGTCTACATATCTGTTTTGGTGCCAATACCTTGCTGTTTTTGATTCTATGGCTTTGTAGTATTGTTTAAAGTCTTGTATTGAGATGCCATCTGCTTCACTCTTCTTGGTAAGAATTGATTTTTCTGTTCCAGATGTCTTATCTTTTAAAATGAATTTCCCGATTGCTTTTTCTAGTTCTATGAAGAACGTCATTGGGATTTTAATAGGAATTGTATTAAATCTGTATAATGCTTTAGGCAATATTAATTCTACCTATCAAAGAATATGATGAAAAATCTTTCCATTTTCTGAGGTCTTCTTCAATTTTGTTCTTTATAGTTCTGTAGTTTGTAGTCTTTCATCACTTTTGTTAGATTGATTCCCATTTCCAAGTTTTATATATATTTTAGAGCTATTGTGAATGGGGTAACTTTCCTAATTTATCTTTCACTGGATTCATCGCTGAAGTTTAGGAACACATTTAACTTATGGGTATTGATTTTATATTCTGCTACTTCACTAAATTCATTTATTAGTTTTAGAAGTTTTCTCATGTATTTTTTAGGATCTTCTAAATATTGAATAATGTTGTCTACAATTAATGATAGTTTGAGTTCTTCTTTTCCTCTTTGTATCCCTTTTTTTTTCTTCAGTCTAATTCCTCTGGACTTTCCAGGACTGTGTTAAATATAAGTGGTGAAAGAGTGCATCCCTGTGTAGTTCCAATTTTTAGAGGGAATGATTTCAATTTATATCCATTTAGAATGATGTTGGCCTTAGGTTTAGGATAAGTAGCTTTTACAATGTTGGAGTGCATTCCTACTACCCCTAGTTTTTCTAGTATTTTGAACATGATGTGGAACTGTATTTTGTCAAATGCCTTTTCTGCATCTATGGAGATGATCATATGATTTTTGTCTTTAAGTCCATTGATGGATGTATTACATTTATTGATTTCTGTACATTGAACCAAACTTGCATCCTCAGAATTGAATCCCACTTGATCATGGTGCACTCTCTTTTGCATATGTTTTTATATTCACTTTGCCAGAATTTTATTGAGAATTTTTACATCTATGTTCATCAGAGATATTGGTCTAAAGTTTTCTTTCTTTGATGTGTCTTTGTTTGGTTTTGATATCAGGATGATACTAGCCTCATAGAATGAGATGGAAGGGTTCTTTCCTTTTATATTCATTTTATGGAATAATTTGAGGAGTATTGGTGTTATTCTTTCTTTGAAGGTCTTATAGAGCTCAGCTGAGAATCGATCTGGTCCTGGGCTTTTTTTGGTTGGTAGACTTTTGATGGCATCTTTTATTTCATTGTTTGAATTTGATCTGTTTAAATTGTGCATGCCCTTATGATTCAGTTTGGGCAGATCATATGTCTCTAGATATTTTTTTATTTTTATTGGTGTTCTCATTTACCTCTAAGCATTTTTTAAATTTCATCCCTGATATCTTCTGCTATCCATTCCTCATTCAATGACATGTTATTTAGTCTCTAGGTGTTTGAGTAGTTTCTATTTTTAATTGTATCATTGATTTCTAATTTTATTGCATTATGATCAGATAGAATACAGAGTAGTATCTCTATTTTTTGTAGTTGCTAAGAGTTGTGGCACAACATATGGTATATTTTAGAAAAAGATCCATGTGCTACTGAGAATAAAGTGTCTCCTCTTACTAACAAATGAAATATCCTATACATATGTCTATTAAAAATAATTAATTGTATTATTTAGTTTTATAGTTTCTCTTAGTTTTTGTTTGGAAGATATATCCGGTAGCAAGAGAGGTGTGTTAAAGTCACCCAGTATTATTGTGTTGTTGTCTATTTGACTCATGGAATAGAGAACTGTTTGTTTGATATATGTTGACACTCCATGGTTTGGGGCATAAATATTTATGACTGTTATATCTTGTTAATGTATGACTCCCTTATGAAGTATTAAATGTCTTCCTTTGTCCCTTCTGACTAACTTTGGCTTGAAGTCTACTTTATCTTAAATGAGGTTGGAAATCCCTGTTTGTTTATGCAGTCCATTGATTGATATGTTTTTTTTCCATCGTTTGACCTTCAGTTGATAGATGTCTTTGCCTATGAGATGAGTCACTTGAAAACAGCATATTGTTGGACATTTTTGTAATCCAATCTGCCAGACTATCTCTTTTGATGAATAAGTTTAGGCCATTAACATTCAGGGTTATTATTGAGATATGAATTGTATAATGATCATTTTGGTATATTTCTTGTTTTTAATTTGACCTAGTTTCTCCTTTGATTGAATTTTCTTTTAGTGTAGTTTCTATCTTTGCAAGTTGTCTTTTCTTTTTTTGTATTCTTTCTTTTTTTTTATTTCCTCCTCATGGAATATTTTGCTGAAAATGTTCTGTTGTGCATGCTTTTTAGTTGTGAATTCTTTTAAATTTAGTTTATCATTGAAGGTGTTTATTTCATTTTCAAATATAAAGCTTAATTTTGCTGGATATAAAATTCTTGGTTAACATCCATTTTCTTTCAAAACTTGGTATATGTTGTTTTAGGACTCTAGTTTTAAGAAACTGGATTGAGAAATCAGCTGAGATTTGATTTAGTTTCCTCCTATATGTAATTTGATACTTTTTTCTAATGGCCTTTAAAATTCTGTTCTTGTTCTCTTTTCTAGGAATTTTTGTTATAATGTTCCTTGGTGTGGATTTGTTGTAATTTTGTACATTTGGTGTTCTGTGAGCCTCTTATGTTTGATTTTCGATTTCATTCTTCAGGTCTGGGAAATTTTCTGATGTTATTTTATTTAAAACATTGTTCATATCTTTGGCTTATATCTCCATTCCTTCCTCTATCCCAATAAGTCTTAAATTCAGTCTTTTCATGTTATCCCACAATTCTTGTAGGTTTATAGTTTCTCACCATCTTCTCTGTGTGGGCAACTTTATACTCAAGATTATATGTTTTGTCTTTGTTGCCTGAGGTTCTCTCTTACAAGTTGTCTATCTGCTCAAGGTACTTTTCATTGTATTTTTTAATTTGATTTATTGATTTATTTCAAGGATTTCTGTTTGATTTTTTTTCACAATCTTCTTCTCTTCATTGATGTAATCTATTACCTCCTGAAATTTATTTCTGATTTCATTCCTTACATTATCCTTTATGTTGCAGATCAGTTTAACTAAGTACATCCTGTACTCCTTCTCTGAAATTTCTTCTACTATGTTGTCAATGGAGTCTATTACTGGAACATCTTAGTTTGTTTAGGGTGCTTTGTTTTCCTTTTTTAAAATGTTGTTTGTCTTCCCTTCTAGTGGTGTGAATCTGAGGCACTACATTTTCTACCCTATAAACTTATAGTGTCCCTGCATATTTCCAGTACCTCACCTTTAAGGGGGAGAACAACATTAATAGCATCCAATGCAACAATATGCAACCTTAAACCTCTTTAGACTTTTACAGTTTTGTTTTGATAAACAGCAATGCTGTATTTAAATATTGCCTGCAATATAAATAGTAGGTTTGTAGAATGGTTTACAATTTCTAATGGTAGACAAAGAGAGAATAGTAGTGTAGGATGTGATGTTTAAGAAAAAGGAGAAGGCAGAGAGAAGTATAAGATCACAGGAAGAGTGAAAAAGGAATCAATTGAAATTGACTGTTAGCCAGATAAAAGAGAAAAATAATTCAGGCAGACAGATATGTGAGTGGAATATATAAAATAAAATTAAATTAAAATTAAAAAAGAAAAAGTAAAAATAAAAAATGCACAATAATACTGAAATATACTATTCATATATCCCAGTTCTCAATAATCTGATGCATAAAAAATACTTGGTTTCAAAAATGGTGGGGATATGGGAGTAGGAAAACAAAGGGAAAAAAAAATCTCAAAGCAAAATTTACAATTGTTTCCATTGGAGTTCAAAAGCTTCTCAGCTTCTCTTCTCAGCTTATATATAAGGTTGTCTGGAGTTTGCTGGTAGCTCCACCCTCAGGTTGGCAAGTGTTACTTGGGTGGAAGGGTTAGTCCTGGAGGCAGAACTCCTAGAGGCAGGGTATAGTATTTTATAATCCAAGTTGGAAGGCTGCACTTCAAGAATCTCCTTTGCGTTCCACTCTTTCTTGAGAGCCTGATCTTACCCCCTATGTCATCTGTGGACCTCTAATTTTTGGTCTCTTATTGATTCTCCAAACTCAATCTTTCCCACTCCTATCCAATTGACTTCCTGATAAGGCACTTCTCTCACCTGCAGTCCTGAGGGCTGAGCCCTGGGATCTGTGCACCTATCCTGAGGAGCTCTTTTGTATCATGCAGTCTAGGAGACACCAAGAGCTATAGGCTGGCCACATAGCAGTGAGCACTGGGCTGGATATGTAGCTAGGAAGAAGTTGTGGGAATGGGAATTGGGGAGCTGGAGGGCCCTATTGATTTTCCAACATTATGGGACCAAGGGATGTTTGGATCCTAGATAGGGAGGAAGTTGGCCACCAAACTAGTATAGGATCCCTGTGAATGCCAGTTGGACTGGCCTCAGGAACCCAGTGGTCCCTGACTGGTTGGCTGGGAAAGACAAGAGCAAGATGTCCTTATACCCTCTGCCAACCTTCCCATCAGCTGAAGCAAGTCTCTTCTGTCTCTCTGCACTTCAGGACTTCAGATCTGAGGAGGTGTCCCAAGACAGAGGTGGCAGCATTAGGAGATGAGGAGCTACTCTGTGTGGTGGGCAGCTTTTCCAGTTTTAGAATTATTTATTATATTTGTGCATTTGAATCTTATACTGGAAAAATTAACAGCAATTTAAATAAGTTCATGAAATTCTTCTTTTTCTCCTATTTTATAAATAAATTATTATAATGATGAAATAAATAAGCCATTATGAATTTCAGAGCCCAATTTACTATTTTACATAAGCTATTTTTTTTGTTTCTGTAAAATGATAAATTTTGAAAAATGTTAAGCAGTACTTACCCAAAAACTTTATGAAGAAACTACTGTGGTTAATAATGACATTGGGTTTATTAACCATCAATGTAATTTAAGTGCTTTTAAAATATTATTTCAAGCTACCCTCTTGTTTACATAAGAATTAATATGAGAATAATAATTTTTAATTGTAATGATTTATAATAACTGTATTCACTTAAAGATGTGTGTAAAGAATACATGGCATTTTATACATACACAGAAAATAACTGTTTAACTTTTAATTTTTTATTAACCAATTTTGATAGTTTTGTAAATTGTTCTATATTTCCAAATAATGCATAGAAACCAGTGTTTTTAATGATATCTTTTAAGAAGCTAGAGAGAAATTCATAGATATACAGAACTGAGAAGAGTTAATTATAAATTTGAAAGTGATTTTTGAAGTAAATTACTCACAAAGTGAATACAAATGTTATAGTGGAAGTTTCAATAAATTTATCTGGAAAAAATTCAAGTGTAGCAAAAGAATTTATATTTAGTGAATTTTAGGTTTTAATAAAATTTTCTATTCATTAAATGAACAAATAAATAAGTGCTGATTTTGCAGGGAGTGTCAGGCACTTATTAGTATTTCTGACAACACTAAACAGATAAATTTTCATTCACCTCATATTGAACTCTCATAGAATGATTTTAAAGTGTTCAATTTTCCCAAAATATGTTAAGGCTTAATTAATTTCCCAAAGGCCTCTCTTAGCATTTTATTGCAGGTTTTCTTGCAATAGATTTATCATGCCATTATTCCTATAGATTTCCTTTCTTTAGGAAATTTAATGACCAGGTGTTCAATAATCAGTGTCTTTGTACATGACTTGGGCATTTTTCTAACTTATTTTATTTGATTTCTCTTAAATGCAATTATTTAACTTTGAAGACTTGCATATCTTCTAATTTCTTCATTATTCTGTGTCCCAGAGAGGTTAATAACTGGTTTAAATTTTCATAGCTATGTAGTGACAGAAATAATATACTTGAGGAATAATTATAAATAAATTACTTGCAATTAAATCAATACTTTCATGTGTATTAATTTCTCAGAGCTGCAATAAGCAACCTTCACACAATCCAAGATATCAGCGGTGTCTCTCTCCTTGGCTTGCAGATGGCTCCCCTCATTCTGTTTCTTCATATAGCTGTCCCACTATGCACTTGCACCCTTGGTGTCTCTATATCTTCATAAATCTGCACCAATTTTATCAGAATAAAAGCAATTATTTTAACTTAATCACCTCTTTAAATAACTCATCACTGAATGAGGTTGTATTTGGAGGTATTGGAGATTCAGTCTTCAGAATATAATTTGGGCGGGGTACAAACAAATCCATTAAAATACAAAAAAAATCACAGATATCAAAACCCAAACACAGCAATAAATCAGAACTAATAACACACAAGATAAATAACCCATACAATATTGAGAAATAGGTAGAAAACTGACACTACCTGATTCAAGATGTATAATAAAGCCAGAGCAATCAATACAGAATGAAATTATCAAAAGAGCAGACAAATTAACCAATGGGAACTGCATAGAGAACACTGAAACTGATCCACAAAAACAGAGTCAACTGATCATTGATAATAGATCAAAGGCAATTCAAGGGAGAAAGGGGGTATTTTCAACAAATGGTTCTGGAATAACAGATCTTTAGGAGCAAAACACACAAGCAAACAACTAAGAATCTAGAAAGAAGCCTTACTTCTTTGCAAAATATTAACTGAACATAGATTATAGACCTGAATGTAAAATACTACAATATAAATCTTCAACATTATAACAGGAGAAAAATTCCAGGTAATCTTGGGTTTGGAGTTGATGTTTGAGGTACAACACCTAAAACATAATACATGAAAGAGAAAAAATGATACTAGATTTCATTAAAGTTCAAAACTTCTATACTGTTAAATTAACTAGGAGAATGAATATTCATGAAACATAATGGAAGAAATATTTTCTAAAGACATATCAAATAAAGAAGTACAACTAAAAGACACAAAGAACCCTTAAAACTACAAAGGAAAGGGAATAGGGGTGAGTATAAGATAAAGGAAAGGGCCAATATTGGTAACTGAATTTGATCAAATTATATTCCATGCTTTTATGATTATGTCAAAATAAACCCCAACATTATATATAACTATAATGCATTATTTAAAAACTATATTGAGAACACCAACAACTCCAACTAAAAGATTGAACATTGATCTAAATATACTCCTCAACTACTAAGATAGACACAGACAAGCATGTAACAAGATTCTTCATATCATATTAAGAATTACATATTAAAGCAATGAGGTACCAATATGCACTAATTAGAATGACAGAGGTCCATGACCCTGGTAGTGACAAAGGGAGGTGAGAAAGTGGAACAATAGAAGCTGTCACTCACTGATGATGAGAATATAAAATCAAACAGATTTACAGCTTGTTGCAAAACTAATCATATTCCAACAATGACCTAGAAACGATAATCTTGTGTATTCACTGAAATGATTTAAAACTTAACATGGAGTCTTTACATAAATGTTTATTTTTACTCATAATAGCTGCATCTTGGAATCAACATAGATGATCTTTACTCAGATAAACTATGGTACATCCTGACAATGGAATAATGCACTATAATTCAGTGGTGAAAAGGTATGAGGTATCAAGCCATGAAAGAACATGGAAAATCCATAAATCCATCTTATGAAGTGAAATGAGTCAAACTGAAAGGGCTACTTAAGCTGTGATTCTGACTATATGATTTTCTGGAAATGGCAAAGCTTTGGAAACAATGAAAAGTTTAGTAGTTTGCCAGAGGTCCACAGAGAGCTAGGAAAGGATAAATACATTAGGGACAGTAGAGTTTTAGAACAGTGAAAGTCTTCTGTATTGTGCTGTGTTTGCAGATACATGCCACATGTTTGTCAAACATCATGGAATGTACAACACAAGGAATGAACCTGGATGTAAAGCATGAATTACAGTTAATAATGTGTCTATGTTGGCACATCAATTGTTATTATTAATTATGATACAAAACAGAAACACAGGTATCAATAAGACTGATAAAATGGAAATAGAAATTATGAATTTCATCAAAAATTGCCAATAATTAAATGTCTCAGATTATAATTAGTATACTTTATTTAATGGGAAAAAATGCAGAAAAAAAATTAAAAAGAACATGAAAAGCAGGATGCTAATATGATCCATTGACATAAAAGTGCTTGTGTGATAAGCACTTTTTCTTTCCAAAATCTCTGCTGCCTTTGAACTCTTTTTTACTAATATTCCATTGGTTTTTGGAATTTTGCTACACACAACTCAATTATAACCTTCTATAATACTTCAACAAATATAAAACCATGAGTAAGTTGACTTTGGTGTGAGTATGTTTGGTAAAATTAGAGGTGCTGAATTTTCTTTCTTCTCTGTCCAAACACATAGTTAATGTTAATCCTAAAGGGCTCTAAGCTTTAGAAGATTTCCACTGTCTTTTATTCTGCTGTATTGATAAAAATAGAAGATGGGACTGAAATTTTCTTTTTGGTTTAGCCTTTCTTGGAAAGAGACACTTTCTTTGATATTTCTCTAATGGTTGTCATTCCATCACTTTTTGATATCAACCACTTATTATTCTGTATTAGTGTTAAAACATCAAATAATCAGCAGATGTATCATGTTGTGGTGTCCTTGAGTTTCTAATGGAGTGTCAGTTCCATCAGCCTAAATGCTACATTGGGTCATATGTTCAGGAAACACTCAATTTCACTGATATTCTTTAGAGGCTCTGTGAGGTTTTGAAAAACATTTCATGTCTTTTTTAGTTTTCAGTTTGTCATCTCTGTAGAGGAAGGAGTCATCTCTGTGCTTTAACCAACAAATCATGCAATGATAAGTGGCATGCCAAAGACTTTAGGGATTTGTATCTCTAGTGGCTTATAATTTATTACAATTCATTAACAATTGCAAACACATTGGGAATTATTTAACAGCATCTTGAAAACAAACAATTATGAAGTACTAAGTGTTTTGTAGATAAAATGACTTATCTTCACAAAATTGTCATTGCATACTACTTCTGTAATTATTATTAAATTTTACTTTTTAGTATCCATTGTATATATCTATAACCAATAGATTATGTCAGGAGAGTAGTTTTGTCATCTCATTAATTTCACAACAATTTTCATACACTAAACACTTAAACTATTTTAAAAAATAATTAATATGTATCCTTTGGTGAATTACAAATAATGGAGATGTTGTTGTATAATCATTGTTACCACAAAACTTTTATAATTATTGTTAGCACAAAATGTGACTTTATTTCTTTTGAAGTAATTTAAAGAAACATATTTCAAATCTTTGTTTCAGAAGAACAGAAACTGTAAAAGATTAAAAATACACAAATATACAGTTTGAACAGGAAATTTAAAAAGATCTTGCAATTTCCTTAACAGAGAAATCTCCTCTATTTACATGGGTATATTAGTTAAGGCTCTTGAGAAATGCAGAACTACTATAATGTTTCAGTTACCCTAGCATATATATAGGTATACATTTATATGCTTACATTTGATCATACTCTTATCCAAGTGGTGTGTGTGTGTGTGTGTGTGTGTGTGTGTGTGTGTGTGTGTGATCTCTGTAAACACATGGAGATTCATTTTGAATCTGTAACACATGTGTTTATGGAGGCTGAAAAGTCTCATAACCTGTTATCTGAAACGAGACATTCAGGAGGGCTGGTGGTAGAATTTCCTTTGAGTTCAAAGGTTTGAAAACTATGGGAGTCAGTGATTGTAAACTTCAGATGTCTTGGATTAAACTATGAGTCAGGTCAAACAGAGAGAATTTTTGCTCCCTCCACCTTTTATTGTATTCAAGCCTTCAAGAGATTGAAATTTGCCCAACCACACTTGGAAAGGCAGTGTATATTTTACTGAGTTCAGTATTTCAAATGCTGATCACACCTGGAAACATCTTCACAGGCACATCCAGAAATAATGTTTAATCAGAGAACTTTGAGAACCACTCAAGTTGACCTGTAAAATCAACTATCAGGATAGGTGTCTCTCAAATCTTAAGATATTTTGAACATATAATTGCAAATTTACTAAGGGATATATTTTTATGCCGATACCTT